>NC_142337.1:1555000-1907500 GCF_054954075.1 Amborella trichopoda | reverse complement strand
CTATGATGATGATGATGATGATGATGATTCATCATAGCTATATTTGTTACAAATTTGTGTGGTGCATGATTATCATGCATGCAACTTGGTTAAAATTGTGTGCATCCATCCTCTACATAATGCTTTAGCAGAGAAATAGGCAAGCTGTTTTTTATCATGAACATATTGAGTGCAAATGACTTTAGACAACCATCTTTTATGTGTAAAGTGCCAAATCCACTTCAATGTGCTTGGTCCCCTCCTGAAACATACGATTAGTGGCAAGAAGTGCTTGGAGCCAGAGAATCGCCCAAGTTATTTGGCCATGGTTTGATATTGAGCCTTAGCACTGGAACGAGCAACTACATTTTTGCTTTTTGCTGTTCCAATTTGCTTTTTGCTCTTCCAAGTAACCAACTTGCCACCACCAGAAGTGCAGTATCCTGTGGTAGATCTTTGATCAGTGTGGATACCAGCCCAATCAGCATCTTGAGTGACCCTTTATCTCAATACTAGAATTATTCTTGAAAAGAAGAGCTCATCTTGGAGCAATCTTGAGATAGCGAAGGATTCTAATGATCACGTCTATATAAAGGGTTTAAGGAGCACGGAACTGACTGATCACACTGATAAATAACATGATGTCTGGTTGTGTAATGGTGAGGTAGATCAACCTACCTACTAAGTGGTGGTACATACCGATGTCTTCTAAAGGAGAGATCTAATTTGGAGTTAGCATCTACGGTGAATCAATAAGATGTGTCACTAACTTTCTGTCCTTAAGGAGATCGAGGGCAGATTTCCTTTATGAAATTAAAATCCCATTTTCTGATTGTGTGACCTCACTTCCTAAAAGGTACTTGAGAGGTCCAAGGACCTCACGGCGGAAGTGCTGAGACTAGTTGTGCTTCAATTAGTCTCCTGCAATGAAATTAGTAACAAAAACAAGAATGGTTGTGGTCCTTGTGGCTCAATGGCGAGTAAACAATGATAATCAGTGCTACTATGTCGAAATCCAATAGATATCATTGTTGTACTGGAATGATCGACCCATGCTCATGGAGATTGCTTCAACCCATGTAGGGCTTTGCATATCCGACAAGCTTTGGTGTGAGCTTCTTCTGGGCAGGTCGTCGCCACCCGTGGATGCCTACGAGAAACTTCAGGACATTACTTATATAATTACTCAGAGAGACCACCAAGAAGGCAGGCATTTTTTACATCCATCTGATAGAAGCCAATTTTTATTTGCTGTCATGGAAAGTAGTAGTCAAAGTGTCAAACTGCCCCATCTAGGCAACTGGTGCAAAAGTCTCAGTAGATTCATGACCATAAGTTTGTGTAAAGCCCTTTTCCACTAGTCGAACTTTATACCTCTTAATACATCTATGGCTTATATTTCAACATACCCAACAACAATGGGAATCACTACTAAGGTCAGTCTTAGAATAAGATGATGTGTCTTGGTTTTGTCCATTGATCAGTACTGCTGCTTGATGAGATCTGCGATCTTCAGTGGCTGGTTCTGTGTCCGTTGCCTGCTGTCTTCTTAGACAAATACAAGGATAAGAGTTGTTACTGAGACTTGAAATGGGTGGAAGAATAGGTTGGACATCTGCATGGGTATGGGCTGCAAACAACTGACAGGGACTGCTCTCCCTCTATTGAAACAATGATTAGATGACCTTTTAGTTACACTATGTTGCACCTTTCTGGGTAGATGGTATCCTAAGAGAATGCATTCATCTGAACAGGGACCAAGTTCATCTCAAGAAATCTCAAGAAGATGAACAAACAAGGGCTCCTAAAACTCTAAAATGACCAATTGATGGATATTTTCGCGTCAACTTTCAGTGGGTGATATATATTCAAGAACATGAGAGGGCATCACATTTATTAGATGTGCAGCAACAAATGCAGCATGAGACCAACAAGATTTCGGAACATACACACCAAACACGAATGATCATGTTACCTCAAGAAGATGTCTATTCTTTTGGTTCAGCTACCCCATTTTTTAGGATTAGATGAGCAGGAAGTTTGATGAATAATTTGATTTTCTTGCAGGTAAGATGACATTGTTTTTAGATATTCTGTTCCATTATTCGATTGTCAAAAATTCATTTTTGTATCATATTGAATAACAAGCATGTTATGGAACTGCATAAACACATGAGGAACCTCATCTTTTGACTTTAGTAAATAAATCCAATTAGAATGTGTACAATCATTGATAAAAGAGATTTAAATTATTTATATCCAGCAAGTGAAATAACAGGGGCAAGGTCCCAAACATTTGAATTCATTAACTCAAAATGTCTACTGTATGGCAACTATTATTATGAAATGACAAGCAACTCAATTTGGACAATTGACAAATAGCACATAGGCTAAATTACGTGGCTGAATGTTTTTTTCCATGGAACTAAACGCTAAGATGATGATGAAGAACTAAACCTCTAAGATCTTCCTAGAAGTATGACCAAGCTGTGTATGCCATAGGTCCCGCTCTCACTCAACATATTATGTAGACACGGTTGAAGAAGCTTTATCGAGACCAATTGAACTCGCGTTCACCAATCACTTTCCTACTCTTCAGGTCTTGAAAGATACAACATGTGGGATATAGAATTACTCAATTGTTTAGTGATTTGGTGGTGCTGCTAACCAATAATAAACTAGAAGAAAAATCTGGAACATGTAGAACATTTTTGTGAGGGAAGTGTTTGAGGTTAGGTCTATGTGGCCTACAACAAGGACTTGGGTGTTTGATCCATTTGCAAGGGATACATCTTTAGGATTTGAAACCTTTTTTAAGAAAGATTGATGTGGTGGTTTACCTGTAATTTGCGAAGAAGCCCTTGAGTCTAAATCCAACTAGTTGGTGTGGTGGAAAGGAGAGACAAGGCATTACGTGGTCCGTCCTAAGATGGAGGGAGATGGCCATTTTCCTGAGTTCCAAGAAGTTGAGTACGCTCATTCAATTTATTTAAGACATGATCATAGGGTAGCGGCAATCCAAGGAGAGCTGCCCCACTACTGGAGTTGCTGGTCTTCCATACAAAAACCAACAATTATCGTCTTGTTGCAATAGGTACTCCATGGCTTCTTGATCTTATTTTGTGCACGACCTTGATCATGACCATGTCCATCCTGGTTATATTTTGCAGTTTGGGGGCTGTATTTTTGCCATTTAAAACTAGGATTGGTAGCTCATAGACCTGGCATAGACGGCATATGGGGAGGGCAGCTTTTCATTCTTAAGAGTTTGCCTGCGTGCTGTTCATCTCCCACCCTAACTAAGAGTGCAAAAATATGCCTGTGCTGTTCTTGGGAGTGCTCGACAGCTGTATCAGTTGTTTGCAGAGCATGATGGGTCCACTCTTCCCACATACCTAGGAGGTTCCAAAGTGCCCAGCTATAGAGTGTTCAATGATCTCCTAATGCAGTTGATGCACTCTATCCCAGTGAATCACATTGTACAAATTGAGCATTCAGTTTATTCCTCTAAATCCTACTTAGCATGAAAACATGCGTATATTAAAAAATGCAAAATATGGAATAATGTGGTTTCACCAATCAAGCACTCAACGAGAGAGGCATGATTTTTCACCACACCAACATGAGGGACATTACCAGGAACTCTCATAGGAATTTTATTGGTAAGATGCACAACATTCACCAGGAACACTAGATTGCAAAAGTAACACCCAAATGGTCACTATAATATGTTAGTTCTTACATTTTGCAGCCCATTTTGCTCTGGGTATGTGAATGGGCGCTGGTGGGTGATACCATTAGGCCCCATTTGGTTCCCTTGAAATGGTTGTCCAGGGGAGATGCCTCTTCTGGAATTGGTATCTCGTAGAATTGGCATCTCCTAGAATAGGGGTGGCTGTTGTTTGGATAGCATCTGATATGAGGCCTGGAAAATGTGTGTCCACTCTTTAGATTGTATTAATATTGTATTTTTGTAATTATTAATATAATATTATAGTAAAATATTAAGATTATAATATAATATTATAATATTATAACATTACATTATATATTATTATATTATATATATTATTATCATATGAGAGAAAGTAGACTTAGGTGGGCTGGCCATGTGTGGCGTAGACCCAGTACAACACCTGTTAGGAGGTGCGAGTTAGTTCAATTGGAAGGCTCAAAAAGGGCAAGTAGGGGTGGCAACGGGTCGGGTCTGGTCCATCTAGACCCGGACCTGGACCCGAATAGTATTCAAGTCCAAGTTTTGGACCCAAACCTGACCCGTCGGGTCCAAAAATTGGACCCATACCCATACCCGTTGGGTCTCGGGTATGGTCGCCTCCATTGCCACCCTATTGACTATGAGGTTCTTTTTTTTGTCGCCCTTTTCTTTACCATCATATACCCATATTATTGACAACAAGGTCACAATCACCCATCATTAGATTTCAAGCCATATGATTTGTCGGTTAATAGCTAAAGATGACTACAAGTTCTCATTGTATACGATCCTTTATACACCCAAATGATGGATCTTAAAATAAAGTATTTTATCTCCAACGGTTTATGGGTACGGGTCGGGTATTGCTGGACCTGAATAGTGTTCGGGTCCAGGTTTTAGACCCGGACCTGATCCATTGGGTCCAAAAATTGGACCCATACCCGGACCCGAAGTCAGGTATACCTGTCGGGTCTTGCGTCTGGTGGGGTCCATTGCCACCTTTAAGCAAGGGGTAAGGCTTAAAAAGACATGGTTGGAAGTAGTGAGAAAAGATATGGGGACTTATGGCCTCACTTAGGATACGACTCTTAATAGATGGGCGACTAGGGTTCTTGTAGCCAACCCCAATTAGTTGGGAAAAGGCTTCGATGATGATTATATATTCTTCTATATTAATTATTATATATATAAAATATAATATTATGCATTTATTATAATCTCCAATTAGTTAGGAAAAGGTTTTGACGATGATGATGTTATATTTATTATAATATATGTTAATTATATAATTATAATATATAATTATTACAAGTAAATATAACTATTATAATTGGAATTCAGACCTCCATGTTATGACCTCAAAACGTGGATACAGATATCCATGCAGAGACTGAAATCCCATCTCTAGACCGTATCCAAACTGTAGAAATGCCCAATATCCATGGAAATGAGTCTCCCAGAGATCCATTTCCAGGGAACCAAACGGGTTATGATCTAAAAAATATCGAAACTTCTTAAATAATTGTCATCACCACGGTTGGTCCTAATACACTCAATGTTCTTTTCAAATTGGGTTCGAATCATTGTGTAAGAGGTAACAAACACATCTCAATGATCATATTTGTTTTAGAAGGAAGTATACCCAAGAGAGAGATCATCCAAAAAGATAGCATAGTATGGGAAACGAATTTTGAGCAAAGCAGGAGAAGATCTCACGAATCAGAATGTTTAAGATCAAATGCATTCTTACTTGCTTTGAGATATATGAAAAGGTAATGCTAACAGGTTGCTAACTGACACTTATCACATTCTAAATCATTATTGAAATTCTTAGGAAAATTGCATGGAAAAGGATTAGTTCCTGACTCAAATAACTTCCTTGAGTCTATCAGAACTAAGATGACTTAGACACCCATGCCAGAGATGCCAACTGTTGATGGACTGAGGTGACACTACTGCAGCTGATGTATTGCCACTAACAGGCTCAAAAAAGTAATTTAAGTAAAAGAGTTGACCTATTTTATGACCTCTTCGAATTAGCTTCCTTGTTGAGATTTCCCATATCAGGCAAACATCATCGATAAACATCAAGCAATTTTGATGAATTGACTGATGAACAATATCAAATTCATGGTTAATTGATGAACAAACATTGTATTGGGCAACCTGAACATATGAGTGTTAACTGAGCCCATTCTACTGATACCGACTTTAACCTTTAGCAGGATAGAGGGATTAAAAAGGAACTGAAGGCGTAGTAGTTCTATATTCCCAATGATTGGTTGCACAAAGGTCAAGAACCTAGACATATTGAGAGCTCATGATATTGGAACTTGAGG
The DNA here is from genome assembly GCF_054954075.1 of Amborella trichopoda. Taxonomy (NCBI): domain Eukaryota; kingdom Viridiplantae; phylum Streptophyta; class Magnoliopsida; order Amborellales; family Amborellaceae; genus Amborella; species Amborella trichopoda. Next base: position 1,901,467 of record NC_142337.1, on the reverse strand, counting down.
AGGTTGTAGGATTAGCTGCTCTGAATGCTGCATAGACAGCCTCAATCACTCTTAATCAAGTTCATAATATCCAAGATTAATCAACAAGTAACTGATTTTCAAGCAAAGCAGTCTCTGACTAAAGCGGATTTATACTGCATCAGGAGCCAATAGGCTGAGTGTATCTGCAATATTACAATCAGATTGGAGTCAAACTTGAACTGGAGATACCTGAGACAAGGCCCAACCAGGTTATGTATAGATTTTGATGACAATTCCGAAGAGAAACCCGTGACATTGGTAAAAATCTTGAATGAAGCCCCAAAACACTTAGAGAATGGATCTATACTTGCAGATCTGAGAAGGATCAGACAACCTCTTAAAAACCTAGATACACTTGAAACTTCTTTGGTTCAGCTTAAAAAACCGATAATAAGCATATTGATGGAATTGGGAGAACTAGAGAAGAAAATCCCTGAATTTTGAGTGATTACTACGTTACCCTGGAGTTCTGCTACAGTATCTTTTCTAGAAGTGAAAATTGGGGTAATTTAGAGTTCGGGGATCTTGTATGAACTGATATAGTGATCTCTTTATTACTGGACAGTTTGGCTACAGTATATCTGATATCATATCTAAGGCTTTAAATTGAAGACTGATTCAGATTTCTGATCCAAATTCTAAATTGATTTCTGACAGAGTAATAATTAATTTTTATATGCTGGATTGATTTATCGCTTCTGATTTAGACAAATTGGGGTTTTTGATTCATGCATGGTTTCGATACCATGTTTGAATCATTGAAAGTTGAACAAAATGCTCATTGATTTGAATCAGGGATTAATCTCAAATGTACAGATGGCGGGGTGAGCAAAGTACATATAAGCCCTTCTACAATAATACTACAAACCTACCTTCAATTAATTAACAAATTCATCATCCAAGCGTTATCCCAATTATTTGGGGTCAGCTCAAACTGATTAACAAATTACCAACTAAAATACAAGACTAATTTACATATCAACTGTTGCTCAACTGGGAAGCCACTATTGACGGATGGTATCTTCTTGATGAGCTAATGGATAATCGTACTGAAAGAAATGGATAAAAAGTTGAACAGCTTACATTGAGAGTTCTCTTTTCTCTTGCTAATTTTTTTCTTTTTGGTAGTACCACGAATAAATATTTAATAGGAATGAAAGGGAATAGGTTAGTTTTGTTTGGGTTTTTTTTTAGTTGTTTGTGTTCAATAAGCTGCATTTTTTTCATTTATCTGAAGTTCTTACTGATATGAACCAGTGTTGCTAATGCCTTATGGAGAAAAGTTATTTGACAAGTTTGAATTTGGACTAGGTCCTTGTAGATGCTGAGTGTACTCATGATGGGTCTCTAAAACACATTCATAAATTTGAGCAATGGGGCTGGGAAACTCTTCAACGTCGAGTATTGGATGCTCAAAGGACCACAAGCTCTATTACACTCCTCCAGGCAAGTAACAATTCGTTTATGGTATCTCTTGCAGCTATAGTTTTCCGGCTTTATTTTTCATCTTGTACTAGTATCACCCTTACACTGGTGGAGCATGGTAATGGCACGTAGTAAACCATGAGGTATCTACCATCCATTCTTGATGATGGTTAGTGGAGATAATTCCTAATTTATGATATGGTCATATAGGTATTGTTAATTTCCAATATCTGTAATCACGAATGGCTCCTGTAGTATACCCTAGAGCATGTGTTGTAGTGTACCATAGAGCATGGATTGGTGTTGTATGGTGTACCATTGAGCATGCATTGGTGTTGTGTGATGTACTTTCCCATCTAATAGAAGTCTCACAATCAAATTTCCTTGAAACAATCTGTGGCCATGCTTTGGTATTTGGTGTCACAGTCCTTTTTTAGTTTATTGTGTGTGCGCACGCGTGCTTGCATGTGTGCGTGTGTATGTTTTTCTTTTGCGTGTGCTTTTCTTTTTATTTTGTGAAAATGGTTTATATTTATCCTTGGTGTTAACCAAAGTTCTTTCTACCCATCGCTCAACATCTTTTATTATTGTCTGTGGAAGATTGAAATTAATCATCTAGTTTGATTCTTTGATCATTATGTCAACATTTGTTATCCTCCATTTGCAGTTGCAGCTTCTAACAAATGGTTATAGATTGCTTAAAGTTGGAGGTGTTCTTGTATACAGCACCTGTAGGTAAACCCTATTTAGTCCTGCGTGCTCCTAATACTTGCTGAGCTCATGGAAAAGGTGGCCTTCATTGATAGGATTTTTATTAAAATTTTGTGTTAGTGGACAGTTTAACCATTGCACAGAATGAGGATGTAGTGGAGCAATTTCTTTCTGAGAATCCTTCTGCTGGTAAGAGTATCTTCACTCCTTGCAAGTCACCCTGTGTTAATTGAATTTGGCACTTTGGCTTTAAATTTCAATAGATAAAATATACCATACACCACTGTTGGCTGGTACATTGTACACAAGGAATTCATCATCTGTTCCTGATGATGGATGATGGAGATAAACCATTGATCCTGATGTCTGACATCCTCCTTGGTACAGTTAATGTCCACCTTCCATCATCCAGAATAAATGGTGGATGCCCCTGTGGTGTACAACATACCAAATACCAGTGGTGGTGTATGGTATTTATTCTTTTCCTTTTAAAACAACTCTTTAAGTACAACTGCAGAACATTTTTGGACTGTTTTCCTTTCTGTTTGCTCTTTCATCACAAAGAAAGAATGAGGTTAAAGTGTTGATGGCTTTAAAGTCAACAAATACCAGACATTCTTTTTCCTTTCCCAGAGAGGCACATGATTCACATGACTGTGAGTTTATGGTTATCATAAGGAAACAAAGATCTTTTGGATTGCCTTTTTTATTGTTGAAATTTGCATGCTATAACTTTGTCCTTCTCTCCCCGTCTGGTTGCTAATTGCTTTCATTTTTTACTTTGTTTCTCTCCATTATGATATGGCTAACATAATTTGTGACGAAACATTGTTGTAGAAAACAACTAGGGTTATTTGTGACGAACCTTGTTATAAAAATCGCCATTAAAAAACAAGTTATACCTGGCGACCCACGATGATTTAATACAGTATTTTGAAGTATGTACATGGAACTTTTATTAAATGTTAAATAATGATGTTGGACAATGGAAATTGATTAGAATGTACCCCTTCCCATGACTGGATCCTGTTATTCTCCATTGAAACTCTGGAGAGGAAATTCATTGGAATGTTATATATTTCCTCTAGCAGGAGACTACTACTAGTTAATGGTGTCTAGAATTCAATTTTTTTGTTTTCCATTTATTAATTTATCCTCTCTGTTGGTTCAGTTACCGCACATTTCAAGCTCAAGGGCTCTCCTGTGTAATTTGGTTCTCCATATAGATAGAAGTGCATTATAAATTCCAACCCATATTTAAAGTTACCTTGTGCTTCTTGGCAGTAAAGATAAATCCATTATAAGTTCCGTCCAAGTTTCCTTATCATGTTTGTTTGGCAATAAATAATAGCAAAATATGAAAGTCATTATTCATTTACAGAAAGTGCACTATAATCTTCATGATTTTAGGAAATATACAGTCATGAGTGTTATCACCGTCCAATGAATCATTGGACAGTGTTGGAAAAGCGAGTGGGATCTGACAAAAAGCAACACGACTTTGATGGTGATTCCTGCCCTCTCTCTGTCACCGTCTAACCCAGATTGGATGGTGACGATCCTCATGAACATAAATTGCAGATGGTAGTAGGAACATGGTACGCTTTTCATAAGAAATAATGGGCTTCTTAGTTGTCCATCATTTGTGCAGTGATTAGAAAGGTGGACTCTTATAGGGACTCACTAGGGTCTCGATCCCAGTCGAGTCCAAGCAGGGTAACTTTTTAAAAAACAAATTTTAAAAGGTTATATACATTCTCAAAACAAAATTTTAAAAGTTTATTAGAACAGGGGTGGTTCCGGTCGGATGTTCCCCTTTCTCCCCCAGAATCGCCTGGCTCCTGATCCAGGCCTTCCCAAGTAGGCTCGATGATTTAAACACTGGTTTGGTGAAATAACCACCACAACTACCCCCATCTCCCTCCTCTCTCTCTCTCTCTCTCACAGACATTGAAGGGATTTTCTCATTCTACATCCTACTTTTGTAGAATTGCAAGAGATACACGACTCGAAGCACTGGCCTTGTAGTAGCGGTGGGATCATGAAGACATTGCGGTTCAATCCGCGGACTTCTCGAACAAGTGGACTCTTTGTTGCCAAGATTATGAAGAAAATTGACATTTGAATGATGACTTAAAAAAAAAGAATAGGGCAATTTATTAAAATACCTACGAGATATCATCAATTTAACATTTCACCCATATTGTTTAATTTAATTTCACCCATATGCGTAAAATGTTGAATAATCCACCTATTTTGTGAAATTTCTCAAAAGAAAATCACAATTTGCATGGGTCTTGTTTGCCTTGATTGCATGTTTAAGTGACCAGTCGCCATTTAATTATACTTGCTGTGTGCCTACCAATCTTGTGTTTCTCTATAATTTTATTTAAGAAATCTACATGATATTTAAAATTCACAATTTTGTTGTAAATATACAAAGCTGGCTCGAGGGGATATATTACAATTGCTGATTATTCTAGAGATGTATGTGATCTCTTTCCTGAGACTTATAGTTTGAGAGGATTGTGCGTTAGAAGGTGAAGCATTTGAGAGAGAGAGAGAGAGAGAGAGAGAGAGAGAGAGAGAGAGAGTGTGTTTATGTGAGAAGAATGTGGAAGAGAGGGAGAGGTGTGTGTGTGTGCAAGAGAGAAAGATAGAGAGAGAGTGAGACCCATGTCATTCAAAGTGAATTGGAGATTGAGAGAGAGAGAGAGAGTGTGTGTGTGTTTATGTGAGAAAAATGTGGAAGAGAGGGAGAGGTGTGTGTGTGTGCAAGAGAGAAAGATAGAGAGAGAGAGTGAGACCCATGTCATTCAAAGTGAATTGGAGATTGAGAGAGAGAGAGAGAGAGCCAAAAAAATTTCCCTACATATGAGAATTGTGCCCTTGTCCTTGTTTGTATAGTTGTACAGATACAACTTGATAGAGGTGTAGAGAGAGACTGTGCTGTAGAGAGAGAGAGCGAGACGAGGCAATGATGAAAGGACACTTACTCATCAAAGTCAAAATCTCTCTCTATATATTCCACTTAACTTTTCGACTTTATCAGGTTGCAATCTCATAGCAATGATTCATGGCGTTGATTTTAGAGAGTGATAAATGATCATGAATCATTATTCGTATAAGTAATTTGACTGTGTTGACTAGTAAAGTGAATTAATATTCGATGACATTATCATTACTCATCTCATGGAACTAAAGGCTAAAGCTAAACACTAAGGTGGCATTTTGGTGTTTCTCCCTAAAAATGGGTGATTCTCTCTCTTTCAAAATCCGTGATTCTCTCTCTCAAAATTGGTGATTCTCTCTCTAAAAAAAAAAAAGTTGATTCAGACATATCGAAATAAAACGCGAATGATAAAAGGCCAAAACAAGACTCTCTCTCTCTCTCTCTCTCTCTCTCTCATGAAAGTGCTCTCTCTCTCATGATAAGATGAGGATTTCATCCGAAAAGACAAATTCAAAGAATCACAAAAGGCAGCCGTCTCGTCCACTAAATTCAACGTAAAACACAAAGGCCTCTCATTGGGGTTAGCTGAGCGCCTATATGTGCTTCCGTGGGAACATAGTGTATATCTATTCCCTTAGTCATAAGACTTCCTTGAGAGATTGTTATTTTTTTTGCTATAAAATTTTGTGAACATCCTAAGAATTACTAGATAATTATTGTAAAACAAAAATTTTGAATTTTATTGGGTAAGTAAATTGAAAATGAGGGAGTTGAGGATAATTTTATGTTCCCTAACACTTAAATCTTACCTTCTAAATGGTAGGTACCATTCAATCTTGAGACCTTGCTTTTCTTAAATGTGCATAGAGGGTAATATTAGGATTTTTTTTTTTCTAATTGAAGTTAATATGGAAGAGGTTACATTTCCAAAATTTAAGGTCCTCAAATTAATCCCATATGAGATTTTACAACTTATTCTCTCATGAGACTAATATCTTTTAATTTTATAAGAATATAAGATAGATTAAATGTAAAACACAAAATTTCACTCCCTTATCAGGATTAGCTTCACCAAAGCTAAATTTTCTCATTGAATTATAAGAAGGTAATAAAATGGACTTATCAGGCAGTTTACATCTTTGCGTTTTAGTATACAACAACGGCGATTAATTGGGTCCACCCTACTTAAGATATTTTCACTGATGAGGAAAATCAAGAGCTAACTCAAAATCGTTCGAGTTTTTTTACACCCAATGATTGGAGATTCAAAATGGTCCTAAATCGAGAAAATGCCTCAAGTTGTCGAGAGCAAGCCGATTCACTATAGGGACTCGACCGATTGGAGTCAACTTGAGATGCATGCTAACCATTTGAGCCCAAGCCTGATTTATGACGGACGTCCCGTCGAGCGATTCCAAATAATATGCCGAATTATTGAGGATCGGCGATTTTAGTGGAGGCTGTGATGACGTGGCTTACATAGTCGACGTGTAATCCACATAGGTGGAGAGTCTTTTCCCAAACGCGTGCACATGATGCCACGTCAGCTGCGAGGGGTGACACCTTGGCAGGCTTGCAATCACAGGAGTAGTAAGCAAACCCTTTGACTAGGTTTTCTGCCATGTCAGCATTGGTGGCACAAAAGAGGACGCTTCTTGCTCCTAATATTGAGAGAGAAGAACGTGATATAAGAAAATTATAATTTTTTTAGGGTGTGGTTTGTATAAGGCTCAGGTCCTAAATAATCAAAATTAGGTGTACCTTCAAAGAGTATCGAAAGATGTCAGTTTATACTAAAAATCTTGATGTCACCATGAAAATTTATTTTTATATCTAATTATAAAATTTAAAGCTTAAAAAATAATGCAGATCAAGTATATCTATAAACACTTGAAAATCTTAAAAAATAACAGTCTAGATAATGCATCACAAGATACACTATTTTCAAGATTTGAAGTTCATTTGTTTTTTTAACGTCTATGTTATATCAAGGCCGTGATGATTGGATTTGAGAGTTTCTCAACATCGAAACAACTTCTTCTAGTGATTTTTTTAGATACACGTTAGTTTGATTTTTTAGGACCTCAAACCTTATATAAACTTTGTCCTTTTTATTGTATGGTAGTTTGAAAGGTCATTTTCGAGTGACTTCTACAATACTAGATACGCAAATTTCAAAGAGGACAAAGTATAGTTACTTAAATTCATTAAAAATCAACACAAAATAATGTAAGCAATATAAATAAAGGAAAGTCTATAGAATTCCAAAATAAATTATATAAGAAGGATTTGATTTATACTTTGAAATATTTAAAAATGTAAGCAAAAGAAAAAATAAAAATTAGAGTACGTTCTGAGTTCCAAAATCATCATAAAAACATAAAAATCATATAAAAATGTATTTCCAAATCATGGATTAAAGGTTTTTTAACAAAATCTGCAGTTTGTTTAATAACTTTGAACAAACTTGCAGCCATAGGCCAAGTCTGAGCGGAGTCGGCCAAGTCCTTGGATTCACGATTCAATTTTCCAAGAGAAAATAAAAACAGAACATACATGGAAGTAGGCCAGAAATTATCACCTTCAAATGGATTGAATTGCCAAAATGATTTCTTGCTAAAACTTGGAACCTGATAGAAAGGAGAAAAAAAGACAACTTTTAGAAGTTGCTGCTATATTATTTAACAATCATTATCACTTGTTTGCTTCTTATAAATCATATCACGGCATGTTCGTTTCGCATGAAAACATTTCCCGAGAAATATTTTCATATGTATTTCTCTAATGTGGTTATGTGTAGAAATATTTTCACACCAATAAACCCCCGAGCATTTTTTCACAATAATTGGTACAAATATTCCCACACTTAAACCATGAGGGAGTTTTTTCAACCCAAACCAAATGTGTATAAGAAGAACAAAAAGTGTAAGTTAACCTAAAAATATTATGTCCCCCATGGTAGTAAAATGTACAATTGCTCCTTCAGACAAAATGCTATCCAAAACTATTTTTAGGACCCAAATTTTTTATATATGTCAAAGTCAACCTAACCACCAACAAAAACAAAAGGAAAACTTGAGGTGCCCAGGGGTCAGTTCAATCTTGAGGTGCAAGAACTCAAAATCCTTTCTATTTTTTTTTATTTTATTTGAAACTTCCTCATATTGTGATTTTGAAGTCTATCCCAAAATAAAGAAAATCCGCATTAGTAGGTCATTTGCCTGAGGGAACAAACATACAATTTGATCCCACTGGAGCGCGGGGCACTATAACTACCAATACTGACAGGGCAATGAAGAGGAGAGCAAAAATACCAAGTTTGTGGTGACAATCCCTGGATGTACTGCAATGCAATGGATGGAAGTTTGTCTCTGCTCCATGAGCTTGGAGGCAAGTGTTCTCAAAAACATGAGCTGCAAACAAATTTTACAAAGAAATTAAATCTCTATGTGACTGCAACTGTTCACAAAAGCTTTAATTGTATTTTTTGAAAATACAAAGGACATCAAAACATTCCAATTAGCACTAAAAGATTTATTTTTTAATTTTCATTTTACTTAGACACGTTCCTAAAATAAAAAATATCCATATGGACCCTATTCAGGGATGATAGCTCTAAATAGATATGGGCATTTTAATAATTTATTCCACCACCTAAGGTGGCAGGAGTTTTTACTTGTTTAGGGTGGGCCAAGCCACTGGGATACTCCTGATTGTGTATGTTTTCCGATTTTGAATAATGGTAATTTAGACTTTTCCAAAATTTTTATTGAGGAGGTGAAATGAAAATTGAAGTAAACCCTTTAATCTCAATTGAGATGGTTTGACCTCTTAATAACTTTTTATGGGGTTTTGACCCCTTAACTGATATCTTCCGAAATAAATAAGTGTGCGTGTGTTTTTTATAGGGTTGGGCCCCCAAACAATCAGAGTAAAGTGCACTTTTAAATAGTGTTGGAATATGTTTTTTGGTACTGAAAATCTTTGTGGGGGTTTGAAACTTTATTTTCATATCTAAATATACAATTTAAAGCTTCAAAAATAGTGTGGATTGAGTTGATCTATTTCAAGGTTTGTAAAATTGACATTCCAAAAATATATTACGATATGGACTATTTCTAAGACTTGAAATCTATTTTTTCTCATCTCCATACATCTTGAGATCAAAATGATCGATTTGAAGATTTTTGAGCACCTAAATAACCTTTTCTAATATATTTTTGAGATGTCTTAATTTAATTATCTAGAACCTTGCTAGAGAGAGAGAGGAGATTGATTGATTTATCATATCAGATGCCTTTATGCATGGGTTGAATAAAAAATTTGGGAGACGTCATTTCCATCATTTTGTCAAAGATAGCTACTGAATACTTATAAAACATAGGATTTAGCACATAGAGAAAAGGGGCTGGCCGACACCTAGTTACCACATCGTGGTATCCATTCCTATCGCTAACACCCTTAATTAACACCTTAAAAAATATAACTCTCTAATCTATTAAAAAAATGAGTAGGACCTGTCTTCCCTAATGAATTACCCAAAAAAGAAGAAGAAGATTTAGCACTTAGCCGACCCTTCACATTTAGAAGTATTTTATGTCATTGTTATTATCATTATCATATCAAGAAGTCTATACTAGCCTTTTCTACATTGTGGACACACGTGCCAAAAATTTTCAATGGCTTCGGTTCTGGACTGTCCATTTGTGCAGAGTTAATATCTACAATTTCAAGAGCTCAAAAAATATTTTTTTTCCTCTAAATTTATATAAGGACACAGTTTCTATGAGTCCATATAGAAATGAGTCACCTCTTAAAAATCTATTTTTGAGATGGAGTTTTGGATCTAATTTTTAAGGACATGTGATATCTTACATGGAAGTCATGAATATGAATAAATATATAAATTTAAAAAATTTAAAATAATAATTTTATTAAGAAAATATTTAGACCGTTAGTTTCAATTATTTGTAGATGAACCACTTATTTGAAGCTATTTCTAAGATACCACCTATTTGAATCTATCTTTCAAATAGATGCAAAGGTAGAGATGCGATCCCCGCCGCATGAGGCAATTTTTTTTTATATAAACCTGGGAAAATTATCAAAGTACTTGCAAGCGGTGAATAATTTAACACTTATACCCATATATTTTGGTTTAATTTTAAAATACCAGTAAAAAAACACATGATTTTAAGTTGGAATAGTTACAAATAGGCCCATGCTAAATAATTCTATCAGTTATGAGTATTTTGATAAATTTCCCTATAAAAGTTCTGTTAATGGCTTCGGTTAATATTATAAGAATGGACATAGTTTTCCTTATAATCTTATGTCATTTATCAGAATTTTCTCTAATAATATGCTTCTATTAAGGAGTGTGTTCAAACCAATTTTTGAATGGTTGGACGGTTCGTTCGAATCAGTTACCAACTGGTACCGAGTCAAATCGGCCAACTGCTTGTCCAAATTTCTTAAAAAAACAAATTCAAATAATAGTTATTCAAAATTTTAAAACAAGATTTAAAATACTCAAATTGCTTTTAAAACAATATTTGATGACATATAATACAAAAAAAAAGAGTATCTCTTTAAGGGGTATTTTGTCCCAGTCCCAATTGGGAGACTCAAGACTAGGCTCTCACAAGTGCCAATTCGAAATAGAAAAGAGTGCTTTTACTTTTACTATAAGGAGGTCACAATAATTCTTAACTGATGAATGTGCCTACATATTGAAATATGTTACAAAATTTGAGAAATCTTATTTTCGACCTTCAGCCTAGTCAATAATATGTTCCAACCACCCGATTTTACATCTAACGATCAATAATAATTATAGCCTCCGTGTATTAAAAATAAATGGTCTTATTAAGTGTATGCATGGAATTCACCTGCGACTCACATGTGCAAGTTTGCTAGCACCATAGGTTCTCAAGCTACTATATTTCTGGTTTTCAATCTTGCTCGTCCATTTGTCGGGGTCCACCACTGCACAATGATGTGCCTACATGTTGATAAGAGAAATTCCACATCATATAAAACGCAAAAATAATTTCAACCACCCTATAAAGCTTTCAAAAATAGCTCTAATATTGATTTTCACACCTCTCCATTGTAAAGAAAACCAAAAAATATAAAAATGCTGAGGTTCGCAGGAGGAGCCTGAAAATGTATTTTTTTGTATTTATTGTGAAATTTGAAACTCAAAATATAGTGCAAAAGTAACGTTTTGTAAACTCTTAACCTTGAAAATAGAGTCCTAGATAATGTTTTAAAAAATAGAGTACTTTTAAATCTTGACATGTATAAACATTTCCATCAAATTCATAATTGTTGAGGTGGAGCCAATTGATTTGAAGGTTTTTTAGGAACCAAAACTGCACTTTTGTGGGTTTTTTGAGGTGCACTTTTTTTTTATAATAAAATTAAGCCTTATATAAAACTATTTCCATATAATAACACAATCTTATTCATTTCATTTAAGGTTTGGTTTCTATAGAGTAGCATCTTTAGGATATTTAGTAAACTTGCACCTTAAAACCCTAACAGAAAGTATGATTCCAACTCATAAATCCTTGTGATGGATTATAAATTTATTTTTATCTTTAATTATAAAATTTGACGCACCTAAAACTGCAGTAGAATCGGCAGACATATGAACAATTGAAATAAAGAATCCAAAAACTGTGATACAAAATAGTATATTTGTAGGGCATATTATCTTTCATATCTATGATTGTCTGAGTTTGTAGCTTTCCAATGCCAAATTTGTAATTTTTTTTTTTTTTTTTTGTGAGATATGAGTGGAGGCTTTGTAAAGCTGCAGCCAAACAAATTTTTTCCCCATTGCTTAAAGCCCTAAAATTTGTTCTATTCATTAGGGAATTCTGATGAGAATTTGGCATAGAGTAATTGAATCAGATGCTCGTGATTTAATAAATGTTAATTCGGATTGGGAATCCCCAATTTGGATCAGGAAGTGGTGATGGGGACCGATCATGTTCGAACTAGAAATCGAGTCTTATTTGGTAGACTCATCGGATTCTGTTAGAGAACCAGTCGAGTCTTTTAGAAAAAAGAGCCATCCAATCTCCAAAATCGTCTAATTCCTACCCATTTTTTTTTATTACACTTTTCAAATTTTCAATTATCAAATTATAAAAATATTAATTGAATTTTTGGACCAATTTCGACACCGAAAAGTTGATCCGATCTGGATCAATCCAGTCAATAACCAATTTGGCATCCCTATGTGGGTTTTGAACCACTGGATGCACCCAAATAAACTCTTAATATCTTAAAAAAGAGTAATAACAATAACTCAAAAAAGAAATAAATTGGCATTTTACCACAGAATTGACATTGATAACCCTAGATGAGCCGGCACGGAGGAGTGAGGGAAGAAGGAGAAGAGTAAGAAGGGCAGGCCCCACATGATTCACTTGCACATGTTGTTCCAATCCATCACTTGAAAATATTTGTGGCTCTATCCATGAAAAAATAATTCATCGTTAGTTTACAATATCATCTAAGGGGTAAGAAGATTATAAATTGCAATTGAGGGTATGCTTTTCAAAATTCTATTATCAAATCATGTACGTCTTCAAAAAAAAAAGAGAAAAAATTAAATGTTTTCCAAATTGCATCTATTCAATTTTGAAAAGCCATAGCAATAGGGGTAATTTGGTAAATTTACCACTAAAAAGGCATTGCCTGAATGACAATTGGGGGTAGAATTACGAAAATATCCTTATTATTCTATTCTCGCATTTCATTACTAACTAGGGGTAATTTAAGAAATTTTTAAGGTTTTTTTTGGGATTTATATGATATATAAATATTTAAAAGCATTCGCTCAAGATCAATTTGTAATCTTTTGACCTATTTTGTGATTTTGTAAGGGGTTCAACTCCTTTTTTTCATATTTCCCAAGATTATTATATATCTTTCTACAACTTGGTTAAAACTCTATTTAGAATCAGTTTTAATATCCTAAATTCTGGATATTGAACGTTCTCAATTTAAGGATCAACCTTAAAAAAAATAAAACGAAAAAAAGAAGAAGAGAAGAAATCATCTCCTCAAATACATAATGCCCTAAGATTGGACATGCTATTCAAGTTTTGGACCATTATATTTTTATTTAAGAGCTCAAAACTAAATTTTTTATTGAAATTAATGGTATGGTAATTCTGAAGTGATCTTGAAACTATAAATTAAAAAAGATTCTCTTTTGCTCGAAGGGTTAAGGATATACTATGATCCTGCAAGAGTACCGTGCAAGTTGGATCAATGTCGGCAAAAATAAATGAACATGTGAAAATGGGGAAATGTTCAAGATTTTAAATCGGATGCGGTTTCTTTGAGGTTGCAACTTTAAACAATCCAGCGCACCTCCAAATTTTATCATAATATATAATTTTGGTGTAAAACATTTTTAGAATTATCTGAAAATTTATTTTCCTATTCAATTATAAAATTTTAAACTTCAAAAATGGTTAAATCAAGTAGATCTATGTATATGTGAAAATCTTGAAAATTGATGGTCAAAATAATGCGATGCACGATGCACTATTTTTGGGATTAAAAAAAAAAAATATATATATATATTTTTTATATTCACACATCTTGATGTCGAGATGATCAATTAAAGTGTTTTTCAATTTTAAAACAACATTTTCGGATAGATTTTTGGGGTGTATATTTACTTTTACATTTTTAAAGTTACAACCTTATATGAACTTTTTCCTTTAAAATTTGAGTTTAAAGAGAGAGAGAGAGAGTAGTTTTCATTGTCGAAAAAAAAGTTGAGAGGGAGAGGGAGAGGGAGAGGGAGAGGGAGAGGGAGGTTCGAAAAAGTAATTACCAGCTGAGCGGAGGACGCCGGCGTTGTTGATGAGGACGTGCAAAGGAGCACCGCGCCTCTCCCACTCCGCACCGAACTCACGCACCGACGTTAGAGAGAGAAGATCAAGGTGCATCACCTGTGTCCATCACACATATTACTACTCTTTCTCTCTCTTCTTGCCTTCCTTTTGCTCTCTCTCTCTCTCTGTCATCATCCTTTTCCTCTCTCTGTCTCTCTCTCTCTCTCTAGGTTCAGCCTTCCAAGCTGAATTTTGTCTTCCATAAGAGCAGTGCACATACTTCCCTCTCTGCCACAGTTAGTGGGCAGACACCCATTTAAGGTTTAAGAATCCTATGTTCCTCCTAAAGACCCCACACATCTCCTAACTCTTTAATACTTTATCTCTCTCTCTCTCTCTCTCTCTCTCTATGTTTTGAATCTCTAGCTCTCTGTATATATCCAATTCACCTCTCTCTCTCTATCTCTGTTTTGAATTCTCTCTTTCTACATCCAATTCACCTCTATCTTTCTCTCTCTATGTCCAATTCATCTCTCTCTCTCCATTTCCCATTCACGTCTCTCTCTACGTTTAGTCTCTGTGTTTTGAATCTCTCTCTCCCCATTTCCAATTCACCTCTCTCTCTTTCTCTATCTATCTATTTCCAATTCACCTCTCTTTCTCTCTCTAAAATGAAAATGAAAATGAAAATGAAAATGGAAATGGAAATGAAATGCATAAGGGAAGGGTAGCTGACCTCGACCATAGGGGTTGGAGGTGGAGCGGCGTTGATGGACTGATTCCATGCGTTTGCCAGCTCCTCCGCGGCGCCTGTATTCCTACACGCCATCACCACGTGAGCCCCTGCCATCGCCAGCTCCCTGTCAACCATTTACATCGCCCACCATTTAATCGTGACCCTCAATTGATACCATACCCCCCCACTTATTATTTTACCCACAGACAATCCACACATGTTTTCTTTGAAGTTTTCGACATCATAAATTTTTTTTTTCAACATTAGAGAAGAGGGAAATTTTTTTGATTTAAGCTATTTGACATCTTAACTATATGTTTTATTATAACTTCTGAAATTCTATCTTTCTTCTGATAAAATGTCCAATAGCCCATCAAATGAAGTTTCAAAATGGGTTTTGAAAATCTATCAAATAACACCTAGTGTTAAATATTAAATACTTCAGTTTTTAGTTATAGTTTGATTAACTTTCTTTCTGAAATTTGATCAAAAGAATGACGGGGTATTTAAAATTTGATTAAAAAATATGGGGAAGATGTTGAATAGTTCAAATATGAGATTTAGTTTGATAAATTTCCTAAAAAAAATTATAATAATAAATAAGTAAATGGCAAGTGAATAGAGCATAGCATTAACTTGAGATGGTGAAGTAAATAAACTATAGCTTTAAAATGGTGTCTGTAAAATTATCAATAAAAAGAAAATTATTTAGATTTTTTACTGTATATGAAAATTAACTGAAAGTTTCAGAAAAAGAGAGATTTTTCGACTGGTGGGATGAATTTTACCGAGCGGTTTCGAGACCGATACCGCTTGTTGCACCCGTAACGATGACTGAGATGCCTGAGAGACGATGAGGAATAATGGTAGAGAGAGATGAAGATGAAGAAGAAGGGAGGTGATTAGTGAGCAGCTTTTGAGACAGGGCTGCTTTTACCATCTCCCAAACACCCCTCATCCATGCCTTGTCCATGGTATCCTCTCTCTCTCTCTCTCTCTATATTGAACAAGAATTTCACAGTTTGAGCAAGCCTAATAACTCTTTCTCTCTATTGAACAAGAATTTCACAGTTTGAGCAAGCCTAATAACTCTCTCTCTCTATTGAACAAGAATTTTGCAGTTTGAAGTTTGAACAAGCCTAATAACTCTCTCTCTCTCCCCAAAGAATCAACTTGCACCTTCTTTCTATCTTCACTTTACTCTCTCTCTCTTGCTGCACTAGAATAAACTTGCACCCTTTTTCTCCATCTTTCAATCTTCAGTGTACTCCCTCTCACTCTTTTTCCTGAGTTTTCTCTCTCTCTCTCTCTCTCTCTCTTATTTCAGAATGAGGAATAAGGGTTGTAGGTATACTCTTTATATACCCGGAGCTGTGTTCGCATATTACAAACACTAATAGAAAAGGAGGGTATATTTTTCCTTATTTATTTACTTATTTATTATTATTATTATTACATTTCGAAGTTTTGAATTACTATGAAAAATTGAAAATATTGTACACGTTGGTGTTAAAAGTATTTAGAAATGAGCAAACTGCCCCTGAACATACAGAAATATCCAGAATGCCTTTCTAAAATATTTCCAAAAAGGTGAGAAAAGACGATTTAGCAACTTCAACATAATGCAATAATGTCCAACATCATGACAAGTATCACTATTTTAAAAGGAAATCTTTGAATTTCTTTATGAACTATTAATCTAAGAAAATATTTAGAAATTATTGAGGTCCATTTTAAGGGGAGAAACATATTAACTACATTGCATAAATATTTCCTTTTTTTAAAAAAACTTCCCTAACTATTTATTATGGAAAAGTCCTTCATGAGTCAGCGGGTGCACGAGCCCACGCACTCACTAGAAGTCCATCTTTAAGATGGAAAATGTAAATAGAAATTTTTCAAAAAAATCACATTTCAAATATCGATATTTTCTTTTTTATGTTTATGATAATCTTAACTTAGATCATAAAGCCTTAAAATTTTAGGTTAAAAATCCATTTCTAAGAAGGTTTAAGAGGGAGCCCTCATGTATGTAATATGAGCCGGATGACTGATAGAAACCCTGTCCAATTATTATCATATATGAGTCGGATGACTGATAGAAACCCTGTCCAATTATTATTTACCCATGTCTTTTAATTCAATTTCAAAACACCGGCATATATGATCATGAATAGTTACAAAATAGGTAAGATATTAAATAGTTCAACTATTATGGATATTTTGATATCATAAATATAAAAACAAGGATCGATAAAAGAGCATGGGAGTTTACACGGCAAGATCCTTAAGTCACGGTACAAAGACATAATCACACTTAGCTGCGAATGTGAAATACGTCAACATGGGATGGATTATAGAGCTCAAGAAATTTCTTTTATACTTTAAGTTATCAATAACACAATCCCGTCGGTCAATTTCACATTTAATAGCTACCGGTTGATTGGAATTTTTTTGTACTAAAAGTAAATTGTCTCATTGTATAATATTTTAATTTTTTTTTATATAATGAGACTATATATCTATTGTACAAGGAGGTCACGCTTATTTTTATAACCATCCCATGTGAAATTTGATAGCTTGGACGTGTTACAAAATTCGAAAAAATTCCCTTTAAACTTTGAACTTGGTCTGTGGAATAAATACAACCACTCCATTTTATTTCCAATGATACCATCTTGTACTAAGGGTAAGTTTGTCTCATTGTATACCTTTCCTTAAGAAAAATATAGACGATATATTTTTCTTTTGCCTCTATTGCATATTTTAGGAGCATTTTTGGGTCCCTAGATTTTGGTGATGAAACTTTTCAACCAAGTCACTAACCTCAAATAAATAAAAAGGAAAAGAACAATCATACTTTCTATGTGCCCAAAAAAATTACAACCAAGATAGAATTAAGTGTCCAATTTTTGGACAACTTCTGAAAACTCAAATTTTTTTTCTTATTAAAGAAACATCAGTTATTCTTTGGTGGATTAAAAAACTTTGTCAAAAAAACCCCCCTAAGTAGCTCTTTCGCGGAGAGTAAGTGTATAGTATCCACCCCTGGGAGGATGCTATATGCTCTTTATATTTGAAAATAATTGACCTTGTATTCTAAATGTAATTCCTAGTCCCGAAATTTTAAGAATTTTAACTTTTGGGGAAAATGACATTTTTTTTGTTGTAATTTTGAGGTTCTAATCACCACAATGGTTTACTTGAAATGGTAGGTATCTACTCCAGGATTCCATCATGGAAAATATATTATGTAAGATGAACCAAAAATAGTATTATACTTTGTCTTGAATGTCTATGAATAATAATACATGGTCCACCTATCGACCATCCATCCACGTTCATCCAAATTAATCAAGATGGAGATGGCTCGACTGGTCAGCTTTTAAGTCAACAACGATAAAAAAAAAAAAAAACAGCTCATCTCTACAGTATGTTGACGAGGATGGGTGGTGGAACGATAATATACTATGTGGTGCCTTGCTATGCTCCTGCGGGCGTGTATTGTACCAAAAACCCGTCAGACGAAAATGCTACCTAGGAGGATTGTTTTGATATAAAATTTTAGGATCCTATTACTAGATTATTATTTAAAAAAAAAATGGAATTTTTAGTTTTTGAACATACAAATCTTTCCCTCTAAAAATTGGGCAGTTCTTATTGAATCTTGGGATATCATTTCTTTAGGCATGTAGAGAGGGCGAACTATTTTGCTTTTTTTCTTTGGTTCTAAAGATTACATCCGCAAATTTTGGGATCCAAAATTTGTCTCTAGCTTGAGTTTTTCCCGAGGCAGCAATAGGACAATATGCTCCTGTAGGAGCATGAGTGTTTTTCCCCAGAAGCTGTGCACACAATGCGACATCCCATTAAACACGTACTTCTCATGCTCAATATATAGTAATAAAGGACAAGGTTTCTATGAGTCCCCAGACGTCATGGAAAATGTGGCCCCTTAATAGTCTATTTTTTAAATCAATTTTGACCAAGATTTTTAAGAAATTTGCAATGGGTGTAGTTTCTATAAGGTTGCAACTTTAAATAATTCAATTAAGGTGTATCTCCAAATTTTATTATAAAATATAATTTTGGTAAAAAAATTTCTTAGGATTATTTCAAAATATATTTTCATATTTAATTATAAAATTTTAAACTCCAAAAATGGTTAAAATCAATTAGATCTATAAACATTTAAAAAATCTTGAAAATGGATAGTCTAGATAATGTATTGTAAGATGCACTATTTCTACGAGTCAAAATCTTTTTTTCTTTTTTTTGTATTCATACATCTCGATGTCGAGATAATCAATTAGAGGTCTTTTCAATATTAAAGCAATCTTTTCTGATGGATATTTGAGGTGCATTTGTAATTCTACATTTTAAAGTTGCAACCTTATATAATCCCTAACATAGAGATCATTAATTTGTAAACTAAATTAATAAAAAAGTAAAAATACTATTTTTTTTAGAACAAAATATTTGGGCTAGTGATTTACATTTGGGTGCGGTTTCTATAGAGCCTAGGCTTTAAACAATCAAATTAGAGCCTACCTTCAAATAGTGTCGAGAAATGCAGTTTTAATATTGAAAAGCTTTGTGATAGTCTTAAAAGATATTTTCATCTTTATTTATGAAGTTTAAAGCTTCAAAAATAGTGTCGATCAACAGATCTATGAAAACATAAAAATCTTTAAAATTGATAGTCCAAAAATGTATTACAAAATACATTATTTTCAAAACTTGAAATCTATTTTTTTTCTCATGTACATGCATCTTGATATCGAGATGATCAATTTGAGGATATTTGGGTATCAAAACAACCTCTTCTAGTAAAATTTTTGAGGTGAGCTCTAATTCGATTGTTTAGAGCCTCGGTTCTGTATAAACTTTTCCCTTTACAATTTTCTTGGAGGAAACATCACTTAGAAGTTACATCCATCTTTAAAATGATAGTTTATGCTTCAGCGGACGCAAATGTCGAAATGCATCCTCCAAGTAAAACTACTTTTCATTACTCGTAGAACAAATAAAATGCACGTCAATGAATGAAAGGTCTTTTATTTATTTAAATACTATTGGTTGAAATATATTATGCATTTAATTATCTAGTTTATCTCAGCATTATCAAGCACGAACAAGTAAATGATTAATTGAAGGGTTAAAGTACTATATTATTTTGATTATTTGGTGTTTAGAGTTTAACCATTTGTTATTTATTTAATCCTGATTTTTAGGAATGACTTGTAGTTTGCAGATAATTGCACATGGAGTGAAAGAAAGTCCAAATTTGGCACGCTAAGTGACAAGGTGAAAATCAAATAAATAAAGAAAGGGAAAGTCTCATATTCATAATTAAAAAGGTTAGAAACTTAGAATGGTCATAAACACCCTTGGTGAAATTAAATAAATCCCTAGCCAATGGCCAAAATCTAATTTTTTTTGTATATATATTTTATTTAAATATTATATATCCCTAGAATGTAGGTTGTAAAATAATTTTTATAAGACGAACCAAATGAAATTAATAATAAAATATTGTTAATAAAAATTGACCAAAATATCTCAATAATGTATCTTGGTCAATATTTTTTGTGGAAAATAGTTTTTATTATTTTTATTTTGTTCTCCTTATTAAATTAATTTGTATCCCAATTTTCATATAAATTTAATTTTTAAATAAAATAAAAATAAGAAATTTATTAGCCCTTGGATGATGATAGTTTCAATCTGACTCATTGAAGGTGCTTGTACACCCTTCAATTGTCGACATGCTGTGGGTGCATATGCGCAGTGAGCTCGCTCGTATGTTTGGCCTTGAAGGCCAGTTGGAGGACCCTCTGAGATCAGGCTGGCAGCTTATATACGTCTTGTGGAATTGTGACTTTTGGGAATATATGACATAGTTCGGTTTGGACCTAAGTGTGTGGTACTCCTTTGCTACATTCAGCATTCCTTCTTTTGATGTATAGTTGGATACCAATTCGATTGGGGCTTGCATGGACGTTCACTTCGGTTAAGTTAATCCCCAAACCATCGATCAGAAGGGACATTGGTTATAGCCTTGGAGTATATATATATATCCCAATGATTTCATGCATCCGTTGTATAGTAATATGATGTAAAAACTTTAAAAAACCATCTTATAGCCATTTGTTTAATGCGGCTTGATGAGAAAACTATTCGCCTAAAATTTCAAGTGATTTGGATTTGTAAATAAAAAATTAAAATTCAAACACTCTCGACCGTCAAATCGACCCAAATCCAATCTGAACCATTGAGCTTATACTATTATGTGAGCTAGTGGGCTTACCCTAGCATCTTCTATATATATATATATATATATATAAGAACATATGTCTAAAATTTCAAGTAATTTAGATTTGTAGAAAAAAAATTAAAATTCAAATATTACCAGACATCCCTGTTCGTCAGATCGGCTTAGATTCAATCTGGGCCATTGGGCTTATACTATTCCATGTGCTAGTGGGCTTATGGAAAAATCTTGTCTTTCCATATATATATATATATATATATATATATATGGAAAGCCTTACGCAACGTCTATAGGTAAAAATGAACAGTATTTTCGCCTATAGGCTTACCACAATTCGATTTTTTTAGACGGTGTGGAAAAATCAACCACCACAGACCTACTATATCTGTTGCGGTACCGCCACGGATATAGTAAGTCTATGGCGGTCGATTTTTCATGTTAAACCGCAACATGCCTAATATGTCCGGGTGGGGCCGAGCGCAAATGATCTGCCCTTAGATGCATTCTTACCACCAAAATCTCGTCTTTCTATGGGCAGCCTAACTAGTAGTCATTATATATTTTAGTTCAATAATATTGAGATAAAACACAAAAATGATCTTACCTTACAACCGAACAATTTCTATATTCTTTTGAGTGGGGGCCCTGCAACAATACGTTGTCTTTTTATACTTGTCTCCAAAGCCTTGTCTCTAAAAAACAAAACATAACGTCCTCGAAATCTATTTCTAAAGCTGCTAATGGTTTTTGAGGAAAGTGCATTTTTGTTAGGGGAATGCATTAGGGTAACAACCCAAATGTAGTTACCTAGTGTTTTTCTTTCTAATTTTTCCTTTGTCTTATATTTATTTTTAAGAAAAATTTTGTATATAACTTTAATTTCTCATATTATTTCATGGTAGACTTTCATTTGGTTTCTCTTTCAAACTGTATCAGGAAACTCTTAAAGATTTCACCATACCCCCTCATCTCTTATCTCTATCTTTTATTGACTTTTGATCGTAAAAATTTATCCCAACAAATTTTTTTATACCATTTCAGCTCAAAAGCTTTTTTAATAGGGAAAGAGAAAAGATGGTTAAAATTTTTTTTGGGTTGAAATAATATAAAAAGATTAGTTAAAGCTAATTTTTATGGTCAAAAGTCAATAAAAGAGACAAGGGGTTACGGTGAAATTTTTAAGGTTTACTTATGCCGTTTGAAAAAAAAATGAAAAGAGAGTCTATTATAAAATAATACGAGGAATTAGGGTTATATACGAAATTTTTCTTTGTTTTTATAGGGCTTTTTAATCTTTATATGTTTAATTTTGTAGCAACATTATCTTTTCATTAAATAATAAATAAATAACAGTTTTTTCTAGAAAATGAAGAATTTGGATTTTATGGCCATGATAGAAGTGGTAAAAATGATAAAAATGCTCTTGGTGGTCCCTCCTGAACATGAAACACTCTCTTTCTCAAAACCCCACACCAGCAAACTTTGATTGTCGGTAAATTCATTTCTAGACTTTATTATGGAATTTGAAGTTTCACATATGGTATAGACCTGGCCGATCTTTAAAGATTTGAAATTAACTGTTAAGAAATATTGTTAGAAAGACAATTTTTCATATCCATGACATCTGAGATGGAGATAATGAATTTGCATATTTTTCAGCATCAAAGATGGTTTCTCCAGTGATGTATAAGGTGCCTCTGAATTCATCAGGTACCTTACGAAATACTCTCCACTAAATTTGGAGTAAATAAATTATTTTTGAGCCTCCAAAAAAACTGGGGTATTTTTTTTAAGAGAAAAAGTTACATAAAAACCCAAAGATGTTGGACAAGAAGGGACCATAAACATTGGACTGTGCGCAACGTGTGGGACATGGATTGGACATGAATAAGGCTACAGGAACATCCCTTTTTAGGTGTTCGTAGTAATGTGTTGCAAGTGATGTGAAACCCCTCTAATTTTAGGTAGACATGGCTTTTGTCATTGTCTTTTTTCCATATTTATTTTTATTTTTATTTTTGTTGTAGTAGTATTAAATTTTAGAATATTAAATTTTGGGTCAAGTTACAAGGGAATTTTTTTATTTTGAAGTTTCCATATTATCTCTTAGTGGTCTAAGAAGGGTGAGGACCTTAAGTTTTCCCTTAACTCACCTTAAACCCGGGTAAAAGAGGTGGGTGGTGTTAGGTAGGCAGCTAATGTAAAATTTTGTCAATTTTTTTTATGAATCCTGATAGCCGACCCTAAATAGTTGAAAAAAGACTCCGATGATGATGAAGATATTAACTCTGAGTTTGAAATAATAGATCAATGGGGTGGATCATCTACCCACTAATCTCATATTGGATCACATTATCCTGATCCAGACCGGTCCAAATCGGTGATTCGGAAAGTACTGAAAAAAGAAGAAAAAAAGATTAAAAAAAAGGGTTAACGAGTTATAGCTTGCAAAGATACATGAGAAGCAAATGAAAACAATTAAAGGGTGCCGGTACTAGTTTCTTCCTAGAATTGGCCCAGTCTGTATCAATTCTCTGTCTAGATATCGTGATTCTTGATTTAGGACTTTGATTTTTAAATCACTGGGATAAACAATTAAAAGAAAATGCATGTGAACTCTAGAAACCCTAAATCGGATTCTCTCAAATGGAGGGCTTTGAGTTAGTTTTTTTACAAGGAATTGGTTTTCCATTTATAAATGTCTCTGGGACAAATCTAAACTATCTCATTTGGAATCGCCCAACATTGACTTTTTGATAAATTTTTTTCACTTATTTAGCTGATCCATATCACCAATTCTTCAATTTCAGATCAGTAGGGTGGGCGATCCATAACCAAATTCTGAGTTTTAAGGCATTGGTTAGAAGAAATTTTCAGTATAATTATATTTTTTTCTGTCTTTGTTTTTTATAGGTGGTAGGCTAGGATTCGAATCTTGGATGTTTGTGAATGCGACCCTTGCAATGTAGCCACCAACCAAGAGGCAAAATCCAAAAACATAGCGTAGGCCATTGGCTACCAAGAGTTATTGCACTGTATAAGGCCCCACTGTGCTTCCTAAATGATTGTCATACATATATTGTAGATGAAATCAATGTCCCTTTCCGCTACAATTGGCCTATAGCTCTCTCTGTTTTTTTTTATGGTGGATGAATAGTTAAAAATTTGGTGGGTCAACTTGGAATCGCTTGAGTTAGCTCGAAATTGGAGATCTCTGGCCTCGGAATGGGGAATACATGCCTCAAAGCGGACTTACCCAACCGGTTCACTATAGTGAACCAGCCAGGACTCATATGGATCCTTGCGGGATTTCTTAGCATTACGGAATTGCCCAATTATGACAGAAAATCTCCATTTTATGGGTTTTCCATCCGAGCCAAAAATTGGCTGTTTTATCT
This sequence comes from Amborella trichopoda, assembly GCF_054954075.1. NCBI lineage: Eukaryota > Viridiplantae > Streptophyta > Magnoliopsida > Amborellales > Amborellaceae > Amborella > Amborella trichopoda. Next base: position 1,877,082 of record NC_142337.1, on the reverse strand, counting down.
TTGATTTGGGCCCATTTTCGCCTCCATGAGTTGTTGAGTGGTTTTTGTATCAGGATTGTCTACAAAGAGACTATCTTCTTCTGTACATGGAGATCATAATCATTTGCACTAATTAGATATTAAATTAGATGGCTAGGGATAAATCATAAAGTCTGAGAATTTTTTTTTGGAATTTTGTGTCTATTCACTGATACTCTTACAACCGCCCATTTTAATATTCAAGAGACAAGTTGTGACATTTATGTACAAAAGATACATAATCTTTTTGTAGACAATCTGTTTTATATCAAGCTTTAGATTCTTACCACTATTTTATGAAACAAACACATTTTATTAAAATCGAAAGACTTTGAAATTGAGTTTTTTCAATTTCATCTTGGGGAGCCTCAAATACCTCTAGTCTTTAATAACATAATATCATTTTTTCAGAATTTTTGATAATTTTTTGCTTATTTCAAAATTAAGGGCCAACTGGGCCTGACTCAATGACCTGACTCAAGATTCAGCTGAGCGACTCACCTTGGAGTCTGGAGCCGAGTCTGCTTTCAAACACTGTAATAGTTATGAATAATGAAATCAATTCTTTCTATCTATTGTATCGAAGGAAATTAAAAAGTTAATTTTCTTCTCAATTAGATTCTTAAAAACGGAGTTTTCAAAGACAATATCATCGAACTCCATAGTAGTTACTTTGTAAGAATCATATAATTTATTTATGGGTGTGGTTTGTATGAGGTTGCGACCTTAAACAAATCCAAATAAAGCGCACCTCCAAATTTTGTCATAAGATGTAATTTTGGTGGCAAAATTCATAGGATGGCTTTATAATCCATATTGATCTCTAAATATGAATTTTTAAACTCCAAAACTTGTCCAAATCAAGTAGATCTATAAACACATGAAAATCTTGAAAATGGATCGTCTAGATAATATGTTGCAAAACACACTATTTTTGGGATTTCTAATCCCAATAATAGTTCATTTTCTAATACATTATCTGGAACGTTCATTTTCTAAATTTTCAAGGGTGTATAGAGTTACTTGATCATCACCATTTATGGAATTTTAAATTTCATAATTGGGGGTAATAATAGATTTTCATATCATTGCAAGGATTTGCGGCACCGAAACTGCATTTTCAACATAATTTTGAGGTGCACCTTACTTCAACACTATAAGATTGACACCTTATACAAACCTCAGCCTTTATTAAAAGGCGCATGTGAAGGTACTCTATGGATATGATATTTTTGAAGTAACTACTATTGAGCTAAAATCAGACTTTTCAACATCCTAGGTAATCTTTTGAAATGATTAAACCATTTTCCATTTTCTTATTTTTCTTAGTGGATGACAGCATTTTAGACAACTACATGTTTAGAGAGTAGGTAAAGATTCATTGGAAAAATAGAAGTGCTTATGGAGGAGTAGCTTTTCTAATGACTCAAACTCATGTGATATGATCATATGAAATAACAGGAAAGACCTCTAGTTGAAAGCTAAGAAGATTGGATTTCCAAAATAGAGATATTAGTTAGAGCATTCTTCTCCTCAATGGATATTGTCAATGTTAATTAGCATTTTATGACGGAATTTCTTGAGATAATATTCAAGTGACTACATGTACAAGTATTATCAATGTTGTCACCAAATTTAATATTATTAATGTTACCAAGTATTGTTTTATAAATCATAATTACCAAAAGGAAAGTATCTCTATATCCCTATTTTTAAGTTTTATATCTTAATAGACCTAAAGTTTCAAAACATATCTTGAGTCATAAAAATTCTAAGTTTATATCTTTAACCCCATAAGCTAACTTTATATCATTTAAACCTATTTTTTTATCCCAAACAAAGATAGAAAAGACATGTTCTTTCTAAACACCATCATTGCTCTCTCTTCACGTAATTTTCTCCTAAATCTATCTCTCTACCTATTTTCCTACTCGCTCCCTCCCCTGTGTCTCTCGCTCTCTCTTTCTCCCATCAAAGTGACAAAAAGGGTGAATGTTAGAGAGAGAAATTTGGGAGGAATATATCACATAAAGAGAGGAAGGGTTTAAAATGAGCATATCTTTTTTATATTTGTTAAGGTTAAAAAAATAATTAAAAATGAGTAAAGGTAGTCAAGGGGTTAAGAGATATATTTTGAATCTTTGGGTCTATTAAGATATGAAAACTAAAAATAAAAGGTGCAAGGATATTTGCCCATTACCAAATACTGTTTTACAAAGTATAATAAAAAGATATTAGGGAAAATGATGCGTTAAAGGGAACATCGATATTGTGGCCAAAACACTTTCCAAAATTTGCCAATATGATAAAAATCATTAAAAAATGCATTACAAACAAATCTCTTATTTTTTGAGATTATATATATATTTTTAAATACCAGGCCGGAGCACCAAAACCAGAACTGGCCAATCCTCGGTTCTGGATTGACGGGCCGGTTCTGAGTTGAACCGGCCGAGTTTGTGAACACTGTATTATAGTCCCTGAGGCTTCAACTTAGCACAACATGTATTGATTTGGGTGAGGGTGGTCAAAGTTTCCAAACCCTTAAAGTTTGTCCAAAAAGCTTGAACAAGCTAACTAGCATATTTAGTTTCTTCTTCTTCTTTTTCCCCTTTTTTTTTTTTTAGATAGAGAGGAACCTACATTTTTCACAGAGATATCCCAAAAATTGTAGGACTTTTCATATAAGTTAAGTCTATGTTCATTTAATTTGAGATAAAATTGATATCTTTAATCCCATATCAAGGAAATCTTCTCTTCTTATGTACCCTATCTATATTATTTGGAAAATCTCCAAAAATTTTGGAAAAGAGGGAAATAGGTAGATATATATGGATTTTGAAAAAGATTTATGTTTGATCTAAGGAGGCATTTTATGGCCTAAGAAGGGTAAGGATCTTAAACTTTATCTTGACCCGTCCCAAGCCTGGGTAAAGAAGGTGCATTGTATTAGGTAGACAGCCAACATAAAACTTTGCCAAAAAATTTTATGAATAAAAAATCTATAATAATGATAATGATGATCTAGGGAGACATTTCCGATACTTATGATTTACGAGCTAATCCTTGCATATGAACCTGCATATCAGGTTTTCAATAGCATGCTTTTGTTTTTGTTTTTTCTGGTTTTTATTTTTTGTTTTTTTGTTTGTTTGGGTTATTTTTTTGGTGGTGGGGGGTTGCAAATTTTTCATTATATTTTAGAAAGTTAATGTAAATTAGTTGCATCATCATCATTCAAATTATTAGTACTTTTTTTATGTTATTGTTATTACATTATTTAATGTCATATCTAAAATGTAATTATTCGAGGAGGCAGAGGGGATAAAATAAAAATAATTTGTCCTTTTGAGGAGGTATGTTCTGTACTTAATAGACATGGCACTGGAGACAAGTTTACAAACAATTCCAACATTTAAAGAGGCCTTGTTGGTGCATTAGCAGACCATTTATTCTTGATTTCTATATTATTAGTGCTTGAATAATTTCCTTTGAGGCTTCTTGTTGGTCCATCAAAAGAAGAGATTTTTGAGGCACTCATTTTATATTTGCTTCTATAAGGCTACCTCTTCTATGTAGTATGCTGTCCTCGTAGGCTCTCATCCCATGATATCTAATATGCATTTTAGGTTGCCTATTCATGGCTACTAATTTTGTGTTGGACTCTCTCTATTTCATACAATACTACATAGGAAAATGATTTTTCAGTGTATATACTATGCTCTCTATGGAGCCAAAAAAAAAAGCATTTGCTCCTATGGGAGAAAACCATTTTTTTTCTTTTTGACAGGAGCACATTTATTTATGAATGGAAAATTACCGCGAATTACAAAAGGTTACAAAGATGTAGCAGAAGACGCAACCAACTGAGCCGAGTGCACCCCTTCTTTTGCGAATATATCTACCAACACATTTGCTTCCTTATTATTAGAATTTCACAATATCGTAGAGAACTCTCTATGTATATTAATTGATGGAAAATATATAAGATCCACATAAGTTCTAGATAGATACCAACAGTTATTGATAATTTCTAATTAATCTTGAGATACCTATTGACACCTAACCTTAGAGATAAATACCCATATAGACACCTATTGACACCTAACCTTAGAGATACATATGGGTATGATGAGTATTAGTAATGATGTATATCAATACTAACAAGATATTGCTATGCTAACACTCTCCCTGGAGTTTGAACAATAAGTTGCATTGATAATTACTAACTAATTTTGAGATACCTATGACAGCTAACCTTATCAAGAGATATATACCCATATAAATACATATAGGTAATGATATATATCAATACTAACAAGATATCGATATGCTAACCCCCCCTTAAACTCAAGATGCTTTGACACAAAGCAGTTGAGTTTGAACAGTAAGCTACATAAACTCACACAAAGCAGTTGGAGTTTGAACAATAAGCATAAACAAACAAGTTTAATCTTTAGGTCTTCAAGTACATGTTGTGACTGATAGAAGCAGTGGTATCTATGCTTAGATTGCTTGAACAACGAGCACGTATTGCTTGAGCAAAGTGGTCTCTATGCTCAGATTGTTTGAACAAGAAGCACAGTAAGCAGTGGTGGAACAACATATGGCCTCAAGTACAAACGGTCTTAGGAACAACAGACATCAGGAAAACTCCAGATCTTCACTGGAGACAAAAAAAAAGTCGAGACAACAGAAAAAGTGACAATTTGTTTGGCATGAATTTGAGCGAACAACAGAGTTTTTCGACCTCAGATCTGAAGTTGACGAGCTCAGCTATGAGGTTGAAGAGCCTATGGCTCTAATACTATGTTGGAATTTCATAATAGTGTGGAGAACTCTCTGTGTATATTAATTGATGAAGAATATACAAGACTATTGATAATTACTAACTAATCTTGAGATACCTAAGATACCTATTGACTTCTAACCTTATCAATAGATATGTAATCTTATCAAGAGATATATATCCATACTGATATGTATTAACAAGATATCCATATGCTAACACTTATAAACATGATTGAATATAATTGTAAGAGATCTACACAGGCATAGCACCTCCATCTATACCTTATTCAAACTCCATAGTGTTCTAACATTTTTATTGCACCAATTAATTACATTTAAAGAGTAACAATTCAACATTATTGGTAGTGACTACACCGCAAGGCCCTCAAACAGGTAACCTGTTAGGAGGATTTGACTGAATTTCATTTTTGTGATCATTTAAGAATCAATAGGAGGATTTGACTAAATTTCATTTTTTTGATCATTTAACAATCAATAACTGAGTACTCCAAACAATATTTTTTTTTTAAAAAAAAAGAACTTTGAAGTACCTAAACACTTAGATCCGACCATCCAAATACTAGAATACCTACGTGCGATCCTAAGCGTGCTTTCTTAAGGCAGATCTAATGAGCATATTTAAGCTTTTTAATGTTGGTTGCTAATTGTTTTTTTGGGGTTTAAGGCACGGAGGGCCGACAAGAGTGAGTAGGGTCATAAGTCATCTTTCTTTCTTTTTTTTCTTTTTTTTCTTTTTTTTCTTTTTTTTTTTTTTCCTTTTTTTCTTTTTTAATAGCTTTCCAAAAAGTTCTAAACTCTCGGCATCATCTATGGGGGGCATGAAACCCCCGATATCCATATTTTGCCCAAAAATCAGAAACTGGAGCTTCCACCAGTATAGCACGTCTGCACCCCAAATGCAGTACTGCTACTGGGAAGCTGAACTTTTGGCTTCTAAAGTCGGAAGTTCCACCAAACAATCACGCCCTTGGGTTTTCCAAATATGCTTAACTTCCTGAGGGATCAAACGTATATTTTGCTTTCATAAGAGCATGAGTTTAGCTTTTATTTTGTGCATGTAAGGTTGGTCTTGAACATTGAATGTTGTGTTAAGATCTTTGGACCCTACCCATCAAGCCAAAAGACCCAAACCTAGATGAGACAAGTCATATTGGAAATATGGCTCACATCTTTTAATATCCAACAACGAAAGAGACAGGGTTAGTGATTTTCGATCCGGATGGGCAACATGAAAGGGAATATGTCGGGACCGAATCGGTTCTCGAATGATATGGGCCTCGGCCTGTTTACCCCCTTATTTTAATTTTTTCTTTTTTTTTAAGCTTACCTAATTTTTTTTTTAAGTCCCCTATAATTCCCCACCCTATAAACTCCTATTTTAATTTTAATTTTAATTTTAATTTATTTATTTCTAATAATTTTTTGGATTACTGATTGGGTGATACGGATCACATCCAACAATGCGGTAGAGATTTATGAGTGAGCGATTCGCCTCATTAATCCAAATTTAAAACACTGGATTAGAATCCAACCACATATGTTACACGCAAAAGATGGAGATTAACCATAGGTCTATTAGCATTCACATGCTTATGGTTTAATCTCTACCATCCATTTTCAGGAACGAATGGTGCATGTGTAGGTACGATATACATAGGGAGTGTGTGCTATGACCCATAATGTCATAGAAATAGTATGGTCACTGGGCCAACACATTCCCATCTGCTCTTGGACGATGATAGTACGAGAGTGAATGAGTTTGAGGGGGTATGTCTCTCGGATGCCCGGCTGCTCGACAATATCAAGCTCTCCTTATGGCAATGGTTATCAGTCACTAAGTGGGGTGGGGCATTTCTCTCCCAGATATTATGCTAAATCTACCTAATCTTTTCATGTTGGGTAAAGTCGAGATGAGACCTTGGGGCTTTTAGCCACTACCGGGGGAGGGGTATCTCAAATTGAACTTTGATGGCAGTTCGCTAGGCAATCTTGATTTAGTTGGTATTAGGGGGATATTGCGCAATGGCTTGGGGGAGATTATCTTCTCCTATGCTGGCCCCCTCGGTACAGCTACAACTAATCATGCAGAGCTTGTTTCGTTATTTCAAGGTTTAAAACTTTTCATCTCTAAAAACCTTGGCTGTAGCTGTATTATTGAAGGTGACTCCTTAAATGGGATTGGTTGGTGCAAGAAGGAACGGCGTATACCCTGAAAGTTTAGGTCTACTTGGATAAAAATCATGGACCAATCGGCCTCCCTTTCGGTTTCTTTTTCTCATGTATACCGCAAGGCTAATTTTTTGGCTGATTCCCTTGCTAAAGACGTGGCGTCTGTGCGTTCTTTGTTGTTCTCTTCCGATGTAATCACTTTTGATTAACTGCTTTAACAAAATTTTGTAACTTCTGTAAAAAAAAAAGTTATGGAGGGCTCGCTTCAGTCATCACTGTTCAAACAAATAATGAGACAAAGGTGGCTGGTGGGGCCATAATTTGGCCGAACCAGCATGGAGGGCCTTAAAGGCCCTATCTAACATGGGCCAAGTTCATGCCCCTTCTTAGATTTGGTTGGCCGGGGTTGGGCCTGGGTTTAAGCTCACTAGGTTAACGGGTTAGCACTCAATATCAAAACCCAATTGACATTTTTTCATGCGAACTTTCAATCAATAAGGTGAAAATGGACTAGGCAGCACAACAGCCCTCAAAGGCCCAACCTAGCATGGGCCAGGTCTAAGCCCGATGGTGACCGCTGGGTTGGGTGGGCCTCGGTTTAAGTCCTGTTGACTTAAGCATGGGGCCTAGGCCTGGTTAGGGGTAGTAATTAGTCGGCTATGTTCCGAGTCAAACCCAACCCGACTAGATTTCATATGGACCTGGATCCGGCCCACACCTGCTTGTACCCACAATAGCTGCTCATGGCCATACTATTCCCTGAGTCATATGGGCCGGTGCAATATTTCCACGGGTTAGTATTGTATCCACATGTGCTTAAAAGGTGCTTGTGCACCTTTTATGCTTCAGATTGAACCAACCTAATTCAAAGGCCAAAAATGCTTCAGATTGAACCAACCTAATTCAAAGGCCAAAAATGAATTTCAGTTTTTACTTTTAAGTTTTTTTTTAAAGATGATATTAATATGAAATTTGTCTTTTAGATTCTTTTTTATAATAGAATTAAATAAAATAAAAAATATATATTGAATAAAAGAATTGGCCAAAATTAATTTAGGAGCTTTTTGATTATCATTATTTCATAATACTCGTTGATCATTTTTGTTTAACTCTCTATATAAAAATAAACCTACACCAAAAAATCCAGATAAAGATTTTATTTAAATAAAAATAAAAAATAAAACACAAAATGATTTTTGACCATTAGATATAGTGTGTGGTTTCCATAGGGTTGTAACCTTAAACAATCCATTTAAGGCGCACCTTCAAATTTTATCATATAATTTTGTTGTAAGATATTCTTAAGATTATCTCAAAATCTATTTCTGATTATAAAATTTTACGCTCTAAAAATGATTAAAATCAAGTAGATCTATAAACATATGAAAAATTTAAATTTTTTGAAAATGGACGAGCTAGATAATATGTTGTAAGATGCACCATTTTTTAGACTTAAAATTCGTTTTTTTTTTCAGTCATACATCTCGATGTCGAGATGATCAGTTAGAGGGTATTTCAACATTAAAACAACCTTTACCAATGGAGTGCATCCGTGGTTCTACATTTTAAGATTGCAACCTCATATAAACTTTTCCCTTAGGTATAGCCTTGTAAAATACACAAGCACCCTTCCGCCCGTCCACATGATGTGAGCCGTATACTTTTCCTTTTTCCATTCACCATTAGGTTATGGTGCTACTGCGAGTTCTGTCATCGGCTCTCTTTCAGTATTTCAGTAGTTGCATTCACACACAAACACTTCAATAATTGCTGCCCATAAATTGATGGTTTGGGAGGTTAATTCAAAATTTTAATCGTTGGGATTTGGTGTGATTTAAGAAATTTAGTAAATCCACTCTTGAAAAAGCCTTTTGAAAAATGCAGTTCTAGCGCCGAAAATCCTTGCTATAACTTGGAAATTCATTTCTGCTCCTCATTATGGAGTTTAAAGTTCTAAAAATAGTGTTGGCCTAAGGGATATGTAGGGAATTGAAACAGATGGTCAGGAAAATGCAATACAAGATGGTTCATTTTTGGGACTTGGAATCCTTTTGTATTGCAATTCCATGAATATCGGGGTAGAGATGTTCAATTTGCATAATTTCGATCTCAAAAACTGCATTTGTCCAATAAGATTGGAATTGCAGACAAGCATTTGTCCAATAAGATTGGAATTGCAGACAAGCTATTGCTTTACCAAATACTTTTGTGTTTAAGCTCCGATCCGTACCGATATCGGGATGAGATCTGCTCAAATTTTAGTAAAAACTTATTTAGTTTTGAAAAATAGAGAGAGAGAGTACAGTTGCTCAAATTTTGGGCCCAAGAATTGTACAGATCTATTTGGATTTGATTCTTTCTTAGGTCTACTGACAGCGCCAGCTTCCAAAACTGTGTATTTGCATTAAAAACTTTATAAACCAAGAAATAACAGAAAATAGAGAAGATAAAACTAAATTAAATGGGAAAATTGACTAAAATTGAAGAAGGGAATGGAACTTACCTCTGGGGACTCGGAACTCAGAGTTTCGGGTGTGGATCAAGCCGCGCTTCTGATTTGTGCCACCATCTCCTTTTAGATGCCTATGTTTGCTAGAATCAATAGATCTAAGGTATTTTTACGTAGATCTAAGGTTCCAGAGTTTGGGGAAAAGCTCAGGAATTTTTGGTAGTGACCTAGGCTTTTCTGATGGTTTATGACGGCTTGCCGCTAGTTTTCTAATGTTGTTAGATACTCCTAAGCTTAAATCCAAAATTTTGGATTGCTCGGATTTTTTGGTATTTTTCCTAATTTTTTGGAATTTTCTAAGGGATTTTCCTATTCTAAGCTATTTTTTCCAATTTCAAGAATTTCTCACAATTTCTTCCTCTCTATTTTCTAGGCTATTTATATGGCTCAATTTTTTATTTTTCCTGATTTTTTTGGATTTTTCATGAATTTTCAAGTTTATCTTGAATTTTTTGGCTTTATCATCAAGAAAACACATTTTTACTGCATCATCGGGCCAAATTGGGCCATCATAGGCTTTGGGGGAATGCCCGACACACCGTGTGTTGGGTGGGCCAGCCCGACAGGCCACGTGTCGGGCTGCCTGTGTCGGATGGGTCACCCTGGGCCCATTAGGCAGCGATCTATTAGTCAGTTTGAGATCTTTTATCCATAGGTCCGATTCATGCGATTATTAGACCGTTAGACAACTCTTGGGGTCTACATCAACTTGGGATAGGTTTTAGGCAGTGTTTTCAAACAATTACATTGAGTCTATGTTGCCTATGGTCTACTAAAGTTTATGTAGTCCTTTGGGCTTTGAATTGAGGTTTTTTGGAGATCCATTGGGCATAATTTTGAGGGGGTGCCTAAATTTCCCCTTAGTCTAACATTGAACAAAGGCTTTGTTTTGCGTAGTGAATTTTAGTGAGCTATCACTGTTACAATGGCCATCAAGTGGCCTCTCTCTCTTCTAACAAAAAAACAATTAAAATTAATCAATATCCATCAAAGTCTAAGAAAAATGAGCCTCCTAATCCCTACTTATAGCCATATCTAGTAAGTTCTAACCCTAGATAAGCTTCCATAAAAGAACCCCAATATTTTTCATACTATTCCTAATTAGGATAGCAACCACTAATCATGCTGAATTTACATAATTGTAAAATCCACTAATTTCAAATAAATCAAAATCAACATAAATATTCATGAAATTACTCCTACAGTACTGAAAGTTTATAGGAATATCATCACTGACATTTGGGTAAATTTTGAAACTGAAAATGTGTAAAATAAAAACAAAAAAATAATTGAAATATAAAATTTAGATAGAGAAATGACTCGGAAACAAGCTTAAAGCGCTTCAGACAGACATTAGAAAAAAAAGTTACGATATCCAAAAGCATAATACTTCGTATTTGGTTGTCCAAAAACTTGACGTAATTCACATGGTAAAAATAGAAAAGTAGGTTTCTTTTTTTGACCTTTAAAAAGCGCTTCCATTTTTTCTCTATAGGTCTATAGAGTTCAAATATTAGATCTCTCTATCCCATGAAGATGAACTATTTTTAAGACTTGAAATCAAAATTCTGTTAGATCCATGATCGTGGATGAAGATATGACGGATCTACAAGTCTTATGGCGTAGTTTTTTGGCAAGGTTTGAAATACTTATCTTAGGAACCCTTAATTTTCTTTTCATTTTCTTTTTTTGTGTTTTGAGATGGAAACAGTGAGACTGTTAGAGCTCGTGATATTCTTTTTTTCCTGGTGTTACTATTGCGTTATCACTGTTAAAATGTCAAACCTTTAAACATCAAAGTTTATTATCACTTAAGTATGCTGCCCTTGGAAACGTAGGATACGTGAACTCTCTGTCTCTCTTGAACGTTTAGATATGAACTTTCTCTGTCTAGCCCTTGGAAACCAAAGAGATATGAGCTACCATTGTGTTAGGTTTATTTTTCGAAACCATTAAACTTTAAAATTTATTGCTATTAATTAAGGATTAGGTTTCTATAAGGCCTAGGCTTTATGAAAACAAAATAAAGCCTCACCTCAAATCTTCGTTCAGAAGTACTTTTGGCAAAGGAAATCTCTATGAGGGCTCTAAAATCAGTTTTCAACACCGACAATAAAGTTTGAAACTAAAAAAAAAGCATAAATTTTGCAGATATGTGATTAGTTATTTTTAAAAGTAAAATGGACGGTCTAGATAATTTGTTACAATATATATTATTCTTAGATATTGAAATCCTAATTTGTTTCACAACCATAATATTCAAATTGAGATGATCAATGCAAAAGTTTTCCAATGCTTGACTTGCAATTTTCGATGAGTTATGAGGTAGAACTTACTTATTTTGATAAGGTTGTAGCTCATTCAAACTATTTTTCATTAAAGTATTCAGAATATGCAGCCCTTAGAAACGTAAGTGATGTGAGCACTCTCTGTATAAGGGCAATTATACAAAATAAATAAATAAAATGTAAAATGGGTCAATTTTGACAAAAAATTACAAGAAAGGTTGGTTGTTGTAGAGGTTTTTTTTTTTTTTTTTTTTTTTTTTTAATTTTTTTTTTCATAATGCTCCTCAGTTTTGGGAAGGTATCCCAAACTGGTTTATTTTATTTATTTTTTAGTTTTTTTTTTATTGTTTGAACCAAGGCCTTTGTTTTAGCACAATTGGTGACCGATTCAAAGTTCCCATCCTCGGACCATCCAGATTGTGGTGTTACAACACATTGCACATTATTCGAGGTCTCCATCCTCGGACTGCCCAGATTGTCATGTTACACCACATTACGGGCGGTTCGAGGTCTCCATCCTCAGACCGCCTATAATATAGTCGAGCACCACAATGTGGACGATTCGAGGATAAAGACCTCGGACCACTAACTTGATTGAAGCAATCCGAGATCTTTATCTTTAGACTGCCTATAATGTAGTGTAACACTACAATCTGGGTAGTCTGAGGATGGGGATCTCGGACTAGTAGTTAATTCTTGTAACACATAGGATACGGCCTAGACAATCCAAAAGAACAAAAAAAATAAAATAACATGGGTCTGGGGATACCATCCCCGCACCGAGGGGCATTGGGGGAAAATTTTAAAAACTCTACAATAAACGACCTTTCTTATAATATTTGGCCAAAAAAATTAACCCATTTTGTATTTTATTTTATTTTGTAAGAGATGTGAGCACTCTTTATATACATGGCCTAAGCCATGTGAGCTATCTATATACATGCGACTTCAGTCTGAGTTTATATAAGGATGCTATCTTATAATGTAGAACTACGGATGTCCATCAAAAATCCATCTGAAAAGGTAGTTTTAATATTGAAAAACCCTTTGATTGATCACCTCGACATCGAGATGTATGGCTATGAAAAATAAAAAGATTTTAAGTCTAAGAAATGATGCATTTTACAACATATTATCTAAACCGTTCATTTTCAAGATTTTCATATGTTTATAGATCTACTTGATTTAACCATTTTTTAAATTTAAAATTTATAATTAAATATAAAAATAGATTTTGAGATAATCCTAAAAACATTTTACATCACAATCATATACTATGATAAAATTTGAAGGTGCACCTTACCTCTACACCTACGAATGCGTCCGTATGCTAACTACACCCTTAATTTAATCTATTTCGTTGTCGAACCAGAACTAGGAATGGCAAAAAAGTCTCTCCATCTCTCTCGCTGGTTCATGACCACAAAGTGATACCACTTGAAGAGAAATTTAGCTTTACGAATATGAAAGCTCAAATGCTAGAAATAGAGTGATTTTCGGAAACAATTTTCTCTCTTAGAATATGGGTTTTTTTTGTTCTTGATATGGAGAGAGAAGAGCGGAAAAAAAAAAAAAAAAAAGTTTTTGATGGCATAAATAAAGCCGACCGAGGGCTAACTTGATAAAAAATAAAAAAAACATCGTGAATCCGTCTTTCCAAATAATAACAAGCTAATTTTCTATCATACCATTATAACAGTTAAAAACAAACCATTCCGTACTTAAATTTCCCTTATTTGAACTTATGAAAATGTTACAAACTAATGAATATATACATGAAAAACAAAAACAAAAAACTCTTGAATTAGACGATCACTTGTAGACTGGCCAGCCCATCCGCTGCACCATTCTTCCCTCTAAAAACATGTTCAAATCTGACCTATGTATGACAACATAAATCTTCAATCTCCCTTACCAGCTTCTATAACTTCCCTGGAATACTCTTAATACCATTGCACCAGCGAATTGCATTCAACAAATCTCCTTCAATAATAATTTTGTTCATAAAATCGACTCAACCAAGGTACTCAGTTTTTGGCCAAATCATGTTACTCGAACGAGTCCGAATAACTCGTCCAAATAAAATTCGAGTTTAAAAATAAAAATAAGAAATCAACACATCAATTAATTATATATAATATATTTATCGCATTTTGTCTACCATATTCTTAACCAATTTGAGATCCTACAACGATGACCTAATCTCCGCCTCATTAGCAGTTACATTACCAATTGGACCAAAATATTTGAACAAGACGTTTGCACCACAATCTCTTACTAGCCCACCAATACCACCAGCTCCAGGATCACCTAATGAACCCAAGTTTAGCTTCAAAACCCCATTATCAGGTGCCATCCAATTTCCTACCCCTTTTTTCCTTTTTTATGTTTTAAATCAAAAGTGAATTACGTACGGACCTTATTATACTTAAAATACGAAATGACCTTATTATAGGCAAAAAATTACGCTACTTAATTTTAACCCACCTCCAAAAAAAAATTTGCACCCTTCCATCCCACCTCCACACTACTTTCCCTTCAAACATTCTCTTTTTTCTTTCTTTTTCGCACCTCCCATGCCACAACACTTGTAATAATTCTTAAAAACGTTCTCTCTCTCTCTCTCTCAATGAATCAATATATTTTGTTGTTTACCAATTAACTTAGAATGGATTTGGTATAATTCAATCTATTTAGTTGTGGAACCAAGAACTTAGATGGTAAAAGGGTACGCTTCTCTCTCTCTCTACTTTTCTAAACCTCTCTCTATCAATCTCTTTCGTTGTCTGCTGAACAACTTACCATGAATTTGGTCTTAATTCAATCTATTTCATTCTCTAACCACGAACTTGGAATGGTAACAGGAAAAGACTTCTCTCTCTACATTTCTAGAATGCCCTTTTGTGCGACGGGCAACAAGCGATTTCTTTTCGTCCCTCATTCGTTTATGGGATGTTATGACTACGTATCTGGGATACAAGGACATTACAATTACTTTTAGCTCTAAGATTTGAAATTAAGTAGTTAACAACATCTCAAAGAAATTTATGGTACTTTCATCTTAATAAATGAAAGAAAGACTAATGTGATATTGTCCGAGGATATATTTTTTTTATTTTTGTTATTTTTTATTTTTTTTACCTTTTTTTTTTTTTTGGGGCAAAAATCACTTACAAGTAATTTTATTATAATAACTCTTGTTTCAAAGAAAATAAAACTAGCAAATCTAATATCTTAACATCTTTGATGTCACTAAACTAATTTTTTTTAAGCAAAAAAAATAACCACAATTCTTGTACTTAGGAATATAAAGACATATAATTAAATATGGCAAGAAACAAAAAGAAAGTACCGGAGATTACCTCAACCGGGCTTATTACACCCTACACCGAGTCACCACCGTCCGATGGCATGGAATCAACAATCAATCTTTAATCTCAACCGGGAAAGTAAGTTTAGACCAAACCCTTTAATGGAACTATAAACTCCTTTATCACAAATCTCAAACTCTTAAATCCCCTTAGCAACCTAGTTTCAGAAAGATACTTATCTTTTCTACTACAACCCTATAGTTTAAAACCCCAAAGAGATATGAAAGATGATGAGAGAGTTGAGAGAACCACCATAAGAGAGATATCAAAGGGCGTGCCCCTTTGGATCTCTTGAGGGAGAGAGAGAAATTTTCTTAACAGAGAGATATTCTAAGTGGGGCATGCCCCCTTTGTAGGATGTGTGAGACAGAGATGGAAATTAGGTGTAAGAGACAAGGTGTAGAGATTTGGATAAGGATCAATCACTTTTTATAAGGCTCGAACAAGATTAGGGTTTTTTAAGGTTTTATTTGGCTTGCACCTTCTTGTAAGATTGAATATGAACTATTGATCTTAAGTGACTTATGGGCTGAGAGATTTGAGCCCTCCATTCCATAGATGTGCCGTCGACATCATATGGAAGGTGTTAGAACCTTTATCCTCAATTTCCTAAACCATTTTCCCATCAATATAAATTAAATAAAATAATTTCATTCATAATATTGTGCTTACCAAAATTATACACAAGTTTTCTTATGCTTTTTAAAAATCCATTCAAAGCTTCCTTAAGGCAAAGGCTTTCCAAAACGTCACAAACCTTTTCCTTCGAGCCAAAGTTTGATCCAACATAATTGGAAAGCTCCTTAGAGTGGGGTGTGCCACCCTAGGTGGCATTCATGGATCACACCCACATTGCAATGGTAGGCCATTTGCTTATTAGGCCTACTATGCAAAAATAAATTAATTTAAAATCATATGCTTTTTAGAAATTCATAAAATCCAATATGAATAATTAAATCAATCTAAAATCAATATCTATGTCTTTTCTAAATCTAAATTTGATAAATAAAATATCCAAAGATGTAGAAAAATTCAAATAATAATTCTAAAAGTCATATATCATTAAAATAAACATAATTAAATTCATTAGATGGGAAAAAGATCCATATGCTATGGGAATTAAATAAATAAACGTTGGGACACGCCACCTTCAACTGTGGACTATCGTCCACACATGCGTTCTCAAAACAACCCAGTGTTGCACATCATCCACAGTCCATGCAGGGGCTCATTAGTGTGTCACCAAAGTCTAGCCCATTGGCAAGGGGTCGTAATATCAGTTTGTAGATTTCAGATGGATGTGTAGGGTTCTCGAGAACCCCTAACTTGTAGAACTGGGAATCCTAAATACCGAGACTCCACCCAAGATCGTATACATGATTGGTTAAATACGAAGTTGATGACTACAACTATAAATCTAGTCCAAGAAATAAAGCAAACATAATAAACAAAACACCACAACATACGATTTACATGGTTCACCCTGTAGGGCTACATCCACAGTCTCAGCAACTAAAAATCCACTATCATAATGAAGATTACAGTTTTGAGTTACAAGAGATATACCTCTATCTAAACATCAGTTTCTAAACCTGCTCTCTTGATCCAGCAATACCATCAATCAATACCTTCTTTCCCACCACAATACTGCTATCGGAAAGATAAGCTCGAGAGCAACATATGGACTTTCTCTCTCTAGTAGTGAAAGTATTACCAACCCAAAACTTATAGAAATACCGCTTCTATTTCGGAGGCCATGTCTCTCTCTTAGAGATCCATTCCTATAACCCCCCAAATGGGTGACCCTCAAAAGGATGCTCTTATATAGATATCACTTTCTTGCTTTCCAAAAAAATCCATTTTTTTTACAATAATGCTTTTAATCTTTTAGATGAAAATATGGGTATGGTGATTGACTATCATCAAACCCAACAAGATGTACCAAGGCCACCTAAACCTGATGCAACCACAGTTCATATGGCTATCTCTTGCACATGCATATGCTTTACCCTGAAAGGTGGTTCGCTTTCTCGAAACGACTATCATATATGCATGTCGTGTTATGTCTCATGGATGAAGATTTGGCCCTCATATTTGAAGGCCACCATCACATACAAGAATCACACAGTCCTTCGGCTCACTCATCCGACATACTCCGACCTCATCCAGAGATGATCCATTATCGGATAATTTTCTACACCCAAGTAATATAGTTTTTTTTCCAACTGACTAGCCTAGTTCGTAAAGCTCAGTTTGGTATCAGCGAATGTTATTTTGCTTAGTATGGTCCATGAGGGATCACATTCCCACTGAGTTCATGTTCCACTATATCAAAATGTTTATTACAAGCACTCATAAGACCTTTAATGGCCACACTCACCTAACAGTAAATAACCTATACCCCCAGCAGCCCGTTTATGCTTCTAACGGTTAAAGATGATTTATTACCTTCTTGTACTAAAGATAAATGTGTCTTACATTTATTACCCCTCTTTCAATCATTTTAATTTCGAGTAATTTTATATCAAAATGGGATTCATTTGATATTATGGTTCTAGTATGAGGAAGTGCTAGCCATAGAAAATTTCTCAACTGTCCACTCCAATTTCTAAGTTTTGATTTTTTTAAAAAAAAAAAATTGATATTCTTTTTTTTTTTTTGGAACTTCGTGACCCATATTCAATTGTGACTGAAGAATAAGATCGTTCAAAAAAAGGAAGAGGGTTTGGTGGGTCAGCACAACTATTCAATTCTGGTTTCCTTCAAACCTCCATCTAACATATGGAGTTTGGACTTTAAATTTTGTAAGTTGATAGTTTAGGCCCTCACAATCATGAATATAAAAAAGTACTATGGAACCTTAAGAATACCTAATTTTAAACTTAGTTTTTGGACCGTTTATCACTGATGATTTTGATTCTTCACAGACCATCAGATCTAACATCGTTTCCCGAGCTATAAAATCATGGATCTAGAGTATAAATGCATCTAAAGTGACTCTATATGCATTTGATATTCTCATATCATCTATAATGTGGATCTTTGGAAGGGACCACATTTAAAGAGGACCCATCTTAACTTTTCCCTCAAAGAAACAGTTAAGTGGTGCAATAAGGGGCAGAGATTATTTTAAGAGTTCGAGATTGTGTTGGCTGAATATTATAGACATTGCGGCTTCCTTTCCAATATCTTTTAGGCATATATACAGAGAAGCCAATGACATAGCGGACGGACATGCTAATAGGGGTGTAATTTTGCAGTCCTAAAGGTTTAAAGATGCAAATAGGTGGTTCATCTAAAATCAATTGAAACTAGCCTTTTTTTTAATAAAATTATTATCTTTAATTTTTAAAATTTATTTATTTGTTTATATTCATGGTGTCCATGTTAGATATTACATGTGTTTAAAAATTAGATCCAAAAATCCATCTCAAAAGCAGATTTTTAGAAGGTGACTCATTTCTACATGGACTCGTAGAAACCATGTCCCTTTTATAATGATGTATTTAATTGATCAATAAATTATTGAACCTTGTCCAAATAAATAAAATAAAAAATAAAAAAAAAATAAAAAAAAATGAAGAATAAGTCAATTAAGTATCATTACATTGTAGAGGGGACAAAATTTAGTAATTAGAAAGTCGTGAAACTACTATTTGAAGTGCAAGTATTGTTACATGACACCTGGGATATCTTTTTGTCAACATTACAGCCTGGCCACTCAGAATTTTCTCATACCATTTTTCCAACATATGCGGTTTCTATACGGCCTAGGCCTTATGAGAAAAAGTAAACCTTCACCCCGAAACCTAGTCTCGAAAATAGTTTATGAAAAATCCGGCTTTAAAATCTATTTTTATCACCAGTTATAAAATTTGTAGCTAAAAAAATAGTACAAATCTTGTAGATCTATAAACACTTTAAAATGGATGTACTAGATAATGTGTTACAATATATAATATTTTTAAGGCTTGGAATTCGATTTTTTTTTACTACCATAATGGTTAAGGTCGAGATTATCGATTTGAAGGTTTTATGATGCCGGAACTCTAATTTTGGGAGAGCTTTAAGGTGAGGTTTTACCTTTTTCCATAAGGCCTAGGCCTTATTTAAATTGTTTCCTTTTCTAAATGGGTGCGGTTTGCATAGAGCCGAGGCTCTAAACAATTGAAGTAGAGCCCACCTTTAAATAGAGTCAATAAATGTGGTTTTAACATTGAAAATCTTTGTGATAACCTTAAAATATATTTTCATCTCTAATTATGAAATTTAAAGTTTCAAAAATAGTGTAAATCAAGCGGATCTATGAAAACTTGAAAATCTTGAAAATTGACTGTCAAAAAATGCGTTATAAGATGGACTATTTCCAAAACTTGAAGTCACTTGAAGTCCATTTTTTTCCCATGTCCATGCATCTTGATGTCGAGATGATCGATTTGAGGATATTTGAGCAACCAAACAACCTCTTCTAGTAAAAAAATTTTTTAGGTAAACTCTAATTTGGTTGTTTAGAGCCTCGGCTCTATATAAACTTTTCCTTTTTTAAATTATCATAGAACTCTTCTCGTATTTAAATCGACAATAAAGTATCCCTTAACACAACTCAAAAGAAAAATAATACATATTAATCTTATCCCTTCATCTTCCTGCTGATCATGCACGCGTGCAATAGAGTGACGGATTATGACGATTGACGAGGGATTAAGTGTGATGCTTAAGTCTTTTTTTTGGAGAAACAACAACAATTTAATTGCTTCATGTATGATCACCTTACATCATTATAATAGCCAGAGCTAAACGAAATCGAAAAAATACAATAAATCCAAGGTCAATTCTCACGGTAGAACTGTCCAATAGAAACTAAAAAAAAAAAAACCTCATATTTAAATAGAGAAGTTAAGCATGATGTAATCAAACCTAGGTTTAGCTAATAGATTTTTATGGTTACACCATTGGGGATGTTACATGAAATCTTGACAGTTAACAAAGCACGTAAGGACTTCTTATTGGAGTACAGGCGGCCACAAAAAGTTATCAAGATGAATAATTGTTTTTTTTAGATCTGTGTGGGAAGGGTCCCCTGAATGGCGAAAAAAATAAAATAAAATTAAAAGAATAATAAAGTGGATGAAATAATAAAATATGTAAATAGTGTGAACCAGGCAATTTGGATCGCCTTGTCGTCGCCTTCCCTGATAGACTAGGCTAATTCTTTTGAGAAAGTGGCCGATTTCTTGAGAAACAATCCAATTCCCTATTGGACCTGGTCGATTCCCAACAATTCTCAATCTGGATTGGTATTTTTACAGCACGGTTAATAATCATGACTCATAGGCATATTAATAATAGTTATAGCACTTACCTTTCATAGGAAGGAAACTTACCTTTCATAGGAAGGAAACGCCTAACGAGAATATTTTTTTGAAATTTATCATATTACACCTGAATATAATTAATTACTAAATATTTTACCCATCGAACAGTTTCTAAAATTTTTTAGCTCATGTTAATATATGTTCTAATGTGATTTTTTTTTCTTTTGCGGTAACTTTCATTACCTTAATGACTTCTCGCACTCGGTTAAAAAAAAAAAAAAAAAATTCTGATGGGATATTTGGAATTTGATCAAAAGAATGGTGGGTATTTGAAATTTGATAAAAAAAATGGTGGGTATTTGAAATTTGATAAAAAGAATAAATTGAAAGGTTCAGTAGTTTGACTAGTTTGACATATTTTTCATAAAATTATCGAAATGGTCAAAACATTTTAAAATATTATAAAGATGATCAAATGAATAAATTTATTAATTAAGTGGTTACTCCACAAAGTTCCATTCAAATATATCTTCAAGTAATTTTTGAAGTTTCAACAAAATGCATCTATTTGGGATTTGAAATCAGGAATAAATAAAGGTATTTTGGTAATTTTATCCCACTTAAGTGGCAATAGACAAATAATGTAAATACCCATGTTTGTTATGGGTTTCGAACCCTAAAGATGCTTTTCCTTCAAGAGATATCCTTATGGGTTTGGAACAAAGGATAAGCTAGGGTATTTACCTTTTTATCTTAACAATAATATTTGAAAATGGAGAGCTTAATGAAGATATTGCACATAGAATTAGAGTAGGGTGGGTGAAGTGGAGATGTGCGACTAGAGTTTTATGTGATCGCCGCTTACTAATAAACTTAAGGGGAAGTTATGTGTGACACTTGCGAGACAATCTTACACTTGCGAGACCATCTTTACTTTACAGGGTGCAATGTTGACTGGTTAAGAAACAACATACCCATAAGATGCGTGTAGCTGAGATGATGATGTTGAGATAGATGAGTGATATAACAAGAAATAATAGAATTCAAAATGAATATATTAGGTAAAAATTTGGTCTCGCTTCAATATGCGATAAAATGAGAGAAAGTAGACTTAGATGGGCTGGTCATGTGCAGCTCAAACCAGTCAACACATTTTACGATGTGTGAGTTAGTACAAGTAAAATGCTAAAAAAAAGCAAAGGACATTGTTGGAAGTAGCGAAAAAAATATATAGAAAATTATGACCTAATTGAGGATATGACCATTGATAGAGCAGATGGTGGGTCAGGATTTATATAGCCAACCCCAAATAGTTAGAAAATGTTTAATGCTGATGATGTGATTTTTTTTCTATCAAGTGGCTAGGGCTATAATGATGAGACCACCCTGCTTGTTATGAGGTTCAAACCCATATATGTAATTTTTCATTAAAATCTAAAAATATCTTATTCCTTGTTTAGAATATATAACAAGCCAGAGCATTATAATTGTGCCCTCATACTATGGGTCAAATTATAAAATTGCTCCTACTTATTTAGGCTTCCAAATTATTTGAGAAGGAATTTTTATGCCATTTAACAAATGAAAAGTATACGAGGTCATTTACTTTTAATACAAGAAGGTCACAAAATGCCTTCAGCCATTAGATGTGAAATTAAGTGGTTGGGATTTGTTATTGACCGCACCTAAACTCGAAATTAAATCTTTATGAACTTTGTGACACATTCCAAATTGCCTTTTAAGTGACTGTGACCTTCTTATACTAAAGATAAACACTTTTGTAGGATACAATCCCTTTAAAAATATGTCAGTCATGGAGGTCCTTAAGTAAAATGATTTATATAAGAGTGTGGTTTGCAAAAGGTTGCAACTTTAAACAATCAAAGTAAGACGCACCTCCAAACTTTATCATAAGATGCAATTTTGTGTTCGATTTTTTCTAAGATGCCAGATAATCTAGTTTTATCTCTAATTACAAAATTTTAAACTCCAAAAAAATTTCAAATCAAGTATATCTATAATCTTGAAAATGGATAGTCTAGCTAACGTATTACAAGATGTATTATTTTTTTACTTAAAAACTTCTTCTTTTTTTCCTACATCCCGATGTTAAGATGATCAATTAGATGGTTTTTCAACATCAAAATTTTCAATGTATTTTTGAAATTCGCCTTAATTCTAAAATCTAAAGCGTCAACCTTGTACAAACTTTTTCCTTTATATAAACTAACCACTTTATTGATCGATTTACTTATTTGACCACTTTAATGATTTGAACTTTTTTAATGATAACTTCCCTTGTTTTTATTTGTTCAAATTGTGGATTTGAGTTTTACAATTATGCCTCAACTCTCAAGTCTCAATTTCAGTGTTTTGAGGTGTTCTTATGGTAATCTGAAGTAGAGGGATTTATGCTTACCAGATGTACCGACTCTTCTCCGGGCATTGGCTAACAATAGACATATCGATTTGGGTGTGGTAGATCAAGTATTTAAACCCCAAAAACTTTGTACCTCAAGATCCAAACTAGTTTATCTCGACATCATCATTATTAAAATTTTTTTAAATTATTTAGAGTAAGCTATATAAATCCTGATCTGTCATTCTGCTCTATCATAAACCAACTAGCTAACCTCGACACTAAATAAAAGGAACTCAAGAAAAACTTCTCACTTTCTCTTTTTTGTAAAAAGATGAAGAGCGATATAAGCCTCGTTAAAGAGAACTTCCAAATGCAAAAAGCTTTTAAGGGCGAGTGTTTTATCCATTTTGATGATAATGGTTAATAATTTGATGCATGATGCATGTGAGGTTAATTCCTTGTCTATGATTGAAACCTTGCTCACATGGCTTACGTTAACTCACATGGTTCAAAACCAGAAAAACGACAATCGTTACGACGTTATTTTCCTTAAAGCAAGAATCTAATTAATGCATAGCCCAATTTGTCTCCGGAAACGCTTCGGGACCCATTTCTGATTTTTAAAGCACGGTCAAATATAATTGCTTCCTCTCCAATAAAACAGAAACAACAGCCGCGAAATTATTAATTATTGTGTTATGGTTTCCGATCCTGCTGATATCACCCAATAAAACGTCAAAAAAAAAGCTGACTCCCTAATCTATCTGAAAAAATGGGTTGGGATCTGTTTTTCCCGCTAAATTACTCAAAAATAATTAAAATAAAAAAATTACTATTAATTAAGAATTGAATATGTGTTGTATAATTGTAGGAAAGTTAAAAAGCTCGAGGAGCTAAGCTACGATTGAGATAAGCAAGTATTTGGTAGAAGAGTTGGGACTGAGCATCAATCCAAAGATGATTATATTTGCCAGTGCGAGTTGTACCGGTGAAGGTATAGTTTCGAGGATTTCTTCCGACATCTCATTGTCTGTTTCTTATTTCTTAGGCTTTTATATTTTAATATTACATCGAAGTGTGGAGAATTGTATCAATGGGGATGAGGAGTGTCGTTTTTGTTCTGGTTTTTTTATTTGTATGGAGGAGAAGGAGGAACAGGAAATGAGGATGGGCTTTTCACTTTTTGCTTCCTTTTTGGTTGGAATATTTGTATAGGGGGCTATGAAGGAAAATAAAATGTGGATGAGGTATGCGTGTTTTCTTTTTCTTCTTTTTTTTTCCATTTTTTTGAATGGTTGTTCTCACTTATATGTATGAAATTTAAGGGATGTTGGTAAAAAAAAAAAAAAAAAATTACTAAGTGTTTTATTTGAGGAGGAGTATGCTACACAATATAAGCTATTAATTTGGTTTTGATGACATAGCAAAGAAAACAGAGCATCAAAGGATAGGTGGGTGAGAAACCCCTATTGAAAAGATTGTCACAAAAAAAAATAAAAAAATAAAAAAAGGAGAAAGGTGAGAAAGTGGGCAAGCTAATATTAACTTCAAAGAAAACCAAAGAATTTGAATTCATAATATTAGTAATCAATATTTTTTGAAATGTCCTTTTAAATATGTTAAAACAAGATAATATTTCATTTTATAAAAAAATAAAATTTCTTGAAACTATTTCAAGAATCTCGTCCATCCAACACTTTTTCCAGAAAAAAGGGAATCTTTTTTAAGTAAGAAGTGTGTTTTAAATGGATTTGCTAATTATGTTGGCCTAGGTTTTCATTATTTAAATTATAAATATAAAAACGAAAAGCCATTACTGGATTATCATTACAAAAAGTGCTTGAGAGGCATCATGCCTTATTTCTAGAGGATACCGT
Source organism: Amborella trichopoda (assembly GCF_054954075.1). Taxonomy (NCBI): domain Eukaryota; kingdom Viridiplantae; phylum Streptophyta; class Magnoliopsida; order Amborellales; family Amborellaceae; genus Amborella; species Amborella trichopoda. The sequence goes on along the minus strand of NC_142337.1, from coordinate 1,852,361 downwards.
TTATATAAAGCCTAGTCTTTATGAAACCAAAGTAAACCTCACTTAGAATCCTCTTCCCAAAAGTACTTTGGGTATTGAAAATCTTTATGATAGCTTTAAAATCAATTTCCAATATTGATTATGAAATTTAAAGTTCAAAAAATGATACAGATCTTTGGATCCGTGAAAACTTATTTTTAAGGCGAAATAAATGGTTTCAATAATATATTAAAATATACATTATTTTTTGGGTTTGAAATCGTAACTTTTTTCACAATCATAATAGTCAACGCCGAGATGATAACTGCAATTTTCGATGAAAAATGACCTGAGAATGTACTTACTTGATAGGGCTGGCACTAGAAAACCTGTGAATCGATTATCACGATCTCGACAATCAAGGATTTTAGAAAAAGAATAAGATTTTATACTCTAAAACCGCAACGCTAAAATAACCACACCCACTAAATTAAGACCCAAAACAGTTTTCAACCATCAATTAGGATACAACCAGCTATTGAACTAGTAAAGGGTCGGATTCAATCAAAACTGATCAAGACTATTAGTAAAACGAATTACATAATATTTTAAAAAATAAAATAATTATAAAAATAATAATTTAAAAATATGATATATATTAACATTGAATTATCCAACTTTGTTTTATTGATCTAATCAATCTAAATCAACTTCACGTTAGGCTAAAGCTAGTCAAACTTTGACTTTGATTAATTCTTAATGAAACACAAGTTTTACTTCGGACATGATTGACCAAGGTACTAATTGACAATCCGGTTGGTCAGACAGACAATTTGGTTCAGTATCTGTGTTCTTAGCTACTACTCTCTCTCTCCCTCTCTTTCTTTCTCTCTCCCACTGCACCGTCAACCCCATTTCAATTCTTTAATGCAGTCCATCACCATAGGAACAATTCATATGAAATGAAATGGACGGTCAGAGTTATTCGAACCCATATTCACATATATCTTATCCACGTGTCACATGGATTTCTTCCATGAATGAAACCAATGTGGATCCCACCTTAAGTTCGAAAAAAAAATATGTCTATATTTTAAAAAGTGCCACTTTTTCCTCCACCGACATTATCTATATCACGACAATATTTTATTACAAGTATATACAATTAAATGGAAATTATTTAGTATATCCACAAGGCAATAATTCATTTTTGTCCACAGATAACAGCACCCCCTTTAGATTGGACTGCATTATTGAATAATTTAAGTAGTGTAGGTTGTTTAATAATTGAATAAAATAAGTTTAGATTGGACTGCATTATTAAATAATTTAAGTAGTGTAGGTTGTTTAATAATTGATTAAAATAAGTTTGGAGCAAGAAAGGTTAAACAACCGAGAACCGTTACAATTGGATGTGTTTTTTAACTTAATTGAAAGTTCATGAACCCCGTTATACTTCACTTGATAAGCATCTATTGTTCATGTAATTTTTATTTTATTTTTTGGGTAATTCAATGAGAAAAATAAGCTCCTACCCATTTTGTTAAGTAACCCGATAACTAGGATGTGGGGTTGTTACCATCACGACCCCAACTACTCTCCCATTTGTCATGCATTTGGTTACTTCTATTGGTAAGATCTATGGCAAACTGAGACCAACAAAAGTTATATAAAGGGTCAATATTATAATAGTTATTTTATTTGTCAAAAAAAAATTTATAATACTTATAGATAAAATATCAAAAAATGGGTTAAAATTTATGAACTAAACTCGATGGCATGTTTTTAAACTTCTATATCAATCAAGTATGTTTATAATAAAAATGTATTCCGAGACTGCTTCGGTGTTGGGAAACATGAACAATTAGGGGTATTTTGATAATTTCTCCCCTAAAGAGGCCTTCATTGAATGAAAAGTGGAGACAAAATTACCAATACATCAAGGACCCGGTTTCTATGTGGCCAAGCCCGCATATGTAGAAATGCAGGCTTATTAATATCTAACATGCAAATCATGGATATGAAAAATAAATAAATTTTAAAAACTAAAAATAACAATTCTAATAAGAAAATATTTGGACCGTTAGTTTCTATTGTTTTTAGATGGAACACCTATTTGCATCCATAATGGACACTTTAGACTTTTTGGACCGCATATGTAGTCATGCGGTCCAACCCGCATGAAGCAATTTTTCATACGTCAAATTATTATGGCTTCCTAGCATTGAATAGGGGCTATTTGAAAAAAAAAAAAAAAAAATTATATATTTTATAAAGATGTACCTGATTGATATAAAAATGAAAAGTACCCTCTAAAGTGTAATTTGTAACCTTTTAATCCCTTCAGTGAGATTTTAAGAAATTTTAACCTTTTTTTATACTTTTACACATTTATATAATTCACCGATTTTATACTAAAAATAAGACAACTCAAAAACCCAAAGAAAAATACCTTTTTTTATACTTTCACGTATTTATATAATTTACCGACTTTATACTAAAAATAAGGCACCACTCAAAAACCCCAAAAAAAAATGTTGTTTGACGTTGAAAAATACTCCAGTTGATCATCTCGATCATGGGATGTATTGTTACGAAAAGTATAGATTTTTTAGCCTTAAAACTAGGGCGTGATGTTTCTGATAATACATTATTTGTAATATCCATTTTCAAATTTTTAAGTATTATCCAATTGATCATCTTGACTGTGATTTTATGGTTAGCATTGAAAAGTTTATTTGGGGAATCACCTAATAATTCACAATCCACACTAAGTGATAGTCGTGATTCCTCTATATTATAATGTAAATAATGAAAAACTAGGCCAAGCATAATTAGCCAAATCCATTTAAAACATACGTCTTCCTTAAAAAACAGTACCTTTTTTTGAAAAAAGTGTTGGGCGAGATTCTTGAAACATCTTCAAGCAAATTTTATCTTTTTAGAAAATGAAACATTATTTTGTTTTAACATATTTAAAAGGACATTTCGAAAAATATTGATTACTAACATTATCAATTCAAAATCTTTGTTTTTCTTCCAAGTTAAGAATAATATTAGCTTCTTCTCCATTCTCATTCACTCTGATTTCTTTGGTCGACCTTTTGACTATGTCATCAAAACCAAATTAATAGCTTACATTGTGTAGCATACTGCTCCTCAACTAAAACAATCATGACTTTCTTACCATCAACGTTTAGAACTACTAGTAATTTCGTAGTGGTTCTCCAATTTATTGGAGAGGTAGCTATTATATTTCAGTAGTGCTTTAAAAATCAGAAATGGATCTTAAAGCGGTGGGGTCCGATTCTGAATCTAAGGCGGAATCAAGGCAATTTCGTGATTCCCATGTTAAAACGGCCTACCTACTGATCATGATCCGTAGCAAGTAGTTTTGATTCATATCGGCGATTAATCTTGATCCGAACCTCGCAGTTATGATTCAAAGCTGCATTTAATCCTACTCTGAACCAACATTCTCAATCTCAAATGTTTATAGAAAAAAAAAAAAAAACAAAAGAATCAATGCAATTTCGGGATTCCTCGTATTAAAATGGCCCACCAAGTAATCAGGATCCGAATCAGGTAATTCTGATTCGTATCAACGATTAATCCTAATCCGAACCACACAATTATGAATCAGATCCCTGATTAATCCTGATCCGAACCAGGCAATCCTGATTCATATGGACGATTTTTCAAAGAGTTTCCCACCATTATCTTGCTGATAATGAGAGTACTTTGGGAATTAATTTTTTTATTTTCTAATAATTCGAAAATAAATTTCTCTCAAATTTCTAAACCATAGTAAATTACAGGGTCAAGCTTATCGCTTTGCGGACTTGCGACGAAACTTCGCCGAAATTTCAACGGAATCATCGAGACTTTCGCGTGCCGCCAAATGCTGAGGTGGTAAAATATAAAATAAACGAAGAAACAACCGTTGACTCATGGCTGTTAAAAATCGACGGCCAGATTTGGCCACCCAGTTATTCAATAATTCACCCAGCTACTTTGATTATTCCACCCAAAGGATGGGTGCTTTACCAATTACTGGTCGGTTTAGACATTGTGACTGAGTAATATTAGGGGTGGCAATTGGGCTGGTTCGGCGCACTTGACATGAGTTTGGGTCTGTAGGCCAGGTCTAGGTCCAAGTGATATGCATTCGATCTAGCTTAAGTACGCGTCTGAGTCTAATAATCTACACCTAATACAAGTTCAGGTCGGGCTTAGGCCCACTCTACCCGACTTGTTAACATATCTGCCAAATATTGTTATGGGTTTTCTTGGTGACAAAATTTTTCATTAAAAAAAATTACTCAAACTCTATATCAAAAATATAAATTATTGAATATTTTACTGGTTAATTTAAAAAATATATACAAAAAGAGATTTTTTACTTTTGTACAAAGAAGTCTTAATCACTATTGTCCTTTGGATTTCATATAATCTAGACCTAGCGCAAGTCCAAGTTGAGTTTAGGCCCACTCTACCCAACTTGTTAATGTGCCTGCCAAATATTGTTATCAGCTTTTTTGGTGACAAAATTTTTCATTAAGGAAAAATTGTCAAACACTATATCAAAAGAGAAATGATCCTATAGGACTTTATTTTAATCATGTATGTAGGACTCCAAAGAATCACTATTAAATTTGGCACAGATCTCTAAAAAAGTCAAGTCCCACGTTCATATTTTTTTAGGGATCTATGTCAAATTTAATAGTGATCCTTTTGAGTCCTACACATATGGGTGAGAGAAAGTCCTATAGGATCATTACTCATATCAAAAATACAAATTATTGAATATTTTACTTGTTAATTTAAAAAATATATATATAAATAGATTTTTTATTTTCATAAAAAGAAATCACAATCATTATTGTCCTTTGGATTTCATATTGAATAGTTGTAAGAGTGTCACTGAAAAAACTCAAAGTTAAAAAAATAAAAAATAGTGGCCAGTCTACACCATTCAATTGGACATCTAATGAGTAGTAGTGAATGTGACTTCCTTATAATAAAAAAAAATGGGTCTCATTGTATATAATCCCTAATTTTTAAAAGTTGGTTAAAATGCACATGGAGTTGGGATAGTTGAAAATGAGCAAAATATTAAATAGTGGATGAGTTAAGTGTTAGTTATTTGATAATTCAAATAAATTTGACAAAGTCAGATATTGGTATTTGGAAATTTTGGGATCATAATTATAGTCAAGTGAAATATTGATGTTTGAAAATATTTGTTACATAATATTAAAGTGAAATATTGGTGTTAAAAAAAATTAGACATCTAGTAGTTTTCTTCTAAAAACAATTGTTTCATGTAGGCTGGACCACATTTTTACCACGTTTGTACAATATGTGGTCCAGAGGTACAAAGCATCCAACTTAACTAAGGATGGATGCAAATAGGTGGTTCATCAAAAAATAATTGTAACTAAGTGACCAAATGTTTTTTTATTGTTTTAATTTTTTTTTTTTTTTTTATATTCATGATCTCTATGTTAAAAGACTATATATTATATAAAAATTAGGATCAAATTATAGTTAAAAATATATTTATTGCCAAACCTATATTCCTACAATATGAACGCCATCGGCATGCTAACCACGTCCTTCTTCCAAAGTATAAAAAATGTTTAAAATATTCCCTTTTAAGAGATTTTAACTATCGACTCATGCTTGTGTTCCCCTAGATGTTTTTTTCTAAAATTAGGACAAAAAATGACTAACAAAAAATATCATGGTCAAATAATGCAAATGTGTGTTGTTCTTTAAAAGGACAAAAAGTAACCAATAAAGATGGTATAAAAAATGGGTGCTATAGAGGTCAGGTAAGGTGCACTTTCAAAGTTTATCTTGGTATATAATTTTCATGTAAAAGGTTTTTAGGATTCTCGTAAAATTTATTTTTAAATTGAATTATAAAATTGTAATTTAAAAAATAGTTGAAATCAAATAGATCTATAAATATATGAAAATCTTGAAAATAAACGGTATAGATAATTTGTTGTAAAATGCACTACTTTTGATATTTAAAAAAAAAAAAAAAATATTTTTCATTGTCATAAATCTCGATCTCGAGATGATCAATCAAAGGGTTTTTCAACATTAAAACTACCTTTTCGGATGGATTTTTTAGGTACATATGTAATTTTCCATTATAGTTGTATCTTTATATAAACTTTTTTTATGAAAAATTGTCCCTTTGGGTAGGTTACTAAGAAAATGGGTGGCCATATAAATCTCATTATTTTTGTTGAATTTTTTTATTTTTTGGACTTTCCGAGATTTCCTATAAAATGGTCTTCAGACTCTTCACCGATTCAAAAGAATCGTTTAAGCCATTAAAACTCTCCCCTTTCTTACTCAGACAAATAACCCTAAAATTGGGCCTACTTTGAAGGCTCTGTAACGCAAAAACGAGAAAAACTCTGCGATATTATTGAATATTTTCCCATTTATTTGCGTATTTTTCGAGATAATGATGGCATTATCTCCGTCTGTCATCAGCAAATTCAAGCTTAAAGTCTCTGGCTCTTCACAGTTTGCAGTTTCTTTTCTGAGTTATCTGGTGATTTTTAGGGAATTTTTTTGGGGTTTTAGGGCTTGTGCTCCGTGTTTTTTTGGGTATTAGGTTTCGATCTGGTGCAGGATGAACGTGGTGAAGTCTCAGGTGTGGCAACCTTGTAAACGCAAGCGTTTACGCTCAGTTTGAGAAGGGATTTAGGGATTTGGAGTCGTGAATTTCTAGGGTTTTGAGGGTTGATTTTGAATCGTTTTAAATCAGGGCGTGAAATTGTTTGGACGGTTCATTTGGGGATGAGCTTGCAAGCGAGCAAGGCTTTCATAGATTTTGAGCTCAAAATTTCTAGGCTTGCGGTAATGAATTGTTAACTAATTATTTTGAAGGAGCCAAGAAAGTTTTCAGGGAAGTTTGAAGCTGTGGATCACGAGTTACTAATCAGTCTATTGCAAAAGAAGTTGCAGAGGAAGGATTTCTTTTTTTGTGGAATTAAGCGGATTGGATCATTGAGGTATCAATTTCTAGGGAATTGGTTTTTACGCCAATTGTTTCCAAGATGAGTATGCAGGTGACGAGAACAAGGGTGGGGAAATATGAGCTTGGAAGGACTCTTGGTGAGGGAACTTTTGCTAAGGTGAAATTTGCTCGTAACGTCGAGACTGGCAATAATGTTGCCATTAAGATACTTGACAAAGAAAAAGTTCTGAGACACAAAATGATCGGCCAGGTAGCCTTCGTTTCTGATATCTTGTTCTTTTTTTCTTTTCTGTAACTGTCTGTACTTCATTTTCTTCCTCCAAAAGAATCAATCTCTCTTTTTTTTAAAAAAAATGTTTCATGGTTCAATTGACCTATTGTTTGGTCTGAAACTATTCGTTGCACTGTAATTTGACAGGAGCGGGGAATAATTAAGAAGTGGAAGTGATTAGGATTTAGAGACTACATCTTCGTGATGTGGAATGATGGTTTTGAAGCAATATTTGATTGGTCTCCGATAAATTACTGGTTTAATAATTTATTTTCTCACTGTTAAAAAGGAAAAAAAGAAAAAAATGATTGATTACTCTCTAAATTATGTGGTTACAATTTTGTGGATAATATATATATATATATATATATATATATATATAGATTTGCCATTTTCTTTTATCAAACTCCTCATAACTCTGTATTGGTTGTAAGAATTATGGGCTTATACTGTACTTTTACTAGAGAAAAAGGCAGCATATACTTTTTCTTGTCATGTACTGTCACTACTCAATCAGCACGCCATTTGTCTAGCTTCTCAATGTCATAGGTGATACATGTACTGTGTGTTTCTTTATCTTTGCGCAATATTGTTAATGGGCTATGAAAACCTTGATCCCTTTCATGGCTACTTTGGTATTGCGGCAGTTGTTGATCTTTTGTCACCTTGGGATCCTGCATAATATGCAAGCCGATCCATCAGAATATTTGAAAATAGCTATAGCAGGTTCAAGATTACCTTTACAATTCGATAAAAATGAGGCTTGATGTGACCCATTTGATGATGCCACCAAACCTTAATTTTGAATATTTAATGGGTACTTTATATTTCTGTTTCTGAGCAATGGTTCGCCTCTTTTGTTTGTAAATTTTTTTTTGATAAATATAGAAGAGTAGTACAAAGAAAGTGTCAAGAAGAACAATAAACATAGGGGATTAAGCATTTCTTTCTTGGATATGTCTTGATTTAGTGGTGTTGCCAATGTTGCAGGTTAGGTTGTTTGCTTAAAAAAAGTTCATTTTCATTTTTGTCTGTTTAAATGACTTATGTTACTTGCCCCTATATATTTCTGAATTCTGATTGTAAGTTTAGAAGCTGGTGGATATACTTTTTTGAGTTTCCTGGCTTGTGTCAACAGATAAAGCGCGAAATATCTACCATGAAACTGATCAAACACCCAAATGTTATACAGATGCATGAGGTATGATAGCAGTTTCTTTGTCCGTTTTTGCTTTACCTGGATATTATATGTTAGGTTATATTCTTTTTGGTTTTTCCTATAAGCGGCTGTAATGTCTTTAGAGTAATCTCCAACTAAGATATTCTGTTTATATAACATAAAGCATTGATTTCTTACCTTTCATGCTAGATTTCACTATGAAGTCTCAGTAACCTCTTGGAGTGCTGTTGTTTGTGCAGGTTATGGCTAGCAAGACAAAGATATATATTGTTATGGAATTTGTGACTGGGGGTGAACTATTTGATAAAATTGTATGTGGTTGAGCTGCTGGAACCATTTTTGTATTTTTTGGATGGTTTAATGCTAGGGATTGATCTTGGCCCATAATGTTGCAATTGTCAACGACCAAGCAATCAAGACCAAGCCCGATTCCTAAGCTAGTAAAATTTTACTGGTAGATTTTTTGAAAAATAATCTGAACCACGTATTTACGCGTAATGAAGTTCTCTCTGATCAGGTTAATCATGGAAGGTTGAAAGAAGATGAAGCACGGAAGTATTTTCAGCAGCTAATTAATGCTGTGGATTACTGCCATAGCAGAGGCGTTTATCATAGGGACCTGAAGGTAATGAGAAAAAACCCTGTTTATCCTTTGAAGCTATTGCCTTGCATTGAAAATTTAAGACTGTACAGAAAATAAAATAAGGAATCCAATTAATCTTAGAAGTTAAGTTGTTCTTATGCAGCCAGAGAATCTGCTCTTGGATTCTAGTGGTGTTCTTAAAGTCTCGGATTTTGGATTGAGTGCATTAGCTCAGCAAGTTCGAGTAAGTAAAGTTATCTCGATTTGCTTTTATTAAAACTTATATCCCAATTTTTAACTAGGTATGAGATGAGAGATATGTCTTCTATTTTTTCTTTATGGATCTTCGCACCATTGGAAATTGCATTTCCCAACCAGTAGAATGATTATTTCAGGGAGATGGGTTACTTCACACAACCTGTGGAACGCCAAACTATGTTGCCCCTGAGGTATGGAGAATCAATTAATCTTTACTATTTTTGCCTTTTGAAAATCATCCCTTCTGCTATTTATTTGTGCTGTGCTCTTTGCAGGTTATAAATGATAAAGGTTATGATGGGGCAAAGGCCGACTTATGGTCTTGCGGAGTGATCCTTTTTGTCCTTATGGCAGGCTACTTGCCCTTTGAGGAATCTAATCTCATGTCATTGTACAAAAGGGTAAGAGTTAAGTTGTGCATATGTTGCTTTGCATCTTTCAAGTTATGAGCTGAATTTGATTCACTTTTGGGGGTGATTTGGATATAAAAGCTGAGAATTTTGGCTTTTCTATGGATTATTTGTAGATCTTTAAGGCGGATTTTACTTGCCCTTCCTGGTTCTCTTCAAGTGCAAAGAAGTTAATAAAAAGAATCCTGGACCCAAATCCTAAAACTGTACGTAGCTGTTCTATCATTTTATCTTGTAATGCATTTAAGACAGCAATTTTTTTATGTTGATAATGGAAAGCTGCACGGATGAAATTTCAGGGGGAAATTATCTATCCCTAAGATTGATTACTTGGAATATGGAGCCTATGATTATGTATGCTTTCCTGTGCTTGCAGCGTGTCACAATTGCTGAAGTTATAGAGAATGAATGGTTCAAGAAGGGTTATAAGCCACCTGTTTTTGAAACAGCGGATGTTTCTCTCGATGATGTTGATGATGTTTTCAATGAATCTGGGGTACTAATATTTTGTGTTATTTTTCTCTTTTATATTTATATATTTTACTTACATTAAATGTTCTGTTACCTTGGTTGAGAAAGGTTGGATCAAAAGAAAATGTTTTTTGATGGGGTTTTGGTCCTACTTAGGAACCTGGAAATCTGGTGGTTGAGAGGAGAGAAGAAAGACCTGTCATGATGAATGCATTTGAACTTATTTCAACATCTCAAGGTCTCAATCTTGGCAGTCTATTCGAAAAGCAAATGGTATGCATCTTGACAAGCTTTACCAAGTTAATGGCTTCATTTGCTGTACACGTGTTGCACTAAATTGATATTGCTATCAACTTGGCTATGTATGTGTAGCTAATCATAATTAAAAAAAGAAAAGAAAGAAGAACAATACATTTATTTTGTGTAGGCATGCTTAATGTCATACTTGCTTGCCATTTAGGGTGTTGTTAAAAGAGAGACGCGATTCGCATCAAAGAAGCCTGCAAAGGAGATACTTTCGAAAATTGAGGAAGCTGCTGGACCTTTAGGGTTTGATGTGCAGAAACGAAATTATAAGGTGTTCCTTACCATTCATCTTATACTTATCTAGTAGATGCTTCTTTTGAGGGTACATTATTCTAAATCACATGTTCACATAATGATGCTTTGCTTTCTTAAATACTTCCCTTTTTGGCTTTTTTTTTTTTTGGATTAAATTGGGTATTTTGAGTGTTTCTTTTTTGCTTTTTTTTCGGATTAAATACTTCACAATTCTTTTTTTCTTTTTTTTATTTTTTTTTAGGATTAAATTTTTAAATTTTATATTTTTTTTCCTAATTTCTTGGCAAGGTAAGGACGGATATCCCTATTTTGGTGTTTCTTGAAAAAGTCTTGTAGCCGTTCTCAAAGGAATAATTAAGGGCAAAAGAAATATTTAAAATTGAGTAACCATACAAAAAATAAAATTTCATTTTTCATTGATTGTTTTCTCTTTGAAATCAGTTTAGCATGCCTTCACAAAAAATTATGCGAAAACTAAGATAAGGGGGGATATCCTAATAATTTCAATATTATGTATCACTATGTCTAGAATGCATTTCTAAGGAAAATATTTTTGGGTTCTCATTTCAGATGAAACTGCTGGCTGCAAAAGCTGGGAGGAAGGGTCAACTTTCTGTGGCGACCGAGGTACTCTCTCTCTATTTTATTGTGTTATTAATCAAATCGTCCCACCCCCCACTCCCCAAAAAAAAACAAAAAAAGCCCCCTCTCTCTCTCTCTCTCTCTCTCTCTCTCTCTCTCTACATACACAGATATATAATTGAAAATGTATGTGCTTTGGTTGAGATTGACAATGGTTTTCCCTGAGCTGAGCAGATGGTTGTCACAACAACCTAATGCATTATACGATGGCGTTATTTATCTAATCGATGACTTATTTCATCTCATATTTATGTTTCGTTTTTCCCCCCTTCGTTATATGTTTTACAGGTTTTTGAAGTTGCACCTTCACTGTTCATGGTAGAGCTTCGCAAGGCGGGTGGTGATACCTTGGAATTTCACAAGGTATTAACCTCATTGACAAGTTCTATTATCAGTCTGAAGTCTTTCATATCTATCTCTCTTGTGCGCTTGCATCCAGTATTTGTAGAGATGGAAGTAGGTTCATGCTCATTCATACATGTGGGGAGAGAGAGAGAGAGAGAGCATTTCATATTTCTCATGAAAAAACCCAAATTTTCAAATTTTTGCAGTTCTACAAGAGCCTCTCAACTGGTTTGAAGGACATAGTGTGGAAATCAGAGGTGAACATGAATGAACCATCATCAGAGAGCAACAAGCAAGAAACTGGCTAGAGAGAGAGAGATGTTAAGCATGGTGAAAAATCCCCTGCAACTTGCCTTTTCCTATTATGAACTCCTTGTTTGTTCTTAGCACACTGAGACTTCGGCCTAAGCCTTTCTTACAATTTTTTCTTATATGTTTCCTTTTCTAGTTGGTTTGATATATCTGTAAAGGCATTATTAAGATTGATAGGAATGGCTTTGCTGTATTGAAGAAGGTTATTGTTCATAGACAAATGGTTATTTATGTGCAAAAAGAATGTTCATAGACAAATGGTTATTTATGCGCAAAAAGATTGATAAATGAAGGATCATGCTTAGACTGAGTTCATGAAAGCCCTTTTGAGATTATTGTTTTTTTCGTTAAATTTATTATTTTTCATCAAATTTAGGGAAATTTATGGATGTATGTCCGAATATATCAACTACTTACCATTTTACCATTTCCAAATATTTCAATTCATGATAATGTGTAGTGAAAATTAAATAAAAAGATATCCATAAAATGTTAAATAGTTTATGAGAACTATATTGTAGTTTTCCTCTCCCACTTGACTCTCTCTCTCTCCCCACCTCTTTCTCTCTCTCTCTCTTAAATTCGAGGAGCATATTGAAGCGTCTTTTTCTCTCTTTGAATATTCTCTCTTTTAACTCTCTCTCTCTAAAATGTGATGACCATTTGTAAGTATCTGCTCTCTCTTTATATTTTTATGTTTTTTTGTTTGTATATGCGGTTGGGGTGAACCGGTGAAGTTTTGAGTGTTATGTCGGATAGCGGATGGATGAGTATCAAATGTTACTTTTTTACGTTTCTCTTTTGGACAGATGGTATCTGTCAATTTTGGAGGGCACTCCCTCGCTCTCTCTGTCTCTCTCAAATGGTCACATCCCATCTTTTCTAGTTTGATTCCATAAAGTTACTTATCCAACTTGCTTTGCATGACTCTCTCTCTCTCTCACTCAGTTTGTCTATCAAGTTCAATAATCTTTCTCTGTCTTAGCTTGTCTATCAAGTTCAATAATCTTTCTCTCTCTTAGCTTGTCTATCAAGTTCTCTCCCTCTTCCCATCAGCTCTTCCCATCAGTTTCATTCCAACAGGGTACTTGTCAAACTTGCTTTACATGACACCCTCTCTCTCTCTCTCTATCAGTTGCCTATCAAGTTCTCTGTGAACATAATTCACTCTAAGGTGTGGTTACCGATCAAACCAAGTCACCAACTGCGACGTTCTAGTCACCACGTGGTGGTTTCCATTCCTATCACTTTTTAAAACTTACTCTTAATCTACTTGAAAGAATTAGTAAAGCTGTCTTCTTCATTGAATTATCCAAAAAAAAAAGTCGCCAACCGTCCACATTAGGAAAACTCTCTTATCTTCACATGTGAGTCTTCAATCTGGAGTTGCCCTCTCTGCTCTCACATTCTCATGCCCTCAAGCTAGGGTCTCTTCAGGGGTGGCTTTGGCCAGCCTAGAACCTGCCAACATGGGCCTTGACTAGGCCGAATTTTTATAGCTTGATGCGGGTCCATTTTTTGAAGGAAATATATACAAGAAGATTGTTTTCCTCTTGTACGAGGAGGTTATAATTTTTTTTGTTTTTTTAGAGATGTTTCATTTATAAGTTCAAAGTTCAAGAAACAATTTTTGAACTATGTAATGTATTGTGAATCGATTTGACATTTGATGACTAGAAATAATTGTGACTTTTTTGTTCTAAATGTAAAAGTTTATTATAAGATACAATCCCTTTTAAAATCATTCACGGTCCAAGCTAGGCATGTTCGAGGCCGACTTGAGTCCTTATGCCCAAAGCTTGTGGGCCAGCCCTGCCTTATTTGGCAGGCTTGTACATTAGGGTTGCCGATAGGTTGGACTCGGCCGTTCCAAGCTAGGTACAAGTCCAGGCCCAATTTATAAAGCCAAATCGAGGCCACTGGCCTAAGAAGGCAATCCAAGCTCAGCCCTACATTGTGAGCAGCCTGCTTGGCTGCCCTACTTGTCCCTCCCTTACAGACACTTCCTCTCTGTCGTCTATTGGTCGCCAAACTAGGTTGCCCTCCCTCGAATGTTGGTACTCAGGATATAGAAAAAAGCCATTTGGATTGGGATCACTCGATTTGGATTGGAAATTGTAGGCTCCACGCCATCTTTACTTAAATCAGATGCTTCAATAAGTATATATTATGGGAAAACTTTTTATACTTCTCCTATAGTATAAAACTTATATATTTCTCCCTATCCAACTGTCCATTTTGAATGGACGGCTCATATGGCCCTAATCACAATGTCACATCTCTACGCTATTTTATTTTTAATTTTTTTTATAAAACATTTTCATACCAAAATTTGGGCGTCCACTCTTATTTTAAACTCGTAACTAATAAAAAAATATCAAAAACATATTCCCAATAAAATAAAATAACCAAAATTCCCCTGAAAGTTTCAAAGGTATTTTGGTTATTATATTTTATGAAAAATATTTTTTTAATATTTTTTTTAGGTGCGCCCCAATGAGATGATGACACATACTAAATCTTATATTCATATAAATTTTCATTTAAAAAACTTAAAAATAAAATACTTTGAAGCTTTAGATCACTTGATCTAAAATTGCAGGGTTGGATGGGGAAGACGGCATAGCCAATTCCACCATACTATTGGGTTTGTATCAAATGGTCAGGGATTTGAGCCCTATGGTTTCCATCCTCCAACATCTGAAACACAACCAAGCACTTTTAATTCTCCGGATTAGGATCCGTGGACAGGATGATCGGTATTTTAAGTTTTTCGAAAAAAGAAAAAGTTTATGTAAACTTGCAACTATACACCAAGGAAGTAAGGCACATCTCAAAAATCCTTTAGAAGGGAGTGTTATGAAATTGGAGAATCTTCAAATTGATCATCATGACATGGAGATGTGTGGATTTAAAGGAAAAAAATATAATTTCAAGTCCTAAAAAAATAGTACATCATGTAGTAAATTCTCTGAATGGTCTATTTTCAAGATTATTATGTGTTTATAAAATTGTTCAATCTGTACTATTTTTTAAAAATTAAATTTTATAACTAAAGATAAAAATAGATTTCCAAGCTAATACAAAGTATATGACACTGAAACTACATTTTCAAGTAAATTTTAGAGGTGCATCTTGCTTCTACAAGAGTGCGCCTTATACAAACGGGAAAGCTTATAAATCAGCCACTGCCTTTTTCATAGCCAGTGGCTGATTTGTGCGCCTTACACAAATCAGCCACTAGCTGTTTCATCTAGATCTGTTGTCTTGGCATATTTTATTTTTAATATTTTTCTACAAATCATATGAATATGAAATTTGGTATGTGTCATCATCTCAATGGGAGGCATCTAAAAACATATTGGAAAATATTTTCAAAAATAAAATAACCAAAATGCCCTTGAAAGTTTTAGAGGTATTTTGGTATGTTATTTTATCAGGACAATTTTTTTATATATTTTGCAACTACGAGTTCAAGAGAGGCATGGATGCCCAAAATTTGGCATCAAAATATTATGTAAATAAAACATAAAGAATAAAGCAGTGTACAATCGTGACATTATGATTGGGGCTACCTCAGTTGTCCATCCAGATCAGACGGCTAGATAGGGAGAATTATATAACACTATATTACTTACTTAAAAGAGTATTATTACTAAATGGACATAGTTTTTACAAGTCCATGTAGAAATGAATCACCTCTTAAAAATCAATTTTTGAGATCGATTTTTGCACCTAATTTTTAAGGACATGTGTCTCTAACATGGAGATCATAAATATGAAAAGATAAATAAAATTTAAAAATTAAAATTAATAATTCTATTAAGAAAAGGAAATTGTTTCATGAGGGCTAGACAACATATGCGGTTCAAAAAGTGTAAAGCATCCATCTTAAAGATAGATGCAAATAGGTATTTTATCTAAAAACAATCGAAACTAACAGTCCAAATGTTCTTTTACGAGAATTATTATTTTTAGGTCTTAAAATCTATTTATTTTTTCATATTCATGATCTCCATGTTAGAGATTACTTGTCCTAAAAAATTAAGTCAGTAAAATCTATGTCAAAACTAGGTTTATTAAGAGACCCGCATTTCTACATACACGGGCTTGGCTGCCACGGGCTTGGCTGCATAGAAACCAGGTCCTTAAGAAAATATTTGGACAGTTAATTTCAATCGTTTTAGATGGACCACCTATTTTAAGATGGATGGTTTATATCTTGGGGACCACAAATGTAGAAATTCGGTCCCCGTCGCATGATACAATTGTCCAGTAATACTAACCAGGCTAGGTTCAATGTCTTTTGCTCCATGGCCAGAGTCGCGCGTAAACGAATTTGAAAGTTTGAAAGTTGAAACCATGGCTCCCCACTTATCAAAATCAAAATCCGCTTTCTCGCAAGTCACGGTTATCTCTCATCTCTGCTCGCCTCGCCCTTCCTTTAATGGCCAGACGCCTCACCTCCTCCAAACTCTCTCTCTCTCTCCAAATCCGCACCCCTCTCTCTCTCTAAACCCACATTGCTCTACCCAGACTGGGCTCAAAAGTTCCTACTCCCTACCAGAGAGTTGGACCTCAGGAAGCTCTCTTTCACTCTACCACCCCTTCATCTCTCTCCTCAACACTCCTCTATCTGCCCACCAATTCAAATCCATCCATGCCCACTTCATCCGAACCCACCTCTTCTTCGACACCTTCGCCTCGAGCCGTCTCCTCAAAGCCTCTTTCTATCACTACCCATCTCTCGTTTACGCTCTCCGCATTCTCTCTCTTACCCCATCTCCTGATACTTTCACCTGCAACACCCTCATGAAGGCCTTCTCTCTGTCTCCAACTCCTCAAAAAGCCATTCAATTCTATTTCAGGGCTCTTGGTTCTGGCATCACTCCTAATGCCTACACTTTTCCTCTCCTGGCCAAAGCCTGTGCACATTCTCGCTCTACAACAGACGCCCAAAAAAGCCATGGCCAAATTCTTAAACATGGTTTCAATTCAAACCTATATGTGAACAATTCTGTTATATATATGTATGCTTGTTGCCATGAAATTGAAGTTGCTCGCGGATTGTTCGATGAGAGTTCTAAACCGGAATTTTGCAGAGATTCAGTCACTTGGGGTGTTATGATAACTGGGTATGTTCAAAATAGCCATTTTTCAGAGGGTTTAAACTTGTTTAGAGAGATGATGGGTGCTAAAATGGAACCCAATGATGCTACATTGGTTAGTGCTCTCTCTGCATGTGCTTACCTTTGTGCATTGGACCATGGGCAATGGATTCATGCTTTTTTAGAGAGAGAAAGAAGAGAAAGAGAGGGAATAGATGTAATCTTAGGCACAGCTTTGGTTGATATGTATGCTAAGTGCGGATGCATAGATGCAGCTAGAAAGGTTTTTGATAAAATGCCTGATAGAAACTTGGTTTCTTGGACTGCTATGATCAATGGGTTATCGAACAATGGGCGTTCTCATGAAGCCATAGACGCGTTTCTAGAGATGGAAAGAGAAAGCATTGAGCCAAACGACATTACGTTTGTCGGGGTCCTCTCCGCTTGTGCAAACGCAGGTTTGAAGGAGGCCGGATTTGAATATTTTGAGAAAATGTACAGGGTTTATGGGATCAAGCCAAAGAACGAGCACTACAGCTGCATGGTAGGGCTGTTAGGGAGGTTGGGCCTACTGAGAGAAGCAGAGGAGTTCATCAAAACCATGCCTTTTGATCCTGAGGCTTCGACTTGGGGTGCCCTGCTTGGTGCTTGTAGGCTCGCTAACGATGTAGAGCGAGCCAAATTTGTGGGTTCAAAGCTTTTAGAGCTTGACCCCAGAGATGGGAGCCGATATGTCATGTTGTCGAACATTTATGCAGCTTCCGGGCAATGGGAAGACATGGCCGAATTACGAAAGACAATGAGAGAGAAGCAAGTGAAAAAGGTGGCTGGCTGTGCTTCCCTCTCCATCAATGGCATAATTCATGAGTTTGTGGCCGGTGATCGGTCGCACCCGAAAACTGATGAGATTTACTCGATGTTAGGAGAGTTAGAGGAGAGATTGAAAAGAGAGGGCTATGTTCCTGATACTAAAAATGTTTTGCATTACATGGGAGAAGAGGAGAGAGAAGGGGAACTGGGACTTCACTGTGAGAGGCTAGCAATTGCTTATGGTTTCATAAGCACTGAGAATGGGGTGCCTCTTAGGATTGTAAAGAATTTGAGAGTTTGTGGGGACTGCCATTTAGTAACAAAAATGATATCAAAAATCTATGACAGGGAAATTGTTGTTAGGGATAAGAATCGTTTTCACCATTTCAGGGATGGATCTTGTTCTTGTTCAGATTACTGGTGAAATTAGGTTTAAGGGTTTAAGTGTCACAAAAATTAGAACAAAATAGACGTAACCAAAAATTGAGATAGAAAACAAATTGGTTGAATGTTTGGAAGTTCTATATGGACACACTAAGGATTGTATATTAGGAGACCATTCACTTTTGATACAAGTAGGTTACAATCACTTTTAGCTATTAGATGTAAAATCCGACCGATTGATGTGTGTTACGATGTTTAAAAAATTTTATTTTGAACTTTGTGTCCAGTCAAGTCAATGGTGCAACCCCTACTACCCGATTTCACATCTGACAGTCAATAATAATGGTAACCTCCTTATACCAAAAATATATGGTCTTATTGTATACATTTCCTAACAATAGAACTATTTATGTTTAGTACAAAATCATCACCATTACTTCGGCTTTTGGATGTGAAATCGAGATAGCTTGTCATGTCACCAAGTGCACTCAAAGTAAGAGAAACTTATTTCGAACTCAGGAAAAAATGAGAGCCATCCAATTTCTCATTTGAGTGCTAATGGTGACCCTGCGACTTTTTCGTATCAAAGATAAATAGTCTTATATTCTAGAATCCCTAATGTGAATGGGTGGAGTCCTGAAGTGATGAAAATAGCTAATGAGGGCTCTTCTTTGGATGAGTCATCCCCGAAGTCTCATAGTTGGAAGACTGATAAAGGGAGCATCTGACTGAGAGTGGGCTGAAGATCCAACCTGTGAATGTCAGTTTCGATGGCTCGTTTGAACTGATTGTAAAGGCCTTGACTGATGATGGTGACCAAAATGACTATCAGAAGAAAGGGCAAGAAGAAATTGTCCCATGGAATGGAAAATCTAGTGAACTGGGCTGATTTTGACCCCTTATTGCTGACCCATTATGTGTCTTGGAGGGGGGAAGGGTTCAAGTCTGAATGAAGATATTTTGTTGGAACAACAGAATGCCGAGGAACATAAAAAGGAGGAGAGTTTTGAGGTTACTAATTATAAAATACAAAAAAAGAAGAAGAAAAAGAAAAAATACCATGAATTGTTATCCTCCGATAACCCAATATCCAAGTCCCTGGTGTTAGTTTTATAACATCCTTTTGGGGTTCATGCCCATTGTCATTCTTTGCAGTTGGTTGTTCAATTTCGAAATCATGGAAAGAATGGTCTTGGCAGTTTTTGATGGCCCTGTGCCAAGCTTTAGATGGCGTTTATTGTGTGCAGCGCAAAGCCAAGATACTCGGGCCCTAGCCAAGCCCGAGTTGTCCTGAGTTGGGTGTCCAACTCGGGGATATTAAATTCAAAAAAAATTATAAAAGTTTTTAAAACTAAGG
The DNA here is from genome assembly GCF_054954075.1 of Amborella trichopoda. NCBI lineage: Eukaryota > Viridiplantae > Streptophyta > Magnoliopsida > Amborellales > Amborellaceae > Amborella > Amborella trichopoda. Next base: position 1,832,705 of record NC_142337.1, on the reverse strand, counting down.
AATTTTTTTGGGAATTGTTTCTTTATGATTCCTATCATTTTGGTAAATATTAGAGTTTTTTTTGGTCCATAAATACTTATTTTACTTTTTGTCATCTTTTTTAGATTGTTTCAAAAATATCCCTACCTACAAGTTGATTTTTTTAAATCCTTTTTTGTACTACTTTTGTTAATCTCATTTTGATGTGTTTTGCTTAATCTTACTTTAAACATATATTTCTTGTTTTTTTAGATTTTTTGTATTTATTATACTTTTTTTTAATCATTTTTTTGTTGCTACAATACTCATCACTACTCAAGCCAAGTTACTTGGAGTCAGTCCAAGTACTCGAATCAGGCATGAGCCAAGTACTCAAATCGAGCATAGACTGAGTACTCGGCCCGAGTAGCGATTTCCAACACTGATTGTGTGTATGGTCCAAATTCTGGTTGTTTCTTTTTCTGCCGAATCGTTGCGACACAAGGCTAAAATTTATCGTAGTTTCTTGGAGATCCAACTGCCTTTGTGTGGGCCTGTGATTTTAATAGAATAAGATGGCTCAGTGAATCAAATTCCCAATCTAGACTAAACCCTTACCAAGGAAATTGATCTACTTCATTCAGAAGCATGATTTTACCTTTTCATTGTTGGCACTACATATAGGTTGAACAATTCTGCTCAAACCTTGAACATGTCAAAATTTGATCGATTTCTTGTTTCACTAGTTTAAGAAGCTGCTTTTCCAAAAGCAGTGGTGAAAGCCTTACCGTACTTAGCCGCTAACAATGTGCTTCTTTTACTACCATCCGCTTTTCGCTGAATGGAGTGGGAATAATTTCGGAAATCTCTCACAGCAAATCAACTTCAATCACAAATAAAATATAGGAGATTAATCATAAATAGCAATTACAAATGAATCTTTCTGTCGAGGATGGGCTATTGTGAAGAAAATACAAATTTTAGAAGATATACTGAGAATATATGATAAATGAATCTTTCTATGGAGGAGGGGCTATTGCGAAGAAAATACAAATCTCATAGATATACTGAGAATGCATGATATATTTTGTTTTCAAAGATCTAGATCAAATGGTGTTGAAGAGGGATATAAATGACACCAAATATTTTATGCCATTGTTTAGTGTTTTTAAAATTGACTCAGCCAAAGTACTCCGTCCTTGGCCGAGGCGACTCTCAGCTCACTTTTTCTTTTTTTTTAAAGAAAATAAACATAAAGGTTACATTATATATATATATATATATGTATATGTATATATATATATATATATATGTATATATATATATATATATGGTCAGCAGCCTCACGTAGATAAGCTAAATGCGCCAACGGTTCAGATTGAATTTGGGCTGATCTGACGATCACGGATGTCCGGTAGTGTTTGAATTTTAATATTTTTTTTACAAATCCAAATCACTTAAAATTTTTAGTGTGTGTTCTTCAAAAATAGGCGAATTTATGAAAAATATTAAAAAATATTTTTAATGAAAAAGATGATCAAAATACCCCTGAAATTTTGTGGGGGTATTTTGATCAAATTTTTTATGTAAAATATTTTTTTTAATATTTTTCGTAGATTCACCTATTTTTTAATAACACGCACCTAAAATTTCAAGTGATTTAGATTTGTAAAAAAAAAATTAAAATACTACTGGACACTACACGACATCTGTGATCGTCAGGTCGGCCCAGATTCAATATGGGTCGTTAGCGTATATATATATATATATATATATATATATATATATATATATAGAGAGAGAGTAATGATCTTATGAGACCCTCCCACACCCATGTGTATAGGACCCCAAAAGATCACCATTAAATTTGACACAGATCTCTAGAAAAATTATCACATGGGTGTAGGACTTAACTTTTCTAGAGATATGTATCAAATTTAATGGTAATCATTTGGAGTCCTACACACATGGGTGTGAAAGGGTCTCATAAGATCATTACTTATATATATATATATATATGGGAAAAGATGAGATTAGCCCACTAGCTCATATGAACATATGAGCCCAACATCCCAGATTGATTTTGGACCGATCTAATGATCATAGATATTCGGTAGTGTTTGAATTTTAGTTTTTTTTTTTACAAATCCAAATCACTTACAATTTTAGGTGTGAGTTCATAAAAAGTAATTGAATCTTTGAATATATATATATATATATATATATATATATATATATATATATATATATATATATATATATATATATATATAGGGTGTATTCTATACTAGCACCAATATTAAGCTGAATGGGCAGTTATTTTATTTTATTAATATCGTTATTTCTTATAATTTACATAGTCCTGATGTGGCCATCATTCTATCTATTACAAGAATGTGCATTTGAAGTAGATAAAGTAGATATTGTGGAGCCCTAATGCCACCATCATTCACTCTATAACAAGAATGTGCAGAATGCAGACTGTAAATTTTATCAGCATTTCAAGTAGATATTGTGTAGAATGACAGTTTTTACATGAAGACCAGAACTTTCATATGCTTATATTTTTCAAAGTGAATGTAGGTTTGGACTGAAGAAAAGAATAGGCTCTTGAGAGATATTTTTAAAGCGGATGTATGATTGGATTGAAGAAACATAAAGAAATAGGATTAAAATGTCAAACACTGAACTCTTAACTCTAAATTATTAGATCCGAAAAAAAAGCTCTTAAAATTATAGATCAAAGAACAAAGAAAAATAAACAAGCACTTACATTATTGGATCCTATGAAAAAAAAAAAAAAAATTTAAGAGGATAGATTAATCCTAAGAACAAAGAGAGATATTGAATGATAAAAACAAACCTGATAAAAAAGATATATAGAGTAGAGACAACATGGGTGATGTTGAAAAGAAAAATCAGGATTTGTGAACAAATCAGACGTTCCACCAAATTCAAATGGGATCTAAAATGTGTTCATAAAATGGAACAAACCATGAGATATAAATAAAGACGCGGTTACTGTATGGTCATGCCCGCATGAGCTATCCCACCGCATGGTGATTGAAGGATAGTCTTTCAATTACCACCATCCAATTAAGTTGGACGGGGGTAACTCAAGTTTATATGTCGGCATTACCCGAACATAAACTATTTTTTATGAAAAAAAAAAAAAAAAAAAAGACTGAACATGATATAAGCCAACCTAGACTGAACTAAAACTAGACTTTGAAATGAACAATGGAATCTAAAACTTAAATTCTCAACCTCAAAAACAACCATTTGTAATTGATCGAGAAACTCAGATGTAACGCATTGAGATAGACTCAAAAGTCAAAACAAAGGAAAATAATGCTAGGAGCAATAAAAACGATGCAATGAAAGGAAAAAATTTCTCTTTCGAAGAATCCGCAGAACCCAAAGCTGGAAAACCTCACTTTCTTTAGAAGAAAATAAGGAATTCATAGAGAAAACAAACCCTGTACGAATTTGGTACACCTTTTTGCGTATCTAGAATTGAGCTTCGGATCACCTGCCTACTGCATGATCCAGGTCGGAGATCTGAATTGACCAAATCCTTATGAAAATAATAAAAGTTTAATCAAACCGCCCATGAAAAATCAGATCCAAATAGAAGCAAAGAACTCACTCTTGATAGGAACTGCGAGATTATACGAAAATTTGAAAGAAATTATTGGATATTAAACAAGTATCATGACATTATTCAAAAAATTGGAATAAACTATTGGATATTTGATAAGAATTGAAAAATTGGAAAAAATTATTGGATCAAGGGAATAAATCCACCTTTGAAGGGCGCCACGGTCTAAATATCCAAATAGAAAATAAAAAAAGAATAAATGCAAGTGAAAACTAAAAGGAAAAAGTTTATAAAAGTATGAGGCTCTAAACAATCTAATTAGGGCGCACCTCAAAAATTTCAATAGAGGTTGTTTTGATGCTCAAAAAACCTCAAATTGATCATCTCGACCTCAAGATGCATGGACATGACAAAAAAATAGATTTCAAGTTTTTGAAATAGTGCATCTTGTAATGCATTTTTAGATCATCAATTTTCAAGATTTTCATAAATATGTTCAATTTTTACTATTTTTTGAAGCTTTAAATTTTACAATTAGATATGAAAATATATTTTAAGGCTATTACAAAGATTTCCAAAATGAAAACCACATTTTTAGGCACTATTTGAAGGTGCGCATTACTTTGATTGCTTAAGGCCTCAGCCTTAAACAAACCGTAACGTTTACAATTTCTTGTAGTTTAGAAGTTTAAATAACATGTCACCTCAATCATCCATCCTTGAAGATTGATTGTCGGTGTCAGTCATTCCTCTGCTTAATGCCTGCTTCGCATCCTCCACTACGAGTATTTCAAAATCCCGCAATCCAAATAAAGAATCACAATTCGGATATTTTATATATATATTATGTGTCCAATAAGAGAAAGATTTTACACATAAATAATGAAAATTTTGTAATTATTATAATTAATATATTAATTAAGACGGTACCAAAATTGAGAAGCCCTAATTTCATAAACCCCGTAAAAAATGAGTTTTATAAATTAAAGACATATGGTAACTTCAAAACACATATAATCTACTTCAAGACACAACCTAAGTCATCACATTGTGGTTTTCATTCACCTAGATATTACCCCACTAACACTTTCAAAAGGCCACCTCGTAAACTTTTTGAAAAAACAGGTAGAAGCATACACAAAAGACACAATCCAAAGTGAACCGGAATCTTCCAAACACCAATTTTATTGATTTTATTTTAGGAAAGAAAAGAAAAAAGACATTAAAATTGATTGAAAGTATTATTGTTTTTAGGTTATTTATGAAATTAGAGCTTCAGAGTTTTAATTGATGATAAATTCAACCAAATTGTTCCTGAGCTCATTTTTGCGCGTCTATGTTTTTCTAATATCTATAATCTATTCCTAAACCCTAATTTCACCAGTGACTTGAACAAGAGCTGGACCCATCCTTGAAATGGAGGAAAAGATTCCTATCCCCAACAACTACGGTAGACTTTTATATCACCTTTCTTTCTTAACTGAATCAATAAATGCAAATGGCAAATAAAAAACAAAGATATTCGCTATATGAATAAACTTGACATCCATGCAGTCCAAAATACTACAATCTTATGAATGATTGATGGCCTGAGTAATTAGGAACTTAGAAACATTGTGAGTTCTGGTGAGAATAGAGAAATCACAGCAAACCGACTGAAGTAAGGACCTTTGAGAAAATTTATTTTATATTTTTCATAAATGCGAGTTTAAGAGATTAGTGGACGGGTGTCAGAATATTTAAAAAAATTTAAAAATAAAATAGTGTAGAGACATGAGATTGTAATTGAAGTCATCTCAACCGACCATTCAGATTGAACGGTTGGATAGAAGAAATATTTAATTTTTATGCAGCAGGGGAAGCACACAAAGAAACTCATTACACAACTCCTCAAAGAAACTCTCCTCCATCTCTTCTTGGGTCATATTTTCATACATTTTAGTATTTTTTCTTTCATGTCTATCTTTTTTTTTTTTTGTTTTTTTGGGTGAATGGGTGGGAAAGGGCCCGTACCCCTAGTAGGAATTGAGCCTTAGACATAGTATTACAAATCTCAAGTGCTGACCAATTAAGCTCAGGTTCCTTTTCAAATTAACAAAATGTAGGACTTCCTGGATGCATAGGAATCCATGTAGACCTCCTTTCCTTCTCTTCTTGAGCCATACATGACTATATTTAAACTATTTTCATCTCCTTTAAGTCTATCTTCCAAATTAGACAATATTGGCCCTAAACTTTGTGCACGCATAGGAATACATGTTGACCTCCTACATTTTGTGTTTTCTCTCTCTCTCCCTCATAGGAGGTGCGTGCTCTCTCTCTCTCCTTGAAATGGAAAAATTGAGAATTTTATTGAGTTTAAGGAAATGCATAGAAATAGATTATTTATTTTTATTACAAGGATGTTGCAATTATTCTCGTCAAATTTTAAATCAGGTGGTAGTGAATGGGTTATTGACTAGAAGATCAAAAATACAAATCTCGAATTTTGCGACACATCCTAAACCATCCAGTTTGATATGCTAGTACAATGCACGTGCTTTTGAACGTGTGCTTTAAGTATCCTTTGAAAAATACAAAGTCTTTATTTAATTCAAAGGGACAAAATTTAAATATGAAATATTTATTCAATTAAATTATTTGCAAAATTATATTTCAAATCAATTACTTCAAAAAAAAATCCTAAAAACAATCATCGACCAAAATTGATATAAAGAGGCGTTTATGACAGTCAAATACAATAACTCGTACCTTATCAAATGCATGCTTACTTGGTCTTTCAAGTTGAAGATTGAAAATCTTTGATTATGCTGCACACATATTGATGTCGAGAAATTTGAGTAAATAGTAAAATAAGCAAGAAACAAGGAATTTAAGGTTTCTTCTCCACACCCAAGCTAGGGTTACAAGCCTTAAACTTTTATTTCTATTTCAATTTTTAAAAAGCACATGGAATGAGCAACCAAAAAACAAAAGCACATTTTATATATGCATGAGAAATAGAGACTTACCAATTTTTAGACGGCCAGATCCAAGTGTTATCTCAAAATATTTTTTACTTTTTTGAAAGATACTTTTATTCTAAAGTGGATTTTAGATCTAAAAGATAATTCTGACTTTTTACCCGAAGGAGCAAATATACAAAGTGCGCTCCTACAAGAACAAGATATATGATCAAGCTATTTTACTACCCCTAGTCTCATTTAGAGGTGGCAACGGGTCGGGTCCAGCGGAACCCAAACCTGAATATTATTAAGGTCCAAAATTTTGACCCATAGCCAGACCCGAATTCAGGTCTACCCATCGTGTCCCAGGCCTGGTCGGGTCTGTTGCCACCCCTACTCTCATCTACATGAGGGTTGTCTAGATAGACAACTTTCTATTTATCTGCTTCTCAGGTTAAATGAAGTTCAACCCCTCTCTCTGTCTCTCTCATGCCAAGAAAATTATGTTACAAATAGTGACAAGTCCTTTAAGATCATTCACATCTTCAACATTTCAAAAAATATGTACATTCCCCAAAAAACTACTCGCTTTGGCTCCCCCAAGTGTCTCAGGTATTCCAATTTTCTGTATCATTGTTTATGACCAGGTGCGCGCACACGCAACAAAAAAAAAAAAAAAAAACAAGCAACAAGAGTATCTTTACCTTGTTGATGGTTGACAATGAAACAAAGGCAAAAAAAAGTAAAAGAAGCTGATTTGAACAAGGAAAATGGAATATATCAGCCACCTCTTGACTCTCACAAGTTACCATGATCTTCTCAAGCCAAGAAAATATTCCTTCTTTACAACAGCTGAACAGCTTCAAATTATATACATTCAGCAAAAATACATTTATAGTTATCAGCAACGCGCAAAATAAGACAGATTCAAGAAGATCACAGAACAAGATGGCGTCGCCTAAATCTCAACAATAATTTCGACAGTTCCCATCCGATGAGGCTTGTATGTGTCGAAGAGGCCATATAAATTTTGGCTGATGAATGAGAAACACTATCACGAAGAGAGAATTGGATACAAATTATAGCCGATGGGTGAGAAAGGCTGACAAGGAAGACAGAAGTTGATGGCCACCATAAAAAGTACACCCAACAATTTGTTTGATGGAGTTTTTGTTGCTTACAGCTCAACACCGGCTCCTGCTAAGGCGGCAGCCACCGAAGCTGATGCTTCTTCAAGAGTCCTTTGTTTCTGCACTGAGTTGAACGCTTCAATGACATCACCAACCTCCCAATTCGTGAAGTCCTCGACTCCAACACCACACTCTAAACCACCACCAACCTACAAATTGGAAGGAAAGTGAGATCGCCCCGAGAGAGAGGGAGAGAGAGAGAGGAACCAGAAATAGAACATACCATAAATTGAGATAGAGAGAGAGAGGAGCCAGAACACAGAACATATAATAAATTATCTTTTCTGCATGAGAGAGAATGGCAGGACAAGAAGTATAAGAAGAAAACAGCTAAAACATGGAACATATGAATATATCATAAATTACCTCTTTCACAACTTCTTTCACTCGCCTGAGAGACTCAAGAGTACCAGTATGAACAGTTTTACCCTTTCGAACTACCCGAACCCCACAGCCACTGACAAGCTTCCCTTCTCTCACCATACAACCCGCAACATGCCCACTGCCACTACTGAAGACTGCCCTCACATCGGCAGCTCCTATTGGTATTTGTTCCTGTGAAAGAGAGGGCCAAATTAGTGGCTAGGCCCAATATATAATATGATCAGATAAGTTAAAGCTAAGGATAATTTACATAGTAATTCGAAACTCAGTCCCTTCTTAATTTTCATCTTCTTCCCGCAAAAGTTTTCAATTCAATTCTAATCCTTTTTTCAATTCAATCCTATTCCTTCGGAAAAGGAAATACCAAGATAAGGCACTGAATGACATTTAAGAAAAATAAAAATTGCAACATGGGTGAAACTTTTACACCACCTTTAGGGGACTCTCTCTCTCTCTCTCTGGGGCATGGGCACACACATAAAGAAGAAGAAAACAAAAAAATCTTCATTAGAGCAAACAAGTAAGAAAGAGAATCATGATTTTGGTTTACCTCGACCAGCTCTAGTAGTCCTTCCATTGCCACTCTCATGTCATCAATAAGCTCATATATGACCTTATATAGCCTGATTTCTATACCCTTGTTTTCAGCTTGGCTCTTAACAGATCCTGCCACCCTAACATTGAAACCCAATATGATAGCTTTACTAGCAACAGCCAGATCAACATCACTCGCGCTCACATCTCCTACAGCTTGCAATAGGAATTTCAGAGTGACATTATCCTGAGGAAGAACTTGAAGAGCTTGCCTGATTGCTTCAATGGATCCCTATTGGTTTCACAATAAATTCCAACAAGAAAATGTCAGAGGACAATATAAGTTCTCATAGTTCCAAGTGAATGGTGAGAGAAGTTACGATAGCAACATAAATTCGAAATAACATACATGTGCGTGGGGGAGAAAAAAAAAGAGGTGGGGAGTTGTGTTAAAACTACTTCTTCCATGATTTGGATATGTGAAGCAATTTTAGCATATACGAATTCTGAAAAAAACTAAATAAATTTAATGACTTCAAAATATGAGTAATAAGAAACTAAAAACGAGAAACAAGTTATTAATGTTAATATGTGCAGATGGAAGTTATTTTGAAAAGATAGGGACCACGTCATGTGAATGTTTTTGGTGGTTGAAGCATTCTACAAACCCATGTAGAGGCAGGAAAATGACCAAAAATAAAATCTCAGTTAAGAGAAAATGCAGCAAAAGCTAAGAATGCGCAAAAAGGCCCCTCTCTCTCTTTCCATACACACACATACTATGAAATTCCCTGATATTTTGAGTCTTTGAATACGGGGAGAACTAAGAAATACAAAGAGCTCCACAGATGGCCTTACTCAAGAAAAATTTGCAAGCCGTTTTAGTCATATTTTAATAGGATGTGGTTTTTCAGGCCAATTGCAAAATTGGAAGGTCAGGGGCTCAAAAGGAATTCAGGTATCCAAGAAACTCTTAGACAGGCAGTCAAAGAAGGCCACAGGTTACATATAAGCATTTAAGAGTGTCGCACTTATCAAAAAAAAGAAAAGAATGGTGGTGCCTTGCTGAAATCTAAAGAAGACTAAATAACTTAAGAAAGTCTTAGACAACTTTGGCAAGTAACATTACCAGATATTCAAGAATAACAACTACAAAAGGATAATAAAAACAACCGGAAATTATACCATGGATTATTACCTGAACATCCACCTTCATAATTATATTTAGCTGGTGCATGTCGATTCCTGCCTGCTTGCCAGCTGAGACCGCAGAAGCAAGGGAAGAAAGTGTAACCCTTTCATCTCCAGCTTTTTCAGATATGCGTGCATTTCGTAATGATTCAGCACATGCCTCAGCCTTTTCACGAGCACTATCGAGGGAGTCTACAACCTCGAATTCATCACCAGCAATAGGAACATTGTTCAAGCCAATAACCTACTCAAAAGATACAGACTTGTCTCAATACTTGAACCCATCAAGCTCAAAATGAGGAGCAAGTGTTCTTTTTTTGTTAAGGTCACATTGAGTAATCTCGGTAATATGTAAAAAACTGTGGATGGCCAGTAGTAGTACTCATCACCATCCTCCTAGTATGCAGCCTAGGTTTAAATTTACGGTTTCTAGGTATGGAACTCTTTGTCTCAACCCAAGTTTCAGGTTCCTCAGATACAGTATGTAACAATATTCAATCTACAAGAGTTGTTGTTGGTGAAATTTTTATTTATTTTTTTTAAAAAAGAAATCAAGAGCCTTACCACATAACTATCGCGAGTTCATCAAATGCTAGCCATTTTCCAGAGTGTGCTACTCCATTAGAATCATGAATATAAGGAATCTGTCATGATTTAGAACATCTCCAGATGGATATTTAGGCAACATGGTTTCTTTGATTAATACACACTGCTTTATTTCCTTTCCGTATATTTTCTTCCGCTGATTGTCAAGCATCCAATTCCAGCAAACAACCTAGGCTGCAACAGTTCAAAGCTCCAAACCACTAGGGTAGAACACCTTCCCATACAACTTTTCATTAGGCAAAAATGCTATACTAGTTCCTTTATCTCCCAAGCTACAAGTACTATAGATTTCTCTTACAAGTTACAACTTAAAAATTTTCCTATAAATGCAAGAATAATCCATTACAGCATTTAAGCATCATTTAAGTGTTTGGTTCTAACCTTGCTAGTCAACTAATTTTAGTGGGCAATCGTAGTTCCCATGTCACTATCTAGGGCCTCCCTGAATTTGAACCTCAGCATGATGGATGGAAATAGGAGCCATACCAGTCAGCTGTAAAGGTGCTACTCAGCCAGCACCATGTTTAGAACTGTCAACCCTTTGACAACTGACATGACCAATATCACCAATAACCCTTACTTTATATATTCATTGTCTTTGGATTATTCTAGCAATTGCTACCCAACACTTATATTGCCCGGTGTGGATGGATAATTATGCTTTTTGGAGCAATTTACATTTTGCATTATTCATTTTAAAGAGAAAAAATCAGTTTGTTTACTACGCTGTACTTTTAATGCAACAGTTAGGCTACCTACCATAAACTGCCCCAGCTTACCAACCCAAGAAAAAGCTACACAACTATATGAACTTACACCCCTTGAGCTATGGCTAGTCCAAGACTTGTAAGAAGATGCTGATAAGACAAGAAAGGAACTTGTCCAAGAAAAAAAAGAGACAGAGGAAAACTTGGACCTGGACGGCCGTTGATGGCCCGGCTTCATCAACACGACCTTCAGTATCATCAAACAAAGCCCGCACCTATTCATCAAAAATGTAATTAAGCAATGTATTCCAGCCTTTGTACACTATCAAACCCTTGAACAAATATGAAATATTTATCCTTTCTTACTCATTTACACATGGAATAACAATTGCAACCAACCTTTCCAAAGGCATCTCCACATACGACTACATCTCCCCTTTTAAGAGTACCATTCTGTATAATAAATGTGGCAACCGGTCCTTTTGACTTATGAAGAGATGATTCAATGACAGTGCCCTTGGCATTTCTATGTGGGTTAGCCTTCAATTCTTGCATCTTCAACGTAGTAGGTAAGGATATCAGAATGAGGGTTAAAATAATAGAGTGAAACAAAAAGAAAAGTGTAATTCTGTTCTCAAAAAATTATTTAGAAAAGAAAGCCTCATACTATGAACTTTTCATGAAAGAGGCAGCCAAATCATCAATCAGTAAATTGCAAAGAACAAAACAACTGATCAGCACTTTGGGATAGAATACCTCAGAAATTAGCACGACGGTTTCCAACAACTCATCCACATTATCACCTTTGAGAGCACTGATCTGATCAGGAGAAACAACATATTTCAGTATTTCGAAAAATGTAAGCCTTACATAAAGGTTTAGTAGTTCATATAGTACCGTTCAGTAAAATTTTACAGATTTAATGTCAAATGAGGTTCATAGATCGGCTAGAAACATCTATTTAATCAGAAGCATTTGAACAGTTGAATGTTCAATTTTCCAAGTCCTTTTACCTACACTTGATCAGTTTCTCATCGGCAATATCGAGAGTCTAGACTAAGGCCTAAGGGAATCTACTTGTAATTATTCAAGTTGTCAAAACCAGGGAATAAAGTTTTGGTAAGTATCAGCCAAGTTTCAATACAATTCACTTAAGGCCTTGGAAAAAACTCAAATGGGTGAAAGGGATAACATATATCGCCTTCAATTATACCCTGAATATTGGCCATCATTGTTTGAGAGAAAGGTTAAACTCCGAATTTGGCCAATACAAAACTTTACATGTTCTACCAAAGAAACCAAAATTAGGATATGTATATTCTCTATCTTTATTATGTTTTCTCTTGTAAAATTTGTACCCACTATCAAATCCAAAATTTTAATTTGGGCCTCGACCCATAACATTTCCAAAAAATATTTAAAACTCAGTCCAGTCTTCTCAAAAAAGAAAAAATGACTCTAAGGCAGGAAAGAGTTATGTAGCAAAAAGAGAGACAATACATTGGCACGTGCCAGAATATAAGAATCAGAAAGGAACAATTTCGCAGAGTTCTAAAATTGGTGAAATATAAACACATGTTATCTTTCTGTATTTTCTCATCAAACATAAGAAACAGCTATTGGGTATTACTTTGCTCATAACATTCATGAAATGCAAGATTGGAAATTTTAAATCATCCTTATGTATTGCAAATATCATTGTAAATTTCTATGCCTAGATAAAGAGCACTTTCAAATAAAATCAGGTGCTGACCGGAAGCATAGGCACATCACCACCCCAGTCTTCAGGCATCAGGCCAATTGATGAAAGTTCTTGCATAACTTTTTCTGGGTTTGCTCCATCTTTGTCAGTCTGAAACAAAGATAAAGGGTGGTATGAGATATGACAAAGCTTTGAATTGCAATATGGAGGCTACTTAGAAGACTAGCATAAAATACATACCTTGTTTATTGCAACAACGATAGGCACCCCAGCTGCTTTGGCATGAGCTATGGCCTCGTTTGTTTGGGGGCGCACCCCATCATCAGCTGCCACAACAATAATAGCAATGTCGGTCACCCTTGCTCCACGTGCTCTCATTGCCCCAAATGCCTACAATATAAACAAAAACTTCAAAGATCACAGAAAGGAAGAAATGAATTATCAAATAAATATAAATATGTAATTCACCCATAAAAACATTCGACAAAAGGGGAAAAACAAAAACTAACTGTTTACTTTTGTAATAGTGTTTGAAACTACTCTTGAGAAGACTACAGAGGTTCAGAAGCCAAACATCAACCAAATTTAACGTCAGCAAGGGGACTAAAAATTGAAACATATATAACGAAAGACTGAATGACCCTCTTGAAGACCAATGGGAGATTAAAAAGCTGAACATTAACTATATATTAAAAGTTGGTAATCGGATTCTTTCCTTTTTTTCTGAAAACCAAAGTTAGCAACTGGATTAAAAAATGAATCGAGTATATGATCAAAGGAAATAGTGACATTGCATAGAAAAGGGAACTTAACAAGCAAAATGGAGGTTACCTCATGTCCAGGTGTATCAAGGAAAACACAAGGCTGAAGCTTTCCATCCATTGGCACAAGCACTTTATACGCTCCAATCCCTTGTGTGATACCACCTGCTTCAGATGCAGCCACCTACCAATTCTAGTAATCAGCCTTCCTCTCATGACATCATCATGGTTAACAAAAATAACATATAATTTAAGGACATCAAACTTATTATTCTTAGCAAAATAAAGAACGAATAGAAATGTCTTTTTCTGGTAAGTAATGAAAAGTAATGTCCATCTTATTGAACATCCAATTGTCATACATTACCTTGCTTTTCCGAATGTAGTCCAAGAGAGTCGTCTGTCAGAACAGAAGAACAATTTCAATTAATAAAACCAATGTAAATAAATACTTTTTTTTATCTAAAAACTAAAAGATCAAACTCTGGGTACCAACCAAAGGATGGCATTCAAAACATCAAGAAATGCATGTCTGTTTACATTTTCCTTTTGCGGCATTTGATAAAGAACATTGGACTGGTTCATCAAGTAGTATAGAAACCAGTTTCTTGTTTGAAACTATGAGCTTCTACCACCATGTCACATCTTAGATTAGTATAAAACAATATTAATACCAGATTTCATGCTCATTTTAGCAGTGCAAAATGTTACCTTTCCATGGTCGACGTGGCCCATTATAGTGATAACAGGAGGTCGAACTTCTAGATTATCCAAATCATCTTCATCAATAACTTCCTTCTTCTTAGCCATTTCTTCCACTTTCACAGGGTCAGCTTCTATCACTTCCACATCATACTCCTTGCATATCATCTTCACCATCTCCTTGTCTAGTTTATGTATTGCAGGGGTCTTAATTCCTTTCGAGAAAAGATATCCAAGAATTTCAGCTTCACTCACTGCTAAATTATAGGCCAAATCCTCAGTAAACATCCCATCTTCACCCACCTCTAGAATTTCCACTTTCACTGGGGCTGCTGCCTTTGCGGCTTCAAGCCTAGCAGCCTTCCGTCTAGCTTTGCTCCACTTCCTTCCCTTCCTTCCTGGTATATTGACATTTAGCTCAGTGTTCTCATCGTCTTGTGTTTCTTCATCATCTCCTTCTAAAGCCATCCGTCTCTTTGGGCCCAAAGAGGGCCCGGCTTTTTTCCGTCGCTCATCTTTGGCTTTTGATAATGCTCCCCCTTTGGCTGGTTTAGGGGGTGCTAAAATTGCTTGGGCTAGAAGTGGGTCAGTCATGGCTTTCTTAGAAGCAAACTTATCTATGAGAATCGGCTTTCTCTCTCTTGATGCATCTTCACTCTCTTCTGAGACAGTGGGTTTAGATGCAGCCCCTACATCCTTCAGAATTACTGGTTTTCTAGGCAGTGGGGCAACTGCTGGTTTCTCTTGTAATCTTGGCTGTGGTTTTGAAGGTGGCTCAGGCCTCAAAGGAGCACGAGGAGGAGATATTGTGCTCCCCAAACTTCCAGCTTGTGAAAAATTCTTTTGCTCGCTTCCCAAACTATCCATTTTTGGAAGAGATTTACCTTCTCTAACTAAAGTACTTTCACCTCTATTCTCAGTCCCTCCCTTCCTAGAAGACACATTTTCTGCCTTCTCCTTTGCCGGGTCGGTCACTAATTTTTGTACACTGGCAACTGGATTCCCTTTTCTCCAAACACTCTTTAGAGTTTTGGACTTTTGGGTTGTCACCGAATTAGCAGGCCGGGATACTTTATTATTGGCATTGTTCTCTGGTGTTGTCACCGAATTAGCAGGCCGGGCTACTTTATTATTAGCATTGTTCTCTGGTTTGTTAGAAGGTTTCCGATCTTTATCAACCAATTCAGGACCAGGCCTGCTCTTAGAATTTACTGAATCTAGCTTCTCTGCTTTCTCTAAAACCTCACCGAGTGATTCTATAACATCATTGGGATCCTCTAAACCATCTTTTCTCCCTCTAGAATTCACAGTTTTGGGATTAGTCCAAGCTACCCCCATTGAGTTTGTGGACTCAGAAATGGCAAGAGGTTCGACCTTTGGCCGAAGTTTCAAAACTGGTTTGGGAGCAGGCTGGAGAACAAGATCGGGATCCTCATCTTTGTTCCCTCTAAAAGTGGACTCAGGCAACGCAGAACTTTTCTGTTCAGTCATCAGATTGGTCATGGCTATGCATCGACAGACTGAGATTTGAGCCCATCTCCTAGAATTTGATAAAGTACAGAAAAATCTTGTTTTTACCAACGAACACCTCCGAACCCCATGTGGTGATTTCTCAAAACAGACGGTGGAATTCACTCTTGAGCTCCCCAAAGTGGTCATGGAACTAAGAGAAGCCATTGTTTCTCTCTGTCCCAAATATCAAATTCTCCCGCAATGACCCATTTCTAGATTCCTAAGCTCCAAACCAACAAAAATCCCCCAAATTGGACTCCACTACTCTCTGCAACTTATGAATAAGAACATTAGTTGTCCTGAGCCTTGTTTTTCTAAAGGAATCAAATCGAAGATGCCTGTATTGTTCTGATGGTTTATCTCACAGAAACTAAGGTTCAAATTAAGAGCTCCAATGGAGCAAAAAACAAAAAGCTTCAGAGTGGGGAATTTATTGGAGAAACCTCAACTTTCTTCCAATTCAAAACAACCCAAATGCCCAGTCAAAAAAAAATCCAATTTCGAAACAAACCCAACAAATTTAACAGCTAATTCTCCAAGTTATTCACATTCAAAAAAAATATCCTGCAAGTTCTTCAGGTAATCAAGCCCAAAATTCTCATAAAATAATGAACTCAAATGAATTACAACATTAAAGCATGTACCTAAAGGCTGGTACCGTTATTCAGCCCTGGTTTCAATACTTCACTCCCTTGAAATGCTATCGATAATGGGGCGCTCTCTCTCTCTCTCTCTCTCTCTCTCTCTCTCTCTCTCTCAAAGGTTTATGTGGGTTCAATCTGTGTACAACGTGGGCACATCTCCTTGCAGTCAGCATGTGTGGCTACTTCTTCTTTGCAAAATATACACGATAAGGTTGAGGCTTGCAATTTTTCTCTCCTCTCACTATAATACACGGAAGAAGCCTTTTCCAAAGAAAAAAAAACAAGAGCCCCAGTTTATTCCTCGGGTTTGTCTGTACATATTATATGGGAGATAACCTAGCTTTTCTTCCTTCTTTTTTTTCTTTTTTTTTCTTTTTTTTTTACAAAAAAAGGGCATTTCTCATGCTTTCTCTTTGAGAGAAAGATGGATGGTGAATTAAAACGGGTGCCACTTGTCTCACTTCTAAATTTTGTCTAAAGATGTAGTTCTTGTACCGAAAATTCTTACAATAACTTTAAAATTATATCATATTGACAGAATTTACTCAATTGTGGTTCTGTGATTTTTATTTTTATTTTTTTAATGTAGAGGCCTCTTTAGTGATTTTTATTCTATCAGACTAGTTTTTTATTTTCTTCTTATTTTTTGTTTTTGGGGCAGCAAGAAGCCCCGAATAGCCAATAAATGAGGTGGTCCCATGTGGTAACCATTAGACCACTTTTGAATTATAAAAAATAAAAGAAAAAATGTTATTAAAGGGCGTGAACCCCTTAAAAATATCATTAAAAGGGTCAATTATACCTACAAACATTTGAAGGTATACTTTTTCCTTTCTACTTCAGTCATATACCTCCTTTTTAAACTACCCAAATTATCATTGTTTAGTATTTGGAATGAGGAAACAATGAGCGTCATTTCAGTAATTTGACTCAAAGAAGCTTTCAAATGATAAAAATACCTCTAGTTGTTTTACATTGAAAATAAATAACACTTTGTTCAATATTTATAATGCAAAATAACTAAAGGTATTTCTGTCATTCTGCACTTAAATGCTTTTGCATGTATACAATATCAAAAATACCCTTAGTTGTTATCTATTACTAATATAGAATATCTAGATGTACATTCATCATTTGGGCTATAAATTACTTAAATGCCTCTCATTGTTTCTCAGTCCAAATACTGAACAAGTATTTTTAAAATAATTTTTAAAATAATTTTTAAAGGATGAAATGAAAAGAAAAAAGAAAATACATACCCTAAAATAGTAGTAGAGATAAGGGGCTTCATCCCTTTTTAATGATATTTTTCCCAAAATGAAATTGGGTGGTCCGAATGGTACTAACATCAAACCCCCCAAAAAGCTTTGGCTCCTTACATTGTTCTCGCTTAAGGACTCATCATCAAGATGTGTCATCCACTTATTCATGTTCATTTAGTTGTGTTAGTTCTTAATTGATGCATACATGTGTTTATGATGTATGCCTCTGTGTCATTTATCTGTGATGCTCTTATTCTTATACATTTTGCCCTTGTTCGGGTATATTTAATTTTGTTCAGTTCTCAATTTATGCATACATGTGTTCATGACTTATGCCTGTGTCAAGCATGTGTGATGCTCTTATTCGTGTACATTTAGTTATGTTTAGTTTTTAATTGATGCATGCATGCATGTCTCTACGTGTCATGCCATTTTTTTTTAAGGTAATTGGCTCATTTCAGGCAAACATCGTTCATTTCTTAGTTCGTATTGGTTGGTTTGGTGTAGGGTTGAGAATGGATCGAATCGGATCTGGATTTCGATTCGAAAAGTATTATAAGATCATGATTCAGATTTAGATTCGATCGGATCCAGAATATTTAGATCTAAATCATATCTAAAAAAATTATTTTATATTTTTATATTTATAAAATAATATATAACAATAAATGCCATACAACATATATGTTTATATAAAATAATATATAGCATACTAAGTTGGATCCAGATTGGATCCGTCTGTACCAAATTCAATTGGAATTACTATTCGGATTCAAATCTGACCATCGGATCCAAAACTTAGATCTATATCCGGATTCAAATTTCGAATTCCAGATCCAAACTGAGGAAATTCTCAACCCTAGTTTGATGGTAGCTATATTTTGGTGTTTCCTATATGGATCAAAAAATTTCATATCAGAAAAGAAAATCTTCCTAAGTAGCTTATTTGCCTGATGGATATTCATGCAAGAGCATTGCCATACACGCTTCTATAGTATAGCCATAATACATGAATGACTAGGGGTGTGGCGTGGCATTGTATGCATTGAACTTTCGTTTGTGTAGCTCTCGTGGAGCTTTTCCATTCTGCATTATCGAGTCATTACCATAGATAAGATGTACATGAGTGCATTGAAAGTAGGACATGATATATATTGAATTTAAAGTAGGACATGATAGATATTGAAGAGATCATGTATGTATCTTATGCAAATACAATAATGAACTTCGTAACATCTTTTTCTCTCATGCTCTTTTGTTACATATCTTTGGGATTGGGCTCGACAGTGCCTCAATCTGTCATTATCTTTACCCCAAAATGTCAGAGCTCTTATTGACCAATGGATCATACCTAATATTTCAAATATGATAACTATTATTTGGAGATCTATTTGGGTTAGCCTTATTTGGAATGTGTGAAAGGAACGAAATAGAATAGTATTTGATAGTAGAAGTACAGATTTGTATGCATTAAAATCGAATATTTTGGCAGTTGCAGCTAATTGGTTCCTTGCACATAAGGATAGTAGATTTATTCCTAAAAGTAAAGTTTTATCATTAACAATCCCTTGACAGTGACGACTATGGGTGTTACCACGAACACTCGTAATGAGGTTATTTGGATACCACCACCAGTGAATTTTTTCAAACTTAATTTAGATGGAAGTTCACTTGACAATCCATGGCTATGGTGGACTCATAAAAAATAATTTGGGTCACATTATATTTTCTTACTCGGATCCTTTTGGTATCACAATAGCAAACGAGGCAGAAGCATGAAGTTTATTAGAAGGTTTAAAAATGTTATGCACTTTGGAAGGGGGTATGATTATCGAAGGAGACTTGGCAAACGTCATTGCCTGAAGTAAGAGAAAAACCCATATTCCTTGGATATTAAGGATTATTTTTATCAAATTTGGGATATTTTGTCAACCTCTATGGCGACGGTCCAACATTATTATAGAGGCAAATGAAGATGCTGATATTATTGTCAAAAGAGGAGTCCATACTCCTTCTCTGTTGGTTACTTCATTTCTATAATCTTGTGTCTTTGCTTGAATATCTTGTATTTTATATATGAATAAATGATAAGTTGTACGTTACCGTTCAAAAAATATATATACTGAAGAGATCATGTAAAGCAAATGCTTAGAATACTCGACTTTCTAATCCAATTCATTGCCGGTTGACATTTATACCATCCAATACAATTGGATGATGCAAATCGGCACCAAAAATTCCTTAGCTTGATTTCCATGTATACTATGCACTGTCCGCTATATAAATCAAACAAAATCCTTTCATAGGGCAAACCAGTGTTCGTAAAATCAAACAGGAACGGTGAATCGGATATGGCCTGGAAGCAGCTCAACCGGCCTAATCGATAAACCGATCGATTCAACCGGCAAGTCTCGGGTGGTCAAAAAAGTGTTGAAAAAATTAAAAAACTACAAAAAAAATTAATAAAATATGATAAGTATATTTAAATAAATATTGAACAAAGTACATCCAAATGAAGTTGAAAATTAATGAAAAAATGATTTTTAAATAATCAATTTATACGTAGGGGTATTTTTTAAAAGAATTTAAAAAATATGAAAAAAATTATTAATCACCAAAAGAATTTCCACTCTTTGCCATAATGACAAAAAGCATTAAAAAAATACATTAGAAACAAAAGTTATTATTTTTGATATTTTACAATTTTTTTTGAATTTTTTATTTTAAATAACCGCCTGGTCACCAAAACCAGCCAAAACCATTCCAATCTAACCAGACGGTTGACGGTTAGATCACTCATATTTTCCAACAATTGGGCAAACTGACTACGTCAATGTAGGAAAAATCAAACCGGAACAGTGAACCAGACATGGGCCTAGAAGCAATTCAACCAACCTAACCGGTCGGTTCAACCGTTATATATATATATATATATATATATATATATATATATATATATATATATATATATATATATATATATATATATATATATAATAATATTTTTAAAGAATGATTAGACAAAGCACATTCAAATGAAACTTGAAAATTAATGGGAAAAAAAATGGATTTTAAATAGTCATTTTGTCCCAAGGGTATTTTTAAATTTTCCAAAAAAGACGGGAAAATGTAAAAAAAATAATTAATGACTGAACACAATTTTCAATATTTGCCATAATGATGAAAAAAAATTAAAAATGCCTAACAAATAAAATTCAACATTTTCGGGGATTTTATGTACTTTTGTTTTTAAAATACCTAGCTGGTCACCAAAACCAGAACCGGTTCTGATCTAACCAAGTAATTACTGGTTAGATCGCCCAATTTTTCCTTCAATGACGTAGACCCAGTACAACATCTATTAGGAGTTTCAGGTTGGCTCAAGTGGAAGGCTCAAACAAGACGAGCGTAGTAGCCCCAAAGGGATATGGTTGAAAATAATAAGAAAATATATAGGGACTTATGACCTTACTGAGGATACGACCATTGATAGAGAAGAATGGTAGACAAGGATTAGACTTATAACCTCATCGAGGGTACGACCATTGATAAAGAAAAATGGTAGACAAGGATTCATATAGTCGACCCGAAATAGTTGGAAAAAGACTTCGATGATGATGTAACTAATTAGAAAGGGATCTTTCATTTGAGTTTTTTTCCTCAATATTTAGTGTTTTTCTTATTGTTGTCCAAGGTTATTGTTGAGATAAGGCCTTTATTATCATGATAAATTCATTTTATCGCGATAATGTCAAATGTAATTTCGGCGATAATTGTCACCGAGAATAGAAGGTAATTTTACACCCACAACGGTCTTGTATGTAACGTCTGTTTCGACGGCAAAATGTTGAACCGAGAAAGCTTTCTATTTTACATGACAATTTAGGGGGTTAAGCATCAACGCTTCAATTCTTCATCGTTAGTTTTTTTTTTTTAACGTCCTTCATCCTTAATGCACGTGTATTTAGATTATGCCATGCATTTCTATGGTATATATCTCTTTTTCATGCATATTTCAATTTTAAATTAGATTCTAAATACTTAATTTATTTATCGTATGGTTTGTAATACCCTTTGTGCTAGCAAGTATAGAAAGGGTGCAGTTTGCATACGGGCGCAGTAGAGGTAAGGTGCACCTTCAAATTTTTATCATGGTATGTAATTTTGATGAAAAAAGTTCGTAAGATTATCTCAAAATCTATTTTTATATCTAATTATAAAATTTTAAATTTCAAAAATGGCTAAAATCAAGTAGATCTATAAACATATGAAAATCTTGAAAATGGACGGTGTAGATAATATGCTGTAAAATGCATTATTTCTGACTTAAAATCTTTATATTTTTCATAGTCATACATCTCAATGTCGAGATGATCAATCAAAGGGTTTTTCAACATTACAACTACCTTTTCCAATGGATTTTTGAAGAGCATCCATAGTTCTACTTTATAAGGTAGCATCTTTATATAAACTTTCTCCTTATATAAATAGCCAGCTAGCTTTTATTTTTTTTAGGGGGACGGTGTTTCTTTACATTTTCATGGAAATTAAAGTTTTTTTTTTTGTTTTTAGAGGGGGCAATAGAAAATATGAGCGATTTGGATGATGATGTTTTTGAAAGCTCTCTTTTCATGAATAAAATAAAATAAAATTAAATGTTATTATTTGCACTTGTTCATTTTTTTACTTTCTTGAATTCATTTGAATCCTTGTTAATATACAAGGTTTGCTAAGCAACCCCATTGCGTCGCCTAACCTCTTCCAGCTTGTTCTGCCCCCTCTTCCCTATATATCTATATAGGGAAATGACCTTGTGAGACCCTTACATACCCATGTGTATAGGACCTCAAACGATCACTATTAAATTTAGCATGTATCTCTATAAAAGTTCAATCCCACACTCATGTAATAACTTTTTTAGAGATCTGTGATAAATTTAATGGTGATCATTTGGGGTCCTACACACATAGGTGTATGAGGGTTTCATAGGATCATTACTCATATATATATATATATATATATATATATATATATATATATATATATATATATATATATATATATATATATATGAGAAGTTTATACAGAGTCGAGGCTCTAAACAATCAAATTCGAGCCTACCTCAAAAATTTCACTATAACATATTGTTTTGATGCCCAAATATCCTCAAATTCATTATCTCGATATCAAGATGTATGGACATGATAAAAAAATGAATTTCAAGTTTTGAAAATAGTATATTTTGTAACGCACACTTTTGGACCGTCAAATTTCAAGATTTTCAAGTTTTCATAGATCTATCGATCTACATTATTTTTGAAGCTTTAAACTTTAGAAGTATAGACTAAAATATATTTTAAGGCTATCAAAAAAAATTTCGGTATTGAAACCATATTTCTCGATACTATTTAAAGGTAGGCTCTAATTTGATTGTTTAGAGCATAGGTACTATACATATATATATATATATATATATATATATATATATATATATATATATATATATATATATATATATATATATATATATATAATAAAATGCTTACCAACGCCTATAGGTGAAAATGAACAGTGATTTCACCTACCCTCATCACCATCCAAACTTCATCGCATGGTCAGAGTTGTCTGGTAGTGTTTCAATTATCCTATTTTTTTTTTACAAATCCAAATTATTTGAAATTTGGAGCTTGTATACACCTTAGTGAGGTATAACAAATAAAAATATGAAAAAAATAATTCGTAAAATATAAATTGACCAAAATACCCCCAAAAATTTACGATAGTCTTTTGGTCAATTTATATTTTTCATATTTTTATTAGGTACGACTCACTAATTTATTAGGTACGACTCACTAAGATGTTCACACGCTCCAAATTTCAAATAATTCCAATTAGTAAAAAAAATGAAAAATGAAATATTACCAAACAACTGTGACGTGCAAATGAAGTTTGGATAGTGATGAGGGTAGACGAAATCACTGTTTATTTTTGCCTATATATGTTAGAAACCACATAAGAATCACCAAAATGATTGTTTTCAAAATAAAAAATTTAATTTTGAGTTACTTTCAAAACAAAAGAAAAATTTAGAATTTTGAGTTATGTGACTTTTCCTTAAAGTCCCTTTTCTTCAAATAGGTGGAGGAACTAAATGATTATCTTCAAGGAAATAAAATTATTTTTTAAGTTTTTGAACAGCACACGACGCACTTTTTTCAGCAAAAATGGAATACTTTTAGTTCTTGAACTCCTTTATTTTTTGTATTCATTATCTTTATTGGGGGAGATGATTGATTTGGAGGTTTTTCAGTTTTATTAAGTCATATTTTTATTACAATCGACTTTAACTATCAGATTTGGCATCCAGATATGCATTATTGACACTGCATGTTTCCTCAAACTGATGTAGAGACATAAAACTTCCCAACCATCAAATTTTTCATCCGACGACTTTCTGTGTTTGTGACCTTTGCATAAGAAAAATAGCAGTGCGTGTATCAAATTCTGAATTTAAGGGACACAGATTTTATGAGTACATGTAGAAATAAGGCACCTCTTAACAATCAATTTTTGAGATGGAATTTTGTACCTAATTTTTAAGGACATGTAATCTCTAACATGGAGATCATGAATATGAAAAAATAAATAAAAGGTGCGGTTTGTGTAGAGCTTAGGCTCTAAGAATTCAAATTAGAGCCTACCTTTAAATAGTGTCGAGAAATGTGGTTTCAATATTAAAAATCTTTGTGATAGACTTAAAATATATTTTCATATTTATTTTAAAAGTTCAAAGCTTAAAAAATAGTGCAGATCGGCAGATCTATGAAAACTTTAAAATCTTGAAAATTGATGGTAAAAAATATGTTACAAAATACACTATTTCCAAAACTTGAAATCCATTTTTCTCTCATGCCCATGCATCTTGATGTCGAGATGATCAATTTGAAGATATTTGAGCAAGAAAACAACCTCTTCTAGTGAAAGTTTTGAGGTAGGCTCAAATTTGATTGTTTAGATCCTCGGCTCTATATAAACTTTTACCATAAATAAATTTTAAAAATTGAAATAGAGTAATGATACTATGAGACCCTCCCACATATTGGACTATTAGTTTGAATTGTTTTTAGATGGTCTACCTATTTATATTCATCTTTAAGATGGATGCTTTATACCTTGAGAATCACAAATGTAGAAATGCGGACAATTTTCCTAATCCAAAACCCATTTGACATATGAACAGTGGTTAAATATCCACAAAATATGAAAAAGAATACCAATACAAATAGAAACAAAGACCCATAAGAAGCAATTTGTTACTCAATAATATTGGTATGTCATGTGTACGAAACTGGAAGCTGGCTTGGGTGGGTGAATTGTACAGATACCTTTTCATGTACAGATTACAGATCAAACGACACCGTTTTGATGAGTCAGCCAACTCATATATTTATATACGCCTTCCTCCAAAATTAATCTTAGAAGTGGATTTTGGATTCAAAATTTTAGGGGTTGATAATTTCAACCATGATATGCATAGATTTTTAGGAAAATAAATTTAAAACATTAAAATTAAAATTTTTTATTTTTTCTATT
Source organism: Amborella trichopoda (assembly GCF_054954075.1). Taxonomy (NCBI): domain Eukaryota; kingdom Viridiplantae; phylum Streptophyta; class Magnoliopsida; order Amborellales; family Amborellaceae; genus Amborella; species Amborella trichopoda. The sequence goes on along the minus strand of NC_142337.1, from coordinate 1,807,413 downwards.
GAAAAAGTATACAATGAGACCATTTGCTTTTGGTTCAAGGTGCTCACAATTAATCTTGACCATTGGATGTGAAATTGGATAATTGTATTTATTACATTGATTAAACTCAAATTCAAAAGAAATTTTTTCAAACTTTGTAACACGCCCAAGCTATCAGATTTCACATTGGATGATTGCAAGTTACGCCCAAGCTATCAGATTTCACATTGGATGATTGCAAGTTACGCCCAAGCTGTCAGATTTCACATTGGATGATTGCAAGTTACGTCCAAGCTATTAGATTTCACATTGGATGATTGCAAGTAATTGTAACCTCTTTGTATTAAAGGTAAATGGTCTCAAGAAGAAACATCTTTTTTTACAATCCATTTTAAAGATAGACGTTTGATGCATCAGGGGATGCATTCGACTTGAAAGCAAAATAAATTTTGTGGCAATCTTAATTGAAGCTACACTATGGTGACTAAAATTTTCTTCTGAGAAGGGACCCTAGCCTCTAACTCTAATATGTTTTAAGGGCTTCTGGTGCCGTAAACATTGGTGATAGTCCAGAATATTAATTTTGAAGCTTCAAGTAGATTGAGTAGATCTATGAGCACTTAAAAATATTTAAAATTGTTGATGCACTATTTCAAAGACTTGAAATCAATTTTTTCTCATGTCCATACATCTTGAAGCCAAGATGATCGATTTGAGGATTTTTAAGCATCAAAACAACATTTTCTAGCTATTTTTTGAGGTGCGCCTTAATTTGATTGTTTAGGATCCCTCACCATTATAGAAAAATAATAATATATATATATATATATATATATATATATATATATATATATATGAAAGATACTACAGGCGAAAATGAACAATGCTTTCGCCTACCTTCATCACCATCTAAACTTCATCGCACTATCACAGTTGTCCAGTAGTGTTTCATTTTTTATCTACAAATCTAAATTACTTGAAATTTGGAGCTAATGTACATCATAGTGAGGCGTACCTAATAAAAATATTAAAAAAATAATTTGAAAAATATAAATTGACCAAAATACCCCATAAATTTTCGAAGGTATTTTGATCAATTGATATTTTGTAATTATTTTTTTCATATTTTTATTAGGTGCGCCTCACTAAGATGTACCGACGTTCTAAATTTCAGATCATTCCGATTAGTAAAAAAAATGGAAATTGACATACTACTTGATAGTTGTGATCGTGTGATGAACTTTGGATGGTATTGAGGGTAGGTGAAATCATTGTTCATTTTAACCTATAGGCGTTTTGTAGTATATATATATATATATATATATATATATATATAGGAAAATGCTTTTGTGAGCTAATGAGCTCACAAGAAAAAATGAGTCCAATGGCCCAAATTGAATCTGGGCCGATCTAACGATCACATACGGCTGATGGTGTTTGAATTTTAATTTTTTTTTTACAAATTTAAATCATTTAAAATTTTAGACGTGTATTGATAAAAAATAGGTGACGAGCAGGCAGGCCCAGGCTGGTATGGCTTTTGTATTGGGCTATAATCAGCTTGCCGCTATTGTTGGGTATGGCTTCTGTTTTAGGGCTATAATCAGCTTGCTACTGTTGTTGGCTTTGTGATTATTATCAAGCACTGTGAAGCAGTTCATGTCGCTTATTTTACTGTTTTCCAAGTATATTTCTAATGCAGTTATCGTGCAACTCCCTTATTTTGCTGTTTTCCAAGTATATTTCTAATGCGGTTATCCGCCTAGTTGACCTCTGCGAGGGAGGCATGGCGATGGGTAGGCCCCAGGCTGCGTATCGCCTCTGTTGTGGGGCTATAATCAGCTTGCTGGCATGTCTGCCTAGTTGAACTCCGCAAGGGAGCCATGGCAATGGGCAGGCGCTAAGCAGGTCCCAGGCTGGGTATGGCTTCTGATTTGTCCCAAGCTGGGTATGGCTTCTATTTTGGGGCTATAATCAGCTGGTTGCCATTGTTGCTTTCTGGTGATTATTATCAAGTACTAGAACAACTCGGATGATGTGAAGCAGTTCATTTCACTTATGTTAATGTTTTCGAAGTATATCCATGGCAATGGGTAGGCGCTAGGCAGGATCAAGGCTAGCATTTGTTTTGGGGTTATAATCAGCTTGCTGCCATTGTTGCCTTTTCGAGTATATTTCTTATGCGATTGTCTGAACACCGCAAGGGAGGCCATGGTGATGGGCAGGCACTCCGCCTTTGTGGGGGTTTGTAATGGGTCTTGATTCTATATGCTGCTTTTAATGATCAGCTTGCTCTCCATTGTCACCTTTCCCATCACGGATGATGTGAAGCAGCTTAAATTATTGTTTTCCAATTATATTTCTTATGCGATTCTCCGCCTAGTTGAACTCCGCAAGAAAAGGAATAAGAAAACGTATACACAACAAGACCATGACATTAATAATGTTCACATGTACATTAGGAGAAACACCTTACATCCAAGAATAAATATAACATCCCAAAGTTGTGTAACATCTAATTCAAGCTTCGATGATCTTCTCTCTCCCTCCTGTTTCGCCCTCTTCCCTCTCCCTCTCCCTCTCACCTCTTGCCCCTCGTGTCGCCCCCTTAGGGGTGAGAATTGCCCCAATCTAGTTCCGAAACCCATATTTCGGATCCTATTTGAAAACAAAATAAAGTCTCACCTCAAATCCTCGTCCGGAAAGCACTTTCGACATGAAAAACTCCATGATGGCTCCAAAATTAATTTTCAACACCGACAATAAAATTTAAAATTGAAAAAATGTTAAAGGTCCTGCAGATTTATGATTTAAAACAAAATTGACCATCTAGATAATTTATTACAATATACACCATTTCAAATCTTGAAATCTTAATCTTTTTTAACAACCATAACGTTCATGCCATGATGATTGGTGTAAAGGTTTTGCAATACTTGAATTAAAAACTTTCATGAGTTATGGAGTGATTTTTACTTGTTTTGATAGGGCTGCAGCTCGATCAAACCATTCTCCTATACTAAATGGATAAATTTTATATAAACTAGATCCGTAGAAATTCAAATTGTTGTCCCTTGGTGGTTGTCTTACTCTTATTAAGTATGTGTTAACAAATCTGCCAATATATTATATGTAACTGATCAAACTTCCTACTAAGGTGGTAAAAAAATTGGAATGTATTATGAGGAAGTTCCTTTGGGGTGATATTGATGAAAAGTGCTTTCATTTGGTTCAATGGGACAAGGTTTGTGCACCTATTTATGATGGAGGTATGGGGATTAGAAGATTAAAACCCATGAATAGTGCACTTTTGAAAAAATGGTGGTGGAGATGTGCTAATAAAAAAGAGGAGCTATGGAAGACCCTTTTAGGTGAAAAATATGGTTTTCATAGTGAACATGGACTGATTGCCAACGGAAACAATAAAAAGGGAATTACATCAATATGGAAAGAAATTGAAGCTCATTGTAGATTATTTTTTAGTAATGTAAGAATGGTGGTGGGGAAAGGATACAATACCAGATTTTGATAACAAACTTGAATTGGAAATTGTCCTTTGAAGACTCAATTTCCCAATATTTTTGCTAAGGTAAACTTGAAAAGTAAGATGATCAGTGAAATGGTGAGTGGAAGAGGCTACGATGCAATCTAGGATATTCAATGTCCTTATAGAAGAGTAAGTAATGTTGTGGCAAATGGGATTCTGCAATGTTTGATTTTATTGCAATAATATTTTTACTATCTTGATGAAGATGATAAGTGTGTATGGACCCCAAACAACTTTGGAGGTTTTTCTATGAAATCTGCCTATAAATTTATGTACTATGATAGAGTTACATGGTGGGATAAAAGCTTAGTTAAGATCTGGAGATGGCCAATCCCTTTTAAAGTTTGTGTTTTTATTTGGCTACTGACACAAAAGAAGTTATTAACTATTGATATGTTGAGAATAAGAGGTAAATGCTTCCAAATGTATGTTTGCTTTGTAAAAATGATGGAGAGTCAGTTGATCATCTATTTTTTAACTGTATTTTTGGGAAAAGTATTTGGAATTGGGTTTTCAACTGTTTGGGCTTGCAAGTGAGTGCTTTGTCAGATACAAATAGATTCATTTATGATTGGAAAATTACAAATGTGGGTAAAAAAGGCAAAGATATTTGAAAAGTGGTGAAATTTGTTACTCTTTGGTAGTTATGGGAAGAAAGGAACAGACGATGCTTTGAAAACCAAAGCAAATAAGCTAATGATCGACAATAAAATATTAGAATTACTATTGTAGAATGGCTATCTATTGTTAAAGATTGGTAAGGGGTTCCTCGAGTTAATTTGATGTATCAGCTGAATATTTTGGTACAAGAAAGAAGTATCAAAGAAGTTAGAATAGGAATTTGGAAAAAACCAGGACCATGCTGGATTAAAGTGAACTTCGATGGCAGCTCTATAGATAACACAAGCCCTACGGGATTGGAGGTATTGTTTGAAACAAGACAATGAATGTTTTGCTGAAATATTCTGGACCTGTTGGGAATATTACGGCAAATGAGGCAGAGATGATATCTTGTTTACAAGTTGTTAATTTGGCTAAACAATTTAACAAACCCTTAATGATGGAAGAAGACTCACTAAATGTAATAAAATAGATAAAGAGAGAAGCTGAATTTCTTTGGTTATTGCATGAATTGGTGAGAGAAGTGAGGATGGAATGCAATGAAGTGAACGTTAGGTTTGATCATGCGTTTCGAGAAGTAGATATGGAGGCTGATGGTCTTGCTAAAGAAGGTGTATCTTTGGCAAATCTAACTATTGTTATTTTTTTTATTTTTTTGTAGTGATTTTTTTATTGTAATTGTTTTTGTAATTTGTTTTGACCGTTGTACGGGGTTGTGTGGCTCTGTAAAACTGCTTTGCTCCTTTGTTACGAATGAATGAATGGTGATTTTTTCTCACGAAAAAAAAGTTTATGTAAGGCCTTCAAATATAGAATTAAAGATGTACATCTCAAAAATCTATTGGAAAAGGTTGTTTTAATGTTGAAAAACCGTCTAATTGATTGTCTTGATATTGATATATATATATATATATATATGATTTGTCTAGAGTTAACAACCCCTCAAAATGCAAAGGTTTAAGTTAGAAGGGTTTGTGATGGGTGTATTTATTAAAATAATCATTAATTTTTTATTAAAAATTTATTTAAATAGGTAGCTTCACCATCAAGCAAGAGCAAATTTAAAATATTTAATTAGTTAAAATTTCAATTTTACCCCTTATAGGGATGATAAAATGTCATTTGTCTTGTACTAATATTTACAAAATTGCCCCACAAAAGTAACTTTTTTTTTAAAAATAAACTAGAAAGTTAATAAATCTATCCTTCGCAACTCTTTTTATCTTGATCCTTTGTAATTTGAAGGGTTGTGAAGTTTAGAATATATATATATATAATTTTGAGTCCCATAAATAATACATTGTGCAACACATTATCCAGACTATCATTTTTTAAGATTTTTATATGTTTATAGATCTACATTATTTTTTAACCATTTTAAAGTTTAAAATTTTATAACCAAATATAAAAATAAATTTTTCGATAGGCTTTAAGAAATTTCTACACGAAAATTACGATAAAATTTGGAGTCGCGCTGGATTCTTTAAGGTTGAACCGCACGCATATACCGTACTTAGCTTAAGATTTAATTGGAACTTGGTTTCCCAAATTTAGCTCCAATTGGGCTTTGAAATTTGTCATGAACGTGAAGTATTGTTTACGCGAAATCAACGAAATTTCGCCAAAGTTTTGCTTAGACGTGGACGTCTTTTGGGAGCGAAACAAGGAGAATATCAAAATTTCGGGGAGGTTTGGCGAAACTTTTCCGAAATTTCACTCTCAAATTGTGATTCTGCGTTCCAGAACTTCGGCCGCTCCGAAATCCCGAATCTCCCGCCGTTTTCTACTTTCCATTAACTAGCCTCAAACCCCACAATAAATTTCTCTTCTATCCATCTTTAAAATAGAAAATAGATGGCTGTAGATGGGACGACCGAGGGATGCATATATCACCGTCAACTCGATAAATGTACGGTAGAAAAAAGGTAAAATCATAACTGAGTTCTTCACTGTGGGACCCACGAAACTCATCACCGTCACAATCATCATAAAAACGATGTTGATTTTGTGTACTACAATATTACTGGCTTAAAAAGGGGTGATGACTTTTGTAGGGGTATTTAGGGAAGTAGCTCTGGTTTATACTGTGACCTCGGTTTCTGGTTAATTATTCAGAGTTAATTTTATTTTTATTTATTTTTCATCAGATGAGAGGGAGAGGGAGAATGAGAGAAGAACAGAGCTCTGAAACCATGGAGCCTCCGCCCATTGCCAGGTCTTCTTCGCCTCCTCCAACTACTGCAGCCAGGTGCCCTCTCTCTCTAGAAACCCTAGTTTTTTCTCTCTATAAACCCTAGATCCTGTCTTTGTAGTGGAGAAATGGAAGGAGATACTCTGATTCAGATACGGAATCTGAAAGCTATGTTTTTTATTTTATTTTATTTTAGGGCTCATAAAGAAAAAGGGGCAGAAGAAACCCTAATTCGCGGAGATTCGCTGAAAGCCTGAAATTGCACCATTTTCTCTATCTATGGAGCCTGATTTATTTACATAGAAGCCCTGAATTTTTCTCTATGGGTAAACAGATGTCGGTTGAAAGTTGAAACCCTAGCTAGAGTCGAGGGTTTGCACCTGAAATTGGAATTCCATTTCATTTGATCTATCTAGAAACCCTGATTTCTCTCCCTAGAAGCACTAACACTCATAGGAAAAATGCCTATTGGGACCCTAATTTTAAGGCAAGAATTTCCGTGGGAACTCTAAAATTGGAGCAAATCGGCTACTTTTTGCTCCTCTATTTCTATTTCCAGAACCCGTAATTATACATGTTAGGGAAACTGACAGCCAAAACCCTAATTCCAGAAACGATTAATTCCTGGATGCCCTGGAATTCCAGCATAGCTATTTCAAGTTAACTTCCCTAACTATCTCCTCAGTGGAAGCAACCAAAATCCTAATTGGATGGAATGATTGAGACCTAGAACACCTGAAATTCCCGTATATCTAGGAGCCTGTTTCTTATGCTTTCTCTCTCAAGGAACATAGTTTGTTACCTCTTAGTGGGCCCTCTTAGTGGGCCGATATAGGTTGGGTTTCACTGGTCATGAAGTCGAACAAATTTTTTTTCTATAGTCTTTCTATTCTTTAAGTGAACTTTCATGGGATTTGTAATCTGCTTGTTTACTTTTGCTGTTTCCTTTTCTTGTTCTTTTTCTTTGAAACACTGACAATCTGTGCGTTAGTTTAACTTTCTTATTCTAATATCAGGTAACAAATCTAGGTTTCAGTGTGGTTTGCAAACCTACAGCATTGGGTTTGTACAAGAAAATCTGCTAGGGTTTTATTTCCAAGAATTCAGGGATTGGCGAGTTTTACTCGATGGAGTGAATGGTGGAAATGCTTCCATGTGAACGAGTTTTACTCAAGGGAGTCAATTTTGTTCTCATATAACTATTGAAATTATAGTATCTTGACCTTTTTTTTGAGGGCAGTACTTCATTAATCTGAGCTAATAAAGTCGTACAATGATGAGGTTTACTTTTGGTGAGTTGAAGAATTATTTCAGGCTTATTTCCTTCTTGGGGAATCTTTAGAGATTTTATGCACTGGTTTGTGCTCAAGTTTGACCCAAACAAGTTAGGGAAAATAGATTGCTATTGTCCGTAATTACTAAAAAAAAATTGAATACTTGAAGCTCAAATTTAATTTGAAAATTTGTATCTTTTCTTTCTGGGTAGTTCAGTGGTAGGAATCGAACTTGAGATATAGCATTGCCATCGTCACTGCTAACCACTCAAGGCCAAGCCTGATTCCTGAAAAATATCAGTAGTATACGTTAAAGTTTTCTCATCTTAAATGCTTATTGTCATTTAACCTACAAAAAAGTGTTATTTGATATGCATGTGATGCTCGACACAAGTGTCAGGAGCTGACTGGGGGTCCATTTCTTGTTCAATTGGATTTGGGTGGAAGCTGTATTTGTGGTTGCCATGTAAACTAGTTGATGATTTACCTGGTTTTTTTAACTGAGAATACAGTAAGCTGAATAAATGTATAAAGTTTTTAAAGACAACAGTGCAGCAGGTGATTTATTGGAAGTTCAGATTTCCTTGAAGGTTACTAGTTCTTTCATCCCAAACGGTCCTATAAAATAAATATAAACAGTGACAACAAACATGTCTTTTACATGATATTTTTTACCGCATGATTCTTCACCCTACCAGCATGAAGCTGATCGGGTAGGAACAGTATTTTTTAATTTTTTAAGATTGGGTGAAAGGATCAGAATGTACAGTTACTTCTTAATAGCACACAGGCCATCCGGCAAGGCAGCATTTCCATTATGGTACAACTAGAAAAAAAAAATCGGAGAATGGATGTTTTCACTATTCATCACTCTCACTCAGGTTTCATTGCTGCATTCCATGGTAGTTGTAAAATGATGGGCTTATATAGTTATATTTTCCAGTTCCGTTGGGGCATCATCACCGGCTGTTCCAGCAAACTTCAACAGTATAGATTGGTTGGGTCATGGACAGGGTTCGAAAGCGGCTTCTTTGTCTGGTTCACCAGTACCTTGGACTTCAATGAGCACAAGTGCTTGTGAATCAGCACTCGGCATGTCACGACGCTCCTGTAGACCATGGGAGCGTGGAGATTTGCTTCGGCGTCTTGCCACATTCAAGCCTTCAAATTGGTCTGGAAAACCAAAGGTTTGCATCCCAATTATGATTTCTCTATTTTCTTTTGGCAGAGGTATTCTGGAATGGAACTTGCAAAATTGTTGTTTATTTCTTATTGCCATTTTTTCGTGCTGCTTTCTTCCTGGAATTTATGGGCAGTGTAGAATAGATAAGTTTTGCATGGACGTTCAGATGTTTCTGAAGCATGCGTGGTTTCCCATCCATGTTGTTCATTTAATTGAACCTATCCACTCTAGAGATCCACAAATAGAAGGCTTTCGCCCACGTTGTGCTGTGCTCGTGCAAATCGCTATTGCATATGATATATGTTAGTGGACTCCTCTGTATGCTGGCTTTTCAATATTAACTATTCTTTATTGAATTTGAACTTTGGGGCTATAATGGCAAAGTCTAGATTGATTCGCCTACTCATTCATTCATCCTGACCATCAAGGATTGTTGCCAAGACCACTACCGAGACTCAGAAAAGAGGACCTTGGTTTTTCCTCTCAATGAACTGTTTTATCAAACATCCACTTAAATGTCTTTTTGTACTTTGCTGAACCAGCGATTGGGATATATAGTGTATCCCTTTCCGCAACAGTTGCCTCTTGTATGTTGTACTTGAACGGAAACTGGGATTTTCCTATGGCCTTTGGTCCAATGAAGTGATGTGATTCTTGAACTATCAGGCATAGCACAAGATTCATCTTCCTCAAACTCAACCTGAAACAGATGTTCTTTCAAACATTAGATAGGGCTAGTTTTAATAAAAAAGTGGTTCTTGTAATGTAAAAATTTGGTCAAGCAAAGACTTTGAATTTAGAAAGTTAATAGATACTTATAATTACTCCGAACACCTTTAACGACCATGATCATCATCATCATAGCCTTTTCCCAATTATTATTTGAGGTCGGATACTCGTATCCTGATCTTTCATTGTGCTATCAAGGGCTACAACCTTATTGGGGCCATAAGTCCTCATATATTTTCTCACTACTTACAACCATGTCCGTTTAGGCCATTCCATTACTCTTTTTAAGTCTTCCACTTGAACCAACTCGCACTTCCGAACAGGTGTTGTATTGGGTCGGTGCTACACATGGCCAACCCACCTCAGTCCACTTTATCTCATCTTCAACAACCTTCTAGTTACATATGTAAATTATGGCAACAAGAGAAGTTGGTATACTTTTAGATGTACTGGCTGATATTGAGGCTTATCTTGTTTGATTATTTTGGAAACATTGTCCTAAAACCAATGGTTTAAAAAGCGGATCGGTGACCTGGATCGGGCACCTCAAAAACCGATCCGGATCGGCGAATCGGCGATCGGGATCGGAATCGGCTGAATCGATCAAATTAAAGCCTCAAAAAAATTCGAAAAAATTATTAAAATTCATTATAAATGTTGTTTTTAAGGAATCCAATAAGAAATGAGGGTACTACATTATTAACTTTCATTTTTTTCATCAATTTGTGAATATTGAGATGCTCTTTCCCTGTATAAACTTAAGTATTAAATTTGCATCACATAAAAGAAAAATCATAGAATTATCATGGATAAAATATATAATTATACATGGACTATAATAAAGAATAAGATTAAATCAATGAAAGAATGGCCATTAAAATCTCGTTTTGGCGAAAATCCTAATCCGCTAAAAAACCCAAATTATTACAGCCTAACTAACTGTAATCCAAAATTATTACAACCTAATTAATTCTAGTATTATATACTGAAATTATAATTATTAGTTTACATTTTATAATTATTTTATTAGATAAATAATAACAAATTAACAATATTTTATAATATTATATAATTTAAAATGTATTATTGACAACTGTAAGAAAAATAGTAGATTACATGATTTATAATGTAAAAATTAATAAATAAAATAAAAGATTTGATTATCAATGTAAAAATTAATAAAATGCATACAAATTTTGGAAATAACACTTTAATTTGTTATATGCCCAAAGGAGAACAAAAATTAGCTCAAGAAGGGATAAAATATTATATGACACGTGTGGGAGTGTGTGTGTGTACCGCTCGTGTCACACGTACACACGTGTGGGAGTGTGTGTATGTACCGTTCGTGTCACACGTGCACACTTGTGGGAGTGGTGCGTGTCGCACGCGTGACGCGTACACACGTGTGAAGGTGTTTTTGAGGCTAGAACTAGGAGGGTACCACTAGAACCGGGAGGGAACTGGGTGGGAATCGGTGGTTCTGCTCTAGAACCGTGCGGTTCCCGATTTTGTGCTGGAACAGGCACGGGCTGTGCCGATTCCCGAGTCGAACCAGACGAGTCCGGCGAGTCCGGTTCGACTCGCCGATTTTTAAATCATTGCCTAAAACCATTCCCATAAGATTGTTTGGGATTTTTTTGTTGGACATCTTTAGTCCACATTATTTAGGCTTGATTTTAAATTAATTAATATTTGTTGAACCTTTCAAATCCTTATTTTTAGAAGAGAGTTAGAAAGTTATGTCGTCTTACTTGTTGCATAAATGATTGTTTGCGTTTCTGCCAAAGGCTGACAGCTGTTTCTCATTTTTCTTAGATATATTCAATTTATATCAGGATATGACCATCTCTGATCTCATTGAAGTTGTGATTCTTGCATAAATTTGAATGTGAAAGGACAGATAAACTGTTTTAGCTTCTCTTTTTCTCATTTTCTGTTCATAAGTCACGTTATTTTGTTAATTTCAAAATTCAATTTTATCTTTGGGATGGAGGACCAGAAAGATGAGGCAATGGACATAATCCTTTACTTTATCATCATCTCTCTCTGATTTATTTGCATATATTGTAACATTGTTGCTGTTATAATTTGGAAATTCTTTTGCATTTGAAATACATACAGGTGGCTAGTTCACTGGCTTGTGCTCGAAGAGGTTGGGTGAGTGTGGATATTGACAAAGTCTCATGCGAGTCATGTGGTGCAAACCTCAGCTTTACCATATTACCAGTTTGGGCACCCAGCGAAGGTGAGCTTCCGTTCTGTATCTCTATGTAATACTAGACATCTTGTTCTCAACTGTTATATATCTACTGTATATAAATTGCCTTCTTTGGGCAATCATATTTGTGAGTGGTGGGGGTTTCTCATTTTAATTATTTCTAGTCACTGCCGATAGCTATTTAAGCACTTCTTCAGTGGAGACTCATTTTGTTGGAAAATTAGAATTTTGCCGAAGCTTACATTGAAAGTTACACTGGGATCAGGAGTCCTTCCTGCCCATGCTTAAAAATTATAATCCCCCTTCTGAAATTTAGGAATTTTTTAGTCAGACTCCTTTCTCTGGGATTTATTTTTCCCGCAACTATCGATGTGGATATTGAATCTATGGAAAAGGTCTGGATTATACTGTTAACTAAGCTTGTTACCAGATGGACCAAGCTGCGTTCCTTAAACTATTTACGAAGTACTTTGGATTAAGAAAACCAAATGAAGTTACCCTTAAGAAAACCAAATGAAGTTACCCTTAATTGACCAACATATTCTTTCCCAGACCCCGTTTCCTTGCTCCTGGGCTAAATGCTACTAGATTTCCTGTATTATGCTTCTTTATTGATTTCTGTTTTCTTCTTTTCTATGTATCTCTGGCTTGTTTTCGTAACTGTTTCCCTCTGGGAGGCCCAAAACCTTGTCCAACACTCCTATTTTCGAGTCCTATGCTGTAGCAATGGCTGCTTCATGCCTGTGAGGAGCATTTTGAATTTTTTTGATATAGTTTGCCTATTTTACCTGACCCCGCTTGTTTGGCCTTTGCTGACTTTACTTGAAGTTTTATTTTGGTGGAAGTTGATAGTGCTGGTGAAGCCTTTGCCAAGCAACTTGATCTAGGTCACAAAGTCTCATGTCCCTGGAAAGGCAATAGCTGTGCAGAAAGCTTGGTACAATTCCCTCCAACTCCCCTATCAGCACTCATTGGAGGTTACAAGGACCGATGTGATGCACTGTCGCAATTCCTGTCTCTTCCTGTTATAGCTTCATCAGTTATTGAGAAAATGAGGCTCTCTAGAAGCGCACAGATCGATCGTCTCCTTTCCCAACCTCAAATTTTAGCCATGGGAGAATTTTGTTCTAAGGCTGACAGTATACCTGGACCAGAGTCCCGAGAGGAGGCTACATATCTTTATTCTCTTGTATGTATGCCGTACCTTTTCTTCATGGTGCTTTTCTACAGTTCATACTGCCTCTTGATGTAGTCTTCTTCTTCCTCTGCTACTGCTGCTGCTGCTTTTGTTTGGCATTAGTATTTTACTCTAAAGTTTCATGTATGCCTCTTTTGTAGGCTCAGAAGCTGATAAGTCTGTGTGGATGGGAAGCACGATGGCTTCCAAATGTAGTAGACTGTGAAGAGCACTCTGCCCAGTCAACTAGGAATGCTTGTTCGGTTGGCCCGACCCGTGACCCATTGTGTCCATCACAGGAACCTGGATCCAGCAAGAACAGAGCAAAGAAGGATACTGGAAAGAAAAAGATATCAGTTACAGACCAAAGACCTGAATCCAGGTCTTCTGTGTTGGACTGTAGTTTATGTGGAGCCACTGTTAGACTCTGGAATTTTCTCGCTATTCCTCGACCTACACGATTTGCTCCTATTGCCATTGATATTCCTGAAACGAGCAAGAAATTGACACGTGGTGTGAGTGCTGCTAGTGGAATTAATGGGTGGGTTGCAGCGGATGGAATAGATAAAGAGCAAACTGAAGGTCGTGATGATGCAGCCACCACTGATGAGGGGAAATCACCATCAAATGTAGGTGTGGATTTGAATCTTACAATAGCCGGTGGACTGAATCCATCACAATTCAGCACACCCACAATGCCTGGTGATTTCAACGATGCAGCTCGATTTAGGGATCCCATGATCAGGCAGCCATCGGGAAGTGAGGTTGGTGATCGTGCAGCTTCTTATGAATCACGAGGACCACGTACACGGAAGAGGAGTTTGGAGGAAGGTGGGAGCACGGTTGATAGGCCACAGGATCGAATGCATGCTGATAGTGTAGAAGGTACAGTTATTGATCGTGATGGTGATGAAGTTAATGATGGCCGGCAATGTTCAAGTGGTCCCTCCAAGCGTGTTCGTGACTCCCATATATCACAGAGAGGAGATATTTCTCTTGCGGGTCCAAGCCATGCTATGGGTTATGATGTTGATACTGAAGTCGACAGAGTCAATCCATTTAGACAAGAGGACAGTGAACATATGGTGGGCATGCCATCTGCTAGAGACTCAGCTCGTGCATCATCTGTCATTGCTATGGATACTCTTTGTCATGGTGAAGATGAAGATTCTATGGAGAGTGTAGAGAACTATCCTGGAGATGTTACTGATGTTAATTTTCAACCATTTATGTATAGGAACCAGGAAATGAATGATGTGTCAGAACTGAACCCTTGTAGTGTTCAAGCCCAGCAGAGTGGTTGTAACCCACCAATCTCTGGAAGAGTTGCTGAAGAAACAGGTTTAAGTAGCACTGATGAAGGTGAAGAAACACTGAATGCGGAAAATGTTGCTGTTGAAGCTAGAGGTGGAACTAGTATTGGTATAAGCGGGGGGAGTTTTGGCATGGCTGCTAGTCATGAAGCTGAAATTCATGGGACTGATGCTTATATCCATAGAGCAGACAGCACTGTTGGTGAGGCAGAACCAGTGGCTGGAGTTATTGAAAATCAGGGGCAAAGTGGTGAGTTTGGTCCTGATCCTGGTTTAATGGATGAGTTTGTGCCTGAAGAAATATATAGGGATGATGGTCACGGTGATAATCAAGATATGATGTCACATTCAGTGGGTAGGGTGGATAGTGGCTCAAAATATGATGGCTCAACGAAAGCTGAGTCACTTGAAAGTGCTGAGAAGATAAGCCAGACAATCGGTCGTGCGAATAGTGACCATCGTTCTCTTACAAATAATGCTATGATATTTTCTGGTTATGAAGTGTCCAAGGAAGAGGTGACTAAAGCTGGCAAGCAATCTCGACCCGATGATTGCACTTTCCTAGAGTCCGAGTATGTTGCTGGAAATGGTATGGTTAACTACGACATCTTCTATGTTCTACCGTCGTCTTTTGTAATTGTTTTGGCTTTAGCGAAGCCAAAGTTTCCTAGATAAATTTTCAGATTTTAGTAAAGAAAATAGTTAAATATGGGAATATTAAAACTACATTAATTACCAATCCTGATACTGAAATACCTAGATAAAATCCATTACAACTGAAATCTGAGTTTCTTACCCTTCTGTATCTTTGGAGTTTTTGGGACATATTGTTATACTTGACTGGCTAGCTTTGCTGTTGATGTTTATAGTAGACCTCTAGATGTTTGAGTTCACAATCAGCCTTCTCTTCTCTTTTTGCCATATGCATGCTTTTCTGTGCACATAAAAGGTTGAGGTTGAGGGTTTTCAAATGCTTGATGCGTTCGCATTTTTTTTCCCTTTCTCAAAGAAAAGGAAAAACTGCAGTACTTGGTATCAACATTATGATATTTTCATTTGTTATCATTGTCCCCTTTCTTTCTTTCCTTTTTTGTTTTTTTTGAGACTTTTGGAATTGAGTTTTTTGTACTAAGTTGCCATGTTTTGGTTAAACTCCTCTGTAATGTACTGTTCTCTAATTGATTTTGTGATAAAAAATGCTTTGCGAAAAATAATATTGATTTCTACAGGAAATGTTCATGGGGAAAGTAACTACGAAGCGGATGTCGCAGAGTTCGATCCAATACATCATCACCATCATTTCTGCCCATGGGTGAATGGAAATGTTGCAGCTGCAGGCTGTAACAGTAGTACCAGTAGTGGAAACAATGCTGTGGCTTTATGTGGCTGGCAACTCACTTTAGATGCATTAGATGCATGCCAATCACTTGATGTTCCTATCCAAACTGTAGAGTCTGAGTCGGCAGCTTCATTATATAAGGTTTGCATTACCTATCTTGAATTTTCAAAGATATTTGTAGTGGATTGTCTTAATAAGGTCTGATTTGCCAAATGGCCATCCTTTCTAAAATCACATTTTGTCAGTTTTTCATGTAATGTAGGAATATTACATTGGTTTATTATTGGTCGGGAATTATTTCTTCGACCTGCTATGGTGTTCCTGTTGCCTTTCCTCATATGTTGCCTGAAAAAACAGTAGATTGTGCCTTGCCAAATTCATTAGAATGCTGTACTGCTTCTTGATATTTTAGATGCTTTTCATGGGATTGCAAAGCTGTTTGTCATATCAAATAGGATTTCAATACAAACTCCAGATTCACCATCACCAGGATAACAAGATTTGATTAGGAATTGCCACAGTTGAGCACGGAGCATCAACCTATGGAGAGAATCCTAGATTCTAAGGGTGTAAGAGTTATCCTTACAAATGATTAAAGCACCATATTGCCCTTTCTGTATTTTTGAGTTGTTTATAATATTTTTTGTAGCCAAAAAATTGTTTATTGTATTTTTATAAATACAATAGTTTTTCTTGGTTGATCTGTGCAATCCATACTTTGGTTTTTTTTGTGTTTTGGTTCTTTTGTGTGATTGGGGATTCTCACCCTTTTTAGATATATAGAAGGCTGGTGCGGCGATACTTTTTGATGTACAGAGTGCTTGGTACTTGGGTTGCCATTTTTTCGGTACATGTTGTGTATAGCTTTTCAAAAGAATTACAATTGTTAACCTTCATTCGAAACAAAAAAATTGTTGTCTTTTGCGTTTAATATACTAATCTGTCACATTTTCCTGTCCTTGTTCTTCTCCTTTTATTCCTAACCTTTGATTTCAGTATTTTAACTCAATGCACATTTTAGCATCTATAATCGTGGCATTTGATGCTCTTCTTAGCATCTTGATATTCAAGAAGCATTACAACGTCCATTTGATGAAAAGTCTAACCCGTGCTGGGATAGTTGAGGATGAAGGAACTTTTAGTATTTGTTTTTATAATACTTCTTGTAGTATTTGTTTCTTGTGTTTATTCAAAAGGCTGGGAACATATTATATTTTATATAATAAGTTCATTGTGGGCAATTGCATGACCAAGTACTTCTGTACATGGGAAGGGGCTGGGGCCCCACACCCTAGTCACCATGTTGTGGTTTCCATTCCCACCCCTGACACCACCCCACTAATATCTTCAAGAAGCTAACTCCCAATCCACTCGAAAAAAAGGGTAGGCGCCTGTCTTCCCCACTGAATTACCCAAAAATAAGTGCTTCTGTATATCTTCCCTTTATCTTTTGCTGTTAAATTTGATGTGTTGTGGCTCTGTTTTGTAAATTAGGGGCATTCCTTTTTTGATCTTATATTCTTCATCTTTTTTTCTTCTTTTTTTTTTTTCAATCTAGTAATTGTTGTTCTACTTAAAACAGGATGACCACTTAACTCCTGTTCAGAAACTTTTGGGTCGTCACTCTGTAAGCAGAAGCCATGGCCAGCTGTGAAATGTTCACATGAGAGCAGGTATATTGTCCCAAATGCCAATAATTAAATGCTCACATTACTTGTCCCTCCCCAAAGAAAATTGTTCATGTCTTTGTCTTTTCTTTTATCTGTAAGATAAAATTTATGCTATTCTATATTCTCATCTTCAGATAGGACCTTAACATTCCAGAACTTTGTTATTTGTAAAAGGAATACTGATTGCCTTCATGATACTATTCTTACAAATGATTGTATGTTAAGGGAGTAATTACTGAAGTAACTTGTGTCTTAGAACAGTTATGTGCAATACAAACATTAGAATTTATAATGCATGTACAGCAATGTTTCCTCTTAGCACAACTTCAACTTCTTGAGCCACCAGTTGTTCATTGGCTCGGGCTTTTTTGACTCTTAATTAATTCTCTGCCCTTTCCCTTCCTCCTAGTTCCCTTTTCCTTACCATTGTCAACACAGACCAATTTCTGTGGTTGCCCATTATAAGTGAGAGACCTATTATTTTTTCTCATCCTAGTCCTTACTTTGATGCCTCACTTCCGGCTAGGTCAGCCACATCAGGGATCCATTGCCCCCTTTGCATTCCCTTTCATCTCTATTCCCCAATATTATCCCCTTATAGTTCACCCAAGTTTCTGTTTCCCTAGACCTAACAATTTCCATTCTTAACCAGGACTGCAGTAGTACCCTGTCAAAGGAGTGTTATTATTTTACTTGTACTTATAAGAGAAGGATAAGTCTATTATTTCGGAGGACTGTGAAAAAGGGTGGTGATTAACTGGTCGAGAAATTACTAATATCAATCAAATCTTGACAATATGTGTGTGTTTCTGTTTGTAAAGAAATCTATCCAATGGAAGTATACTTCAGAAAAATTTATCCCAATTCCCATAGAAGATTTATGAAGAGATTATGTAGGGTTGGCAATGGGCCAGATGGCCTGGCCCGGCCCGCCGGCATGGCCCTAAAAACATACGGCCAAGGCCACAAAATGTGGCCCGAGTGTCTGGACCTGGGCCAGACCCAGATAGGCCCAGCCTGGTTTGGCCTGGCCCAACCCTTATTTATTTAATTTTTATCTTTTTCGCATTGTGTCCTTTAATTTTTCCTGGCCCGGCCTAATAGGACCAGAGCTGGGCTTGGCTGACCCTCAAAGGAATAGGGCCGGGCTAGGGCCAAGGCTAGCCTGGCATGTTGCCAGTCCTAATATTCTGTAAGAAGAGATAAGTTAGATAAATATCTCATTAGAGGAGAGAGAGAGATGTGGAGACAGTGGAGTAGATTATACATGCGACATATTTTGTGAAAGATCAAATGAGCTAAGAGAGATTTTTGAATTTATTTAAACTTAATAGATAGACAAAAGAACAAAATAGAATAAATCAAGAATCAAGAGGACAAAATTAGCCATTAAGAATGATATGTGTCGAAAGAATAATGGGGACTGTTGTTACAATGCCCTTGATACTTAACTTTTTGGATTCTTTTAACTCTACACCTTAGTGCAATATGAGATTCATCCAGGGAGAATGAAAATTAGCGGTAAATGCAACTTGGTAAGGGAAAAATATCTATAATACCTATAGGTCATACTTTGATCATTTACTTATAATTGTCATTATTATTCTGAGAAATGACATGCGTTGCTCTTTGCCATACATGTCGCGCATTAAGTTGCAAGGGTGTTATTCGTCCAAAAAATGTTGAGAAGGTTAAACAAGTTCACCATTTTGTCCTATGTTATCTTGTTTTTTAGAGTGTGTACAGGTCCGCAAACTCATGTTCCGCTTGATTGACTGTTGCAGTCAGTTGCTCTGGCGATGACTATTTATCTTCATATGATGCAAAAACCTGTACGCTTTCTTCCCGAAATTTTTGATTTTAGACACTTATATGCAGCTATTTAACTAAGTGATTTTCTTGCGCAAGTGTAGCCTAGTTATAGTTCCTTAATGCAAGATGTATTGGGTTTAAGTGGAGCCTGCATTGGGTTACTGTCTCTTAATATGGGGCTGTATTCCTGGATGGAAACTCATTTGCTTTTGCAGCTTCTTAACTTGTGGATTAAAGAATTAATTTTGATTTTATTGTTATTGAACAAATTAGTCTCGACTCTGTAATCAAATTTTTTGTTGAACTGTTTATCTATTTGTTCTTTCCTTTGGTTTCTTGGCTTAGTTTGTAGATGTTATGCATGGATAACATGTCAGTTGCATGCGTGCTTTTATGCATGGGGTTCACATGTAAAGAGAGGGCCTGATACGATATACAATGGTTACAGCGGATGGAACAGAAATTAGGAAAATAAAGAGACGGTCATATTTTTTTTTTTACTGATTAAATAGTTTCTGATACTACCAAAATAAAGTTATATTGACATTTCGGGCCATATTACTGCTGTTATTGAAAGGCAAGGTTCCAAAAAATGAATGGATATGCATATAGGAGAGGGCTTGATACGATATGTGATGGTTACGGCAGATGGAAACTTGGAACAGACAGGAAATCAGGAAAATAAAGAGGTGTTCATATTCTTTTTACTGATTGAATAGTTTCTTATACTATCAAAATAAAGTTTATTAACATTGAGGGCCATATTTCGAGAAGCGTGCTGTTACTGCTGTTATGAAAGGCCTAGGGGACCTAGGCTTTATGGTGAAATGTGAAGTTGCACCTTGAAATGAACATTCACCGGAAATTGTGGTTTCAGTGCTAGAGATCGATGGCTTGAAAATATATTTTTGTCCTTGATTGTAAAATTTGAAGTTTCAAAAATAGTGCAGATTTGATAGATCCATGAGCACTTGAAAATGGGAAGTCCAAGGTTTACATAATGTGTTATAAAATGCATTATTTATTAGGTTTGAGATCCAATTTTTCTTCACATCCATTGCTTTTGTGATCGGGATCATCAATTTGAGGGTTTTGAGGTGCAGCTTTATATTCTTCCACAAAACTTGGGCCTTATATACACATTTCCTTTTTGAAAAATAACGGATTTTGGATAGTTGTCTGATGTAATTCTTTTTCTTTTGAAATTTGTAATTCGATGTACCTGCTCATACACTGTTATATATACTCGCCATTCTCGACACAGAACCCAATAGAAGGGTTGATGAATCCAATATTATGATTGTTTTGAAACTTGGTACATTTCAAGTTCTGCAATCTTCAACTTCACTCAAGAGCCAAAAAGAGGACCAACTCTTTGGTCAAGAGCCAAAGAGGGCGAATTCCGTTTTTGGCCTGCACTCTCTCTACCAAAAGGAGGACAAGCCAAATTTGATTTCTTTTTTTTGGGAATTGGTTTTTATTTTATTAAAAAGTAGTTTGAATTTTTATTAAGTGGAATGTTTTAAATGGGCAAGCGGAAAGTTTAAAAGAATATGGATAGAAGTAGTGAGATGAAATATGATTACTTATGGTACTGATGGTATGGTTTTTAATAGAGCAAAATAGCAAAATATGATTTATGTAATAGATTTTTAATAGTTGGGATAAGACCTAGATGGTAATGAAACATACTTTTAAGACTTTTTTGATTTTATTTGAAGTATTTTTTTTCAGTTTTTTATCTCTAGAATTTCTCCTTGAATGTTTGAACTTGCTTTGAGTTTGACCTTTGAGAGGGTCCAACTCGCTAATGGAACTAGTTTTGAATTGGTCCTAATGGCCAGCAAGTGTTGAATGTGTCGGGTTGAGCACTCCGCCCATGCCCGAGCCAAATACTCGGCTTGAGTTCGGATAACTTGGCTCAAGCAAAACAGTATTTAAAAATTTAAAAATATCAAAAATACCAAAAAAATACAAAATATATGTTTAAAGTAGATTAAACAAAATACATATAAATGAGGATAAATGGTAGGGAATAAAAAAAGATTTTCAAGAATCAGTACGTGATAGGAGTTGTTTTCGAAAGTAAAAATAAGTATTCATGTTCAAAATATTTTTCAATCTTTGCCAAGTAGCCGAGCCTGAGTAACTCGGTAAAGTCGATGCTAACTCGGCTGATCTTATGTTGGTTAGAAT
Source organism: Amborella trichopoda (assembly GCF_054954075.1). Lineage (NCBI taxonomy): Eukaryota > Viridiplantae > Streptophyta > Magnoliopsida > Amborellales > Amborellaceae > Amborella > Amborella trichopoda. The sequence continues at coordinate 1,786,161 of NC_142337.1, read as the reverse complement.
TGCTTTAAATTTGACCCTTGAAAGGACGAACTCGTACCCTATGATTAGCTTAAGATCGAGCAACATCGATTTTTTGTGTTCAACAGTTCTTCCGGAAAGTCTAGAAGTGAGTTCGACCCTTAAAGGGCTGAAATGGTCCCTATGGCTAGGTTAAGTTCGACAAAGCATCAGTTTTGCTTAAGTTTACACCATTGGAGGGTTGAGTTGGTCCTTATGGCTTGTTCAAGTATGGAATAACCTGAAATGAGAGTCCAATCGCGGGTAATTTTGGAATAAACAAAAACCGAGGATGAAAAGGGACCCCACTATAAAATTGAAAATTTTTAGGACCATTTATTAATTTTGAAAGGAAAATGTTTTGATCTTATCAAAATAAGTAAAGTCTCACTTCAAAATTCATTGAAAATTGAAGTTATTGCTTTGAAAAGCCTTCAAATTAATTATCTTGGCCTTGACCATGTAGTTGTGCAAAAACATTAGGGTTGTAATATTAAAAATGTGTATATTATAATACATTATCTAAATCGTCTTAAAAATAAATGTTCATGGATTTGTAAAAAGACATGGTTGAAAGTAGTGAGAAAATATACGGCGACTTATGACTATACTGAGGGGGGTATATCTCTTGATAGAACATAACGGCATAATAAAACTCATGTAGTCAATCCCAAATAGGAAAAACTTGAGATGATGATTTCCGATGCCCAAAGCGCTTTCCATTCGAATATCCAATTGAGTCTCTACTTTGTTTTGATAAAGCCTTAAGCCTCATAGAAGCTGCGTCACAACTAATATTTCAAATAAAACTGAGGCCTGTATTATAAATGCTGTGATTGACAAAATCTCTCTCACACATATGTGGGCCCAACTGAAACATTCAAAATAAAACTGAGGTTGAATTAAAAAAAAAATTATAGTTTGATAAGGCTGCGTCCCTAAGTAAAGCCTCACCTCATAATCATAACTCATTGAAAATAAATGTGAAAAAAAAATTAAGATTTGAAACAATATATATTTTAACAAATTATCTAGACCATCATTTCATGCTAAAAAAAAAGTGTTAAAAAATCTGCAAGATCTGTATAAATTTTTGAGTTTCAAAATTTATTAGCAGTGTTGAAAATTGATTTTAAAGCCATCATAAAAATTACAGTTACAACCTTACTTTTCTTATGAGAGTTTGAGGTGAGGCATTTATTTGGTTTTCATTCAAAGCCTAGGCCTTGTAGAAACTTCATCCCTGAAAAACATACATGAATTCAAATGCTATGGCCTGAATCTATACAGGCAGTTATTAGACTCTTCCAAGGTGAAATGTTAGTGCAATTCCAATAGATATTCAAGAGCATTAAAAATTAAGCTATAGGTCACCCAGAAAGAGAGAGCACCCTATATCAACCACCACTCACTGGACTCCGACCCTTTATCAATTCTCTAAACTCCTCATCAGTGCTCTTGAGCATAGTAGACAAAGGCAACCTAACCCCACTCCTCACCATCTCCTCATGCCTAGGTTTTATCCTTTTCTCCAAGCTAAATGCAAAATACTGAGGAAACTCCTTCAACTCCTCCAAATTCTCTCTCATCTCATCTATATAATACCCAAACTTTGGCTTAAAATTATTCTCAATGCTGAAAGTGAAAAGAGCAGGGCACCTCAACACCATTTGCACTGCCTCCTCATAACTGAACCCTAGAATCTGAATAAACTCAAGCTTTGGAATGAGGATGTTTTCAACACTAGAAACAAGCAAAATGGGGTCTTGAAAGGCAAGTGCCTCTCTCTCCATAAAACCCAGTTTCTCTAAGTAGAAAAGAGCTGGCTTGAGCTGGTCTCTCACACTAGAAACCAGAAGCCTTGGGCACTTGGTGATGGGCTTCCTGAAGCTCTTGTGTGGGACTCCCATGTCATCTTCTAGGAAGAGGAACACTGGTTTGAGGTCATTTTCTATGCTTGAGGTCAAGATCTTTGGGCACATTCCTATGATCCTTGGGATGTCTTTTTGGTGAATTCCTTTGGTTTGGAGATAGGAGAGAATTCTATTAATGGAGTCTAGACTTGTAGAGTGCAGAGATGGGTTTAGAGAGAGAGCTCTACCTGAGTCGATGCCCATGATCTCAAGGCACAGGATCATCTCTTTGAATTTATCAGGGATTTCTTGGTCTAAGTGAGGTGGGATTTGGAGCTCTTCTTCATCGATCTCGAACGGGAATTGGTCCTCTAAAATGGGTTGTTTCAGTTGGGTTTTCTCATGGTTTTTTGTGGGTATTTGGCCATCTAAATTACATGTTTCTCCGTCCAAATTGGATTGAATTTGAGACTGTAAAGTGGGTTTCTTTGGATGTGTTTTCTCACTATGTTGGAGAGGCTTTTCACTGATATTCAAGGAAATTTGGGTCCCTAATTTGGAGTTGTTTTCTGAGATTTTTTTAATGGACTGAAGAGCTTTTGGTGGATCTGATAAATGGAGCTTTGAGGACATTTCTGATGAGTGGTTTGTGAGTTTTGATGAGAGAGAGAGCGCCCTATGGAAGGATGATTGGGTGAGCATGGAAGAAAGGAAATGAAGAGCAGGAGGCATGGTGTAATATGCAATCAGAGTGAAAGAGATTAAGGAAAAATGTGAGAGGAGAGAGATATTCGAGGAAAAATGTGATAGAAGGAAAAATGAAAGAGACCCGAGGGAAAATGAGTGGATCTTTTCTCTTGCTTGCTCCTTATCTTTAATTTTGTGATACATGGCAGTATCTTCCTTTATGATTGGCCAAAATGGAGATATCAGATTTTATTGGGTCTAAACCGCTGAAAGGCGTTTGTCGATGACTTCTCACGTCCCGGATTAACCATGGTGTGAATGGGTTGCGTCTCCTTTTTCGAACCTGGACCCCACCAGGTTTGGTTTGGTTCGATTAGATTAGCTCTGGACCTGACCCGACTAGGTCATAGTTGAACCTGCCTTTGGTTCGATTAGATCCAAGCTTGACCCGATTAGGTCATGGTTGAACCCTTGCCGGACCTGAGCTGACTTGACTGTTGGGTCCAAAGACCTAGATCCTTTCAACCTCTGACTCCAAAACTCGAATTTGAACCTGGACCCGAGCTGGGACCATTGACTGATTGACAACTCTTTCCTGGCCGGATAGAGTACATGCTCCCTAGGGAGTAACGTGCGCTTTTGCTCCCTCAGGCAAAAGCATAGTTGGGGTACTACATGGAATACCAAAATTTGAATTTTGGTTTTCCTGATCTACTCAGTCAAGCGACTAACCCATAAAATAACTTGGAGGGATACATCTAGGATTTGCCTAATAAAATTCACACCATATGGACCTTTAACTTTGGACCTTCAAATCAAGCTGGTTTGCAATTAGAAATCCAATTTTGTTTATCTTTTTTACGTGAGAATACTCTTTAAGGGGATTTCAAAATTTTAGATGAAGAAAATCATACCAAGTATGTCATGTGCTCAATGGAATAAATGTCATCATTATTATCATTATCAAAGCTTTTGCTTAATTTATTGGAGTCAGCTACACAAATTCCGGCCTATCGTTCTGTTTTATTAAGGGCCATACCATCAGTTAAGTCATAAATCCCCATATTTTTTATTCAATAAAATTAATATACGGGCTCAATGATTTATTTTCTCTTTTGCTTCTTTTGTCATAAAAGATTACATCTTGCTGGAGTAAAATGTACATGTACTCTCTCATGCAAAAAGTGTTTTAGAAGTAGTTTTTACCCCAAGTTTGGTTTGTGATCTAGTCATTCTACGGCATATTAAAAGGAACAAGAGAAATGGCACACTAAGAACTTCCTCATAAGTTCCTTTCAAAATATGGACAATCCACTTTTTGATGATCAGATTGAAGTGCTTAGAAGAAAATATATTTGTTCCGTTCTTTTGCAGTTTTGCAGTAATATATTTGTTCCGTTCTTTTGCAGTTAGGTAAATGGGAGTAGTGATTCTAAGGTGCTTCCCAAAATTTAACACCAAACAAACTAACGCTTTCAATATGGGCAGTTTTTAAGAGTGCCATTGAAGAGACAATAAGTTCCAAAAAAAATAAGATTTTGTAACTCACACCAAGCCATCCAATTAGACATTAATGAGTGAGAATGATTATAACTTCCATGTACAAAAGATAAATGGTCTCTTTTTATTGACAAATCTTTCTATTTTTCTTTTCTTTCTACTCATTATACCAAGTAGACATTTTGACTTGGCTTAAGCAAGAATGAATGAATGAAGCAAGAATGGGAAATTTATCACTTTATGTATAACTATTTCTTTTTTTTTTTCTTTCTGTATTTTAATTTTCAAAATTTCATCAAAGCATAGTCACAAATGGTGGGGAAAAATGGGTGGAGGTACAATTTTTTTTTTTAAAGGTGTGGTTTGTATAAGGCTGAGGCCCTAAACAATCAAAGTAAGGCGCACCTTCAAATAAATATTGAAAGGTATTGTTTCGGTACTGAAAACATTTGTGATGGCCTAAATTTTTTTTTTCGTCTCTAATTATAAAATTCAAAGCTTCACTATGAATACTTGAAAATATTGAAAATTGACGGTCTAGAAAATGTATTAAAAAAATACACTATTTCCAAAACTTAAAATTTATTTTTTCTCATGACCATTCATGTTGAAGTCGAGATGATCAATTTAACGATTTTTTAGCATCGAAAGAACATCTTCTAGTGAATTTTTTAGGTTTGATTGTTTAGGGCATCGCCCTTATATAAACTTCTTCATTTTTTGGGTGTGGTTTCCTATAACGTTGCAACCTTAAACAATCCAATTAAAGCACAACTCCAAATTTTATCATAGCATGTATTTTTGGCATAAAAAATTCTTAGGATTATCTGAAAATGTATTTTGATATCTAATTATAAAATTTTAAAACTTAAAAAATGGTTAAAATCAAATAGATTTATAACCATATGAAAATCTTGAAAATGGGAGGTCTAAATAATGTGTTGCAAGATGCCCTATTTATGAGACAGAAAATCTTTTTCTTTTTTTTCATATTTATAGAAGGTAATGTTGAGATGATCAATTAGAAGGTTTTTCAACATTAAAACAACCTTTTTCCGATGGAGTTTTGAGATGTATATGTAATTCTATATTGAAGGTTGCAACCTTATATAAACTTTTTTTCACTTTTTTTACAAAACGAATTTTGTTTGATGGAGGGGAAATACAAAAAATCACCCCTCTTGAGGTTTTTTTTTAAGCTAGGGCAGAGTAAATCTGAAATGTTGCATATCTCTTGTACTTCTATATTGGTTGAGATATGTTGGGCTAAAAAATGTGGTTAGAGAGAGAAAGTTGCAAGAGAAAGAGAGAGAGAGAGAGAGAGAGAGAGAGAGAGTTTTAAGGCACACCCCTCTACGTACTCAAACAAACATGAAAGAATTACAAAGGCTATTGGTCTCTCACCTTAAACCGACACCCCCCAAATGGCCACCCGACCCCTCCACCCTCCTCTCTCTCCTCCAAAACCAAAAATTCCCCCCTCCCTCTCTCCTCCACCGCGCCCACGCCCTCATCCTCCGCCTCCACCACCACCAAGACCCCGCCCTCATCTCCAAACTCATTTCTCTCTCATCTCGCCTTACACGCATCGCCTATTCCCTCTCTCTTTTCACCCATTTCCCTAACCCCACCACCTATCTCTCTAACACCATGCTCCAAGCCTTGTCCGATAATGGCCTCCATGCTCGAGCTTTCTCTCTCTACAAGTCTTTTTCTCTCTACCATTCATCCCCACCGAATCGGTTTACGTTTCCTCCTCTCCTCAAGGCGTGCGCTGGGCTCCAAGCCCTCGAGCCAACCCGACAAGTCCATGCCCACATCGTGAAGCTTGGGTGCGAGTTTGATGCGTTCGTGGGGACCGCACTCCTTGATTCTTACTATAAGGCGGAGAGCAGTTTGGCTGCACTCCAAGTATTCGATGAAATGCCACAAAAAAATGTGCCTTCTTATAACGCGATTGTGTCGGGTCTGGCCATGCATGGTGAATTGGAGCTCGCAAGGAAGATCTTTGATGAGATGCCGGAGCGGAGCGTGGTATCGTGGAGTGCAATGCTCTCTGGGTACTCGAAAAATGGGTTTTTCCATGAGGCTCTTAGCCTTTTTGAGCAGATGAAAGCCTCTGGCCCAAGCCCGAATGATATCACTCTGGTGAGTGTTTTATCGTGCTGTGCGCATCTAGGTGGGCTTGCGCTGGGCCAAGAAGTGCACATGTTCTTGTTGGATCACGGTTTCAAGCTCGACATTTATGTTGGCACTGCTCTAATAGATATGTATGCGAAATGTGGTGACATAGACAAGGCGCGGAGCGTGTTTGATCTCATGCCGGAGCGTAATGTTGTGGCCCATACAGCCATGATAAGTGGTCTAGCGATGCATGGGCTTGGGCTCGAGGCCTTACAGGTCTTCAGTGAGATGCAGGATCAGGGACTAGAGCCTGGTGACATCACTTATGTGGGCGTGCTATGCGCGTGTGCGCATGCGGGCCTAGTCTCTGATGGTCTTACCCACTTCCGCAACATGACTAGATGCTATAATTTAGTCCCCAAACTGCAGCACTATGCTTGCATTGTGGACCTCCTCGGTAGAGCGGGATTGCTCGCAGACGCTTGCAGGTTCATCCTTCAAATGCCCGTCGAGCCCGATGCCATCATATGGGGGGCCCTGTTTGGCACATGCAGGACTCACCACAACCTCGAATTTGGAGAATTCGCTGCCCATAAGCTCTTAGAACTGGAGCCTCTCCATTCCGGATGCCATGTCTTCCTCTCAAATGTCTACGCGAAATCCCGGAAATGGGACAAGGCCGCGGAGGTGAGGAAGAAGATGACTGAGATGGGAATGAAGAAGATGCCTGGTAACAGTTGGACTGAGGTTGGGACTGTGGTTCACCGATTCAAGGTTGGGGATAGATCACATGAAAGAAGTGAAGAGATTTATAATATGCTTGATGAGTTAACCTCAAGGTTAAAGCTTGAGGGCTATGTGCCTGATGTGGGCTATGTGGCCTATGACATAGAGGAGGAGGAGAAGGAACAATCAGTCTCAGTTCACAGTGAGAGGTTAGCAGTTGCATTTGGGCTGATTAGCACGACTGAAGGGACGCCAATTAGGGTTGTGAAGAATCTCAGAATCTGCAATGACTGCCATGTTGTTATTAAGCTCATTTCAAAGGTCATGGGGAGGGAGATAATCTTGAGGGACAATAATCGCTTTCACCATTTTCGCGACGGTTCGTGCTCATGTGGGGATTACTGGTAGCAGTGAGATATTGATCAGAGAACCAGGTAAAAAAAAAAAAAATTGGACATAAATTAATGAGTCGACTATCAAAGGGGAATATTGTATCATCATCATACGAGCATTATCCCAATTACTTGGGTCGGCTGGTCAAATGTTGTATCATAAAAGAGAAAATTAAATTTTATGAGATTGATTGGGTTATTTTGTTGGATTTTAGTGATTTCAATTAAGCAATTTTTCTTAAGAAATGAATTGTGTAAAATAATGAAGTTCATGGGCTGTGGCCGTTTTAAGGATTTGGGTAGAAAGCCTAATTTGACAAAATATGAGAATTTGCGTAATGACCAAAAAAGCCATGGACTAAAGTATGAAGTGCTTGTGTTCAACTCCATGCACATCATCTTAAGAAGATGATTGAAGATCAATGGGCTAAGAGATGAAATCAATGGGTTAGGGGACGCAATTCCAATTTGTGGATTTCAGGTTCTCTTTTAGAGACAAATCATGATCTGTCAGACCATGATGTAACTATAACTCTATGGTACATAAAGGTAATATCTCGCACGTGTACACACTTCACTTTCAATGGTGAATTACTATCTCAGTACGGTTATTTATGAACATGCTGTGTGATGATACAACAATGAGGTTTTAGTCGTGTCTCTATGGATTGTTCATCACACATATAAGGGTCACATAGTCTCTCGGCTCTCATCCGATCATACTACGACCTCATCAAGGGCTAGTCCAATAAACCCTCGTTGGTTTCATCTCTATGCCTAAGTACCTTGGGTTTTCCAACTTGGCTCGCCTAGCACGTCGAGCCTACTCTGAATATTGGCAAATTGCATTTGTCTAGTATGATTCACAAGAATACCACATTCCCATAGAGTTTATGATTCATTTATTTCAAATGTTTACACAATCTCTCTTAAAGCCTTTAGAGGCCACATAAACCCAACAGTAACAACCAATGGATATAAAATTTAATAGCTTGGATGTGTCATAAAGTTTGATACAATTTATTTTGATCTTTGAGCTTGTCCAATGGAATAAATGTGTCCACCCAATTTCTCGTTCAATAATTATTATTAATTGTGATGACGTTGTACAAAAGATAGGTGGTCTTATTGTATAATGTTCTTGTATAGGATTTTGTAGTATAAGATTCATCACTTTGGTACAACGAGGTCACAATCGTTCTTACCCACTTGGTGTGAAATCTAATAGATTAAAGTTCGTCATAATATTTGAAAAAATTTATTTTGAACTTTGTATGCAATCATCTCCAACTTCCTGATTACACATTTAATGGTTAATAATGATTGTAACTTTATTTATACCAAAATTGAATGATCTTATTATATACATTTCCTTGTTCTAACGGTCAGTGATTTTATGCCACTATTTCAAAATATAGTGAAAAAACTATGTTTGTAACGCGAGTATGACCTAAAATTTTGTTCAAGCAATTTCTTCATCCTAATCAACCCCAAAAGTTAAACATGGTTCTTCTCTCTAACCAAGAATCTAGACCATCTATTTGGTCGATATTGATATTTAGGTCCTTAAAAATTTAAAATCATTTTGTGCTTTTTAAATTTGCTTGTCTAAAAATGATAAGGCTATTAACAAAATATGGTATTAAAATAACCCTTTAAATGTCTATATCTAATCGTCTAATTCAAATACACAGCCTATGTCCATTGGGTTACAAAAAACACTTTTTATATTATACTCTCAAAATCTGTTTCTCATAAATTGTTCAATCGTAATGAAAATAATGTGTATTTTAGAATTGGAGTCAAACAAATACCTTAACATGGTTTTTAAAAGGTTTGCATAAAATTACTCCCTATATATGTAGAGAGAGCATAGCCCACAGGAGCACACTCCCTCGGGTAAAACGCTTACTTGGGATAATATTTTCAATCTCAAATCTTGGGAACCATGTAATAATCATAATCAGTATATGAATATTAAAAAAAAAAAAGAAAAAAAAAAAAAGCTATTATGAGTTCTGAACGGTCTCAATTCATTCTTGAAGTAAGGTTTGTACGAGGTGCCCACCTTATACTATAGAAGTAGGATTAACCTCTAAATTTTGTAGAAAGATGTAACCTCAATGTTAGAAAAATTAAAAAATTCAAGTTCACTCTAATTATGAAATTTAAAATTTTAAAAATGCTGAAGATTGAGTAAATTTATAAATATTTGAAAATAGACCGTCTATATAACTTGTTACAAGATCGACAACTTTAGGATTTGAATTTTTTTTCTTTATACCCATACTTCTCAAGGTCGAGATAATCAAAAGGAAGGTTGTTCAACGTCCTAACACTCATTTTTTATGGATTTTGAAGTGCACCTTAGTTCAATAGTATAAAGTTGGAATCTTACTTTGAGAGAGGGATAGCGTTTTATTAGAAGGATGAAACCGTATTTTTGGTAGCCAAAAGGATGTTACTGTGTTCCACTTATGAGAGTTGCAAAGTTGGGGATTTGCTTTTCAAATGAAATGGGAGTATAATCATTTGCTTTGTTGTTATTATGTACTTTGTTAACAAATGATGCTTTATTTAGACCAAGTCACTTCAAGTTCGTTATATGATTTTTCAAAAGCGAGTTATTACCTAGTTAATGCCATAACTAATTGATTTATTTTTTATTTTTGGGTAAATCACCATAACTAATTGATTGAGGTAAAAATTTTGACCTTTAAAGAACATATGATGGTTCACGCATTTGGCGTAGTCCTACACGAGCATACTATATACTTACTCCTTTAGTCGATAGACTTGCAGTGGTTGATTTTTTTGTTTTTTTTATTTGAAATTTTAAGACCACTTAAAATTGCCTTATAGATATTTTTTTTCAAAGAAAGAAAGGAAGACGAAAACGTTAACTCTTAAATTCTTCTAGGATCCACTTTAAAATCACTTTTTAACTCACTTTTTGCTTTTTTTTTTCTTTTTTTTTTTGCAGTTAAGATGCATATTTTTTAAAAAAAACAGGTTAAGTTTTTATCCATTTCAATATGTAGAGACATGAGAGATAAGTAAAACACTTTTTAGTTTCTACGTCTTTTCTTCATAGAGGCTAATAAACAGATTTAAGGAGTATGACGTTAAAACAAATAATAGATAGCTTGTAGCAAATAAAGAAATAAATTAGAAGAAAATATCACAACTAAACAAGAAGTTGAGAACACATACATAAGTAACATACACCAAAAATAACATTAAAAAGAAATAAATTTTTTCCCATATTCATCACAAAATAATATTTTTATAAAAAAATATATAAAACATTAAAAACAATCCAACAAGCTCACCAAAAATGTATAACATTAAAAAGAAACAAAAATTTTCCTCATATTCATCACAAATAACCATATTTTTGTAAAAACAATCCAACAAGCTCACCAAAAATATAGAAATTTAGAAAAAAAAGGGTATATTCTTTTTTTCCCTCATATTCATCACAAATTTCATATTTTTATAAAACAAAACGTAATTTTATTTTTAAAAAAATGTTTTAAGAATCCTAAAATCGAGCCAAAGAATACATAAACTTTAAAGTCGAAATCAACCCCAAATCTTTCATGTTTTAACAAATTGATATGCGGATATGATAGATACTTCAATTAAGATTCAAATGCACCAAATTTCATGAAAACTTATTCACTATTGAGATCTTTATTCAAAAAATTGTGAATTTTTTACTTCACGAAAATTTCAGGAAAAAACGCAGTAAAAAAAAATTGCTGTAAAAAAATTTAATCAATAGTAAATCAAAATAACTAGTTTATTTGATAGATAAGGACTTTATGATCAAACTTCAGTGATTAATTCTATAAAAATCGATCAATTGATCGATAAGAAATCAATTTGTTTGGATAAAAATAGTTTTTCGAGCAGCAGTACTTCGGGCCCAAAAAAACCTCAAATCTTCAGCGTTTTGGAAAAATTGAAATATGTAAACATTGAATCCTTCAACAATCAATCAAAGGCCTCCATTTATATGAAAATCTATGAGGTATTAAAGCTACATTTGATAGAATGGCGAAAATTTTTAATTTTCAAAAATCTCCATTTCAATTCGCCAAGAAGTCTTTGTTTTTCGATCTCTGATTCAATAATAGATAATCTATAGAAACTTTACGGTGTATAACATTAATATTTGACTGAAAAAAAAAAAAAACTACAAAATGAAAGAAAAAAATGCTACAAAATCTTGAACTATGAAAATAACTGGCATGTGTCAAATAACGGCTGTTATTTTATGCATTATAACAACGTTGTAACGCACGACAACAATAGTAAACCGGACCGGTTAAGAAAATCGACCGATTTTTAAGAAAATTGCCAGTTTGACATTGAACCGGCCAGTTTTGGCCTCGATTTTTTTTGGTGAGTTCTACCTTACCATGTGTACTGCAAAACCGGCCATAACTGAAATTGCCACCCCACTGGTAGCGAACTAACCGGCCAGTTCCAGTTCTCACCGGCCGGTTTTGCGAACACGGGTTCCACTTATGAGAGTTGCAAAGTAGGGGATTTGCTTTTCCAATGAAATGGGGTTATAATCATTTGCATAGTTGTCATTATATACTCTGTTAACAAATGATGCCTTATTTAGACCAAGTCACTTCAAGTTCGTTATATGATTTTTCAAAAGCGAGTTATTACCTAGTTTATGCCATATCTAATTGATTTATTTTTTATTTTTGGTAATTCACCATAACTAATTGATTGAGGTAAGAGTTTTGGTTCACGCATTTGGCGTAGTCCTACACGAGCATACTATATACTTACTCCTTTAGTCAATAGACTTGCAGTGGTTAAATTTTTTGGTTTTTTTTTTTTTTTGAAATTTTAAGACTACTTAAAATTACGTTGTAGATATTTTTTTTCAAAAGAAAGAAAAGAAGAAGAAAGCGTTAACTCTTAAATTCTTCTAGGATCCACTTTAAAATCACTTTTTAACTCACTTTTTGCTTCTTTTTTTTTGGGAGTTTTTTTCTTTTTTTTTTGAAGTTGGTCACGAGGTTCAGAGGACGCATCTCCAATAGCTATGGGGTTGTAAAATTTGAAACATTTTCATTTGAAGTTCATGACTAAGTGTATGATTTGATCCCGTGGGAGCATAAAATCTGTAGACGACCTTTAAGACAGCTTCTATTCATTTCTATCTCTCCTTTGCTAGTCATTTCTATCTCTCCTTTGCTAGGCAGTAGAAACAAGGGGGAAAAAATCCAAGGGATTTCATTATTGTTAGGGAAATGTATATCTTTTATTCACTAGTTACTTGAATTATGAGTTTGTTACAGGTTAAGGTCTTTCCTTCCTTGCAATTTAATATGAATGTTTTAACTTTCAAAAATTGAATGATTTATTTTTTCTGTTTTTGGGGTAAGTCAGTGGGGAAATTTAAGTAAATATTATTCATAACTTGCAAAACTGAAGAAAGTCCTCAATATTTTGTATTTTACAATCAAGTTTTTGTCTTTTTATTTACTCAAAATGCTTCCAATTTAGAAGAAAAATATTAGTTTAAATTCCAACCCAACTTATATTTCTCTCTCTGTATGTGTATTATAAATTAACCGTGCATTGTAAATTACCAATTCCCCAGGTCCAGCGTGTATTCTATGCTCCCGCCACAGCATACTGTATGCTTACTCCCTTCGGTAAAATAACTAATTTTGGAAGATTTTCTCGTTTTTGTTTGATCAAAAATTTTGAGAACCAATTAAGAATTAGTAGATAATTATATTCAAAAGAAAAATCTTCAGTTAAGAAATTCTAACACTTGAATCTCAGCTTTCAAAAAATTGACTTTTTCCTTTAATATTGAGGTATTGTTCCTTTCGAGCTTAATGCTATTATGAAATTCTTTTATGGAATATAGTATATGACTTGAAGATGTTATATCAAAAGAATTTGGGATACTAAAAGTATTCCTAGTTTAGGTGTTGCCTAAGACGGTAAATGGATAGCATGCTCCCTCCAGAGCATAAACTCCTTTGACCTCTCTTTCCCCCTCCATCACCTGGCATCCTCTCAAGCAGCTTATTATTTGCGTTAAGAGTCCTCAAACTTTCCTTGCTGCTCAAGGCAGCTTTAATTTTAAATCGAGTTCCAACCTCACTGAAGGATTAGTCAAGTGATTAGGGAAATGTTGATGCTCCCCTGGAACCCTTTTTTTATATGAAAAAATATGTTTAAATATATTTATTTTTGAGATTTTTTTTTGTTTATTTTAACCGATGATATATGAGATTGTATACAATGACATCATTTTCTTTCGATATAAGGAGGTCACAATTATTTAGAATCAGCCAATATGAAATTTTATAGCTTGAGTGTATCATAAAGTTTGAAAAAAATTCTTTTGAACTTTGAGCTTGGTCAAAGAAATAAATGCAGCCACCCATTTTCACATCTAATGGTCAAAGTTAATTGTGACTACCTTGTATCGAAAGTAAATGGTCTCATTGTATATATCTCCTTGTGATTTGTACCTTGTATAGAAAGTAAATGGTCTCATTGTATATATCTCCTTGTGATTTGTATCTAATCCCTATTTTGATCAATTTGGATGGGTTCGTTTGGACTGCTCAAAAATCATATTTTGACCAAAATTTGCATTTGCGTATATATTTGTCTTAAAAACTTCACAATTTATTGCAATTTCTCTCTCTCATTTTTCAAGCAATTCATCAACAAATTAGTTCAAAATGTTAGCATTGGAACCCTCTGATAGACCCTTAATAATTTATTGGATTAAAAAACTGAATCAAAACGAAAAATCTTTAAAATCGATTTTTATTTTTGGGCTTTTTTTTTCTTGTTTTAATTTTCTATTTTGATTTATACCTCCTATTTTATGAAGTCAGATATTTGGTTTCACTACATGCTTTTTTTTGCCATTTTTCTCTACTTTCTCTTCTTTTTTTATTGAATAGTTGGCTGCATCAGCCCATCCAACTTGGCGACTCGGCCTGCTTAGGTTGGATTGGCGGTTAACCAATTCGACCCACTAGTCTTATTTTTTAAGCACTTTTATATATATATAGGGCTTTTCTAATGGTAACACCCCATGAAGTCATACATGTTACATATAAAAAGGGCGTGGAGTGCTAAAATTACTCTACTTGCTCCTCTTTTAAATCTATTGTATATACCTGACAGATATTCTTTGCTCCCGCGGGAGCATAGAGCATACTCTCAATTAAAACAATCTATGAGTACGTTTCCCGCCCAATATTTTGTAGATGTAATATCTTCAAATTAGTGATCGATGCCCAAAAAATAAATGTTTAAATTGCACTGCACTTTATATGCCTCAAAAAAGTAACATACAAAGATTGAATAGAGATTGTTGAAATTTTGTAGCGCAAATCAAATCCCCGTTTTTTTCTTAAGAATAGAGCTGGTCAGCATCATTTGGGCTCTACTTTTACATGCATGGTTAAGAGCTCATAGAAAAGCCACGGTCATAAGCATCACGATCATCCAATGAATGGATGAAACCGATCCACAAAAAATTACATCAAAGAAGTGAGAGTTCCATTTTCTCTTCATCACCGTCCATCAAGATTAGATGTGCTAGACACGAATTTACCCATATATCTATGTTTTTTATGGTCATAAATCACAAGTTCAATAGATCATATAGATATTACAATCATTAGAGAAAGTATACAATAAAATTATTTATCTTTGGTACAAAGAGGCCAAATCAACTATGACCTTTAGATGTGAATTTGAGTGGCTGAGTACCCCATTAATTGACTCAAATTCCAAATAAAAGTTTCAAACTTTAGAGATACACTCTCGAAGTTGTCAGGTTTCACATCTGATAGTTATAAGTGAAATTGACCTCCTTGTAACCTAAAAAGTGACCACATGCAATCCCACCCAAGATACAAATAGTGACAATATTTAATGCTTGATAGCAGGGGCATACTATGCATTTGCTCTCTTGAGTAAAATTCTAGCTCAAAGTATTATTTGAATCCCAACTTTTGGGGACGTAATCTCTAGAACCTAATAACCAATTTATGGAGAAAAAAAGCTAAACAACACTCCTTATGTGCCTCAAAAAAAAAAAAAAAAAAGGTCCCGATATTGAATAAGAACTATCAAAATTTTGAAGGGCAAGAACCCAAAATCCATTTTTTTTATTGAATATAGTCATTTAGTTGTAGTTAACTCCACCATAGCTAATTCCAAATTAGTCATGTTGGTCCCAAGCCTGGATAAAGGATAAGGGTTGCGTCAGGTAGGGCAACCAATATAAATCTTTGCCATATCTTTTCACGAGTCATTTAGTTATAGTTAGATTTCAAATTTTCAAAAAGAACATCCTCCCAAGCTGCTCTTTCCCCTGGGAAGTTGTTGTACACTACCCTCCCACAAATTCCATTCGCCTTTTACATAAATAAGGTGTTTATACCCAAATTATTTTATACTGCATTATGATGTCCATTGCTCCCATCAAGTAAAATTTAATTTAAAAGTATTTCTAGGACTTCAAATTTTACCAATATAACCTATTTAACTTATAGACTAAACTTCAATAAAAAAAAAAGATTGTCTACAAAGAGACCATTTATCTTTTGTGCATAGAGATCATAATCATTCTCACTCATTAGATGTCAAATTCAATAGCTTGGGATGAGTTTTTTGCAATCTATCAACAGTGACATATTCACATACTTTGAAATACAACTCTTAAATTATATAGAACTTTGATATAGACTTACACAAAATTTTCATATCACAATCATATCTTGCCTTAAAGATTTATTCATAGCTTCCAACTTTCACTAGAAATCAACAAGTAATTCTTTTTAAGATACATATGCCCCCTTAATTCACAAGTTTCCCCCAATAATTTGAAGAGTTTCATCACTCATTCATCATGCAAAGGCAAGTCATTGTTGCTGAAAAATCATAATAGAATAGTGTGCATATAGTGTCATTGTTCACATGCCATTCATGCTCACCACATGCATTATTCCTGCTTATTCTAGGATCAAAATCATGCTTGATTCATGTTCAATTCATACTATGAATTGGCAAGGTAATAATCCACTTACTTTAACAACAAAGTACCCTCTAATTATATTTTATGAGGGAAATTTACTTCATTATTTGTGCTTATTCATGGGTAATGATCCACTTATGAGGGATCATTACTCCATTATTCATGCTTATTCAAGCAAATCTTTTGCTTGGGGTACCATATATGTTATAAGAATGAGAGGGAGAGGAGAGAGAGATGAGGGATGAGGGAGAGGAAAGAGAGATGATACCATGGTATTTTATCAGATATAAGATATTGAAATGACATACTTATGATACCATGAATGTTCCTTGGTGCTTCTGTTTTAGGTTGAAGATGCCGAGAACAAGAGCCAATGATGTAAGCTCCAGTAACGAAAATACTGATGCCCTTGGGGAGTTTGTCAGGACTTTAGGGGTTATGACGCAGATGATGAAGGAGGCTATACCAACCCTATCTACCCCTGCCCCTGACTTAAATGATAGCAGTTTGATAGAGAAATTTAGGAGGTTGGCTCCTCCAACCTTCTCAAAAGAACAGAAGGTCAAGTTGGGGACCTTTATGTTAAAAGGGGATGATGAGCACTGGTGGGGCTCAGTGAAGCAGTCATGGGCAGAAGCAGGAATGGAAGCAAACTGGAGAAACTTTCTTGGAGCCTTCCATGAGAAGTATTTTTCTGATCAGTAAGGAAATAAAAGAAGTAGAGTTTATCGAGCTGCAATAGGGAAATTGAACTGTGGAACAATATGCATCCAAGTTTGCTGAGTTATTAAAGTATGCGCCCTACATCATCAATACCGAAGCGCGGAAGGCGAATAAGTTTGAGAGGGCCATTAGGTCAGAGATAAGGGGGAATGTAATATAGGAAAATTTGAAGGCTTTCTCCCCTTTGGTAGACTTAGCTATGAAGATTGAAAGGGACTGTGAAGGATCCCGGGTTGGGAATTCGGGGAGAAAAGCTCGCCCACCGCTTAAGAGGAACCTTAGGGGAGGAGAAATTTAGAGGGGCAGGAAGATTCAAAAATCATGGCTAGGCAATGTAAGAGAGAGTCAACGCCCGACGTGCCCACACTGTGGGATTGGCGGCCGATTGCCGAAGGAAGACTGGGGCATATTTCAGATATGGCAAGTTGGGCCACCAAATTAGAGATAGCCCAGTAAGGGGACCTAAGAACCAGCCAAAGACAGGTCTGGTATTTGCTCTCACTGAGCAGGAGGCTAAGACATCAACTTCAGTTATCAGAGGTACACTCTCCGTCCGTGGTTGGGAAGCTAAAATTCTGATTGACCCTGGATCCACTCATTCTTTTGTTGCACCTCACTTTGCATGCCACATAAATGTTAGACTTGCATTGCTTAACTGGACATTAGTAGTTAGTACACCTATGTGGGAGTCTATAAAAGTGATACTGTTTATAAACACTGTGAAGTTTTGTTTGAAGGATGTATTTTGCCTATAGACTTAATATTGCTAAACATTCAGGATTTTGATGTAATTTTGGACATAGACTAGTTGTCCACGTATTATGCTATAGTAAATTGTTATGATAAAACTGTGACCTTCAGATGCCCAAATTTACCTGAGTTGAATTTTGTTGGTATTAAGGATGTTTCCCCTATACACTTTATCTCGGCCCTTCGGGCTTCCCGCCTATTGGCCAAAAGATGTGTTGAGTATCTGGCATATGTAGTCGAGAATCGGGATGTCCAGTCCAAGTTGGAAGAGATACCAGTGGTGAGAGAGTATCTAAAAGTTTTTCTCAAAGAGTTGACTTCTCTGCCTCTAGCTAGAGAGATAGAGTTTGAAATAGATGTGGTTCTTAGTTCTGCTCCCATCTCTAAAGCCCCTTATAGGATGACCCCAGCTGAATTGAAAGAATTAAAGGAGCAATTGCAAGAATTATTAGAAAAAGGGTTCATTCGACCTAGTGTGTCACCTTGGGGTGCACCGGTCCTATTTGTGAAAAAAAAAGATGGATTTTTAAGACTTTGAATAGATTACAGACAGCTGAACTAGGTCACTATAAAGAACAAGTACCCCTTGCCTAGAATTGATGACCTTTTTTATCAACTACAAAGGGCTCAAGTATTTCCTAAAATTGACCTCCGATCGGGTTATCATCAACTGCGGATCAAGGAAAGGGATGTCCCTAAGACCGCATTCAGAACCCGATATGGCCACTATGAGTTCTTAATAATCCCATTCGGATTCACCAATGCCCTGGTAGTCTTTATGGATTTGATGAATAGGGTGTTTAAACCTTTTTTGGATGATTTTGTAGTGGTCTTTATAGATGATATTCTGGTATATTCAAAGAACCTGGAAGAACATAGGCATCATAAGAACGGTCTTCCAGACTCTGAAAACAAAAAAGTTGTATGCCAAGTTAGGGAAGAGCAAGTTTTGGCTTCCTAGCTTGTTCTTCCTTGGGCACATTATTTCTAAGGATAGGGTCGCAGTTGATCCTTATAAGGTTGAAGTTGTTCTGAAGTGGGGAAGATCGATAAATGTGACTGAGGTCCGCAGTTTTCTGGGACTGGCTGAATATTATATGCGCTTTGTTGTTCAAAGATAACGCTCCTGACCCGCTAACTCAGAAAGAAGTGAATGTTGTATGGTCAGCTGATTGTGAGAAGAGTTTTCATGAACTGAAGAGGAGACTGACCACAGCCCCAATACTGACCTTGCCCGAAGGAAACGACGATTTTGTGGTATATTCTGATGCCTCTCTTAAAGGGCTTCGATGTGTGTTGACACAGTGACGAAAGGTCATGGATTATGCCTCCATGCAGTTAAAGCCGTATGAGCAAAACTACCCTACTCATGGCTTGGAACTCGCGGTTGTAGTATTTTCTTTGAAAATTTGGAGACATTACCTCTACGGGGCCTAATTTAAGATATTTACGGACCATAAAAGCCTTAAGTATCTATTTTCACAGAAAGAGTTGAACATGAGGCAAAGAAGATGGATGGACCTACTGAATGATTATGATTGTGCCATCAATTACCAACCGGGCAAGACTAATGTAGTAACCGACGCTTTGAGTCGAAAACTGGTGATATCAATAGCACATCTGATGATTCGAGAAATGAAACTGATAGAAGATGCAGTGGAGTGACACCTAGATCTGCCCCCTCAGAAATGGGGTAGGAATGACTGCTGGTATAAGGGTGGAGCCCCAGCTCTTTCAATAAATTCGTAAGGCACAGAAAGAGGATCCCCAAGTCATGAAAATCGTCGAAGAAATAAAGCTGGGGAGAAAAGATATTTCTCTATTAGCAGTTATGATCTGTTAATGTTTAAGGATCGGGTATGTGTTCCAAACGATTGGTATAAAACGGGCTATTTTAGAAAAAGCACACCACTCCCGTTATATTGTGCACCTAGGGAGTACCAAGATGTATCAGGACCTGAAGAAAACTTTATAGTGGAATAATATGATGTATCCAAGTGCTTGACATGTTAGCAAGTGAAAGCTGAACATCAACGAGACTGCTGCAACCCTTACCGGTACCCGAATGGAAGTGGGAATACATCACCATGGATTTTGTCTCTGACTTACCTAGGACAGGTGCCGGACATGATAGTATTTGGGTTATTGTAGACTAGCTGACTAAAGCAGCCCATTTCTTACCGGTCTGCAAGACTTACACCTTGGATAGACTTGCCCATTTGTAAATTAAAGAGATTGTTAGATTACATGGAACACCTGTCAGTATCGTGTCCGACAGCAACACCAGATTTACTTCAAGATTTTGGAACAGTTTGCAATCAACTTTGGGGACGAGACTTACTTTTAACACTGCTTTTCACCCTCAGACTGATGGACAATCAGAAAGAACTATTCAAACTCAGGAAGACATGTTGAGACCTTGTATTACTGATTTCAAAGGAAGCTGGGAGGAACATCTGCCTTTGATCGAATTTGCTTATAATAACAGCTTCCAATTCAGTATTCAGATGGCACCTTTTAAAGCTTTGTATGGGAGGAAACGTAGATCTCCTATATGTTGGGACGAGGTAGGTGAGAGAAGGTTGTTAAGGTCAGAAATTATTCAAGTTACCTCAGAAAAGATTGTTTTGATTCCGGAAAGACTTAAGACCGCTCAGAGTCGGCAAAATAGTTACGCCGACAATCGAAGAAGAGACCTTGAGTTTGAAGTAAATGATTGAGTTTTTTTGAAGGTATCACTAAATAAGGGTGTTTTGAGATTTGGCAAGAAGGTAAAGTTGAGCCTACGGTTTATTGGGCCTTTTGAAATTTTGGAGAGGGTTGCAAGTATGGCTTATCGGCTTGCCTTGCCACCCGAGTTGACACATATTCATAATGTGTTTCATGTATCTCTGTCAAGAAAGTATCAGCCGAACCCATCCCATGTCCTGAAATATGAGTCAATTCCGATCAGGGAAGACTTAACGTATGTTGAGCAGCCAATTGAGATTCTGGATAGGAGAGTGCAGATACTATGCAATAAAGAAACATCCCTGGTGCGTGTCCTATGGCAGTATCACTCACAGGAAGAATCGGCATGGGATCGAGAGGAAGAAATCAGGAATAAGTACCCCCAGTTATTTGACTAGTTGAGACCCGATTTTGAGGACAAAATCTTATTTAAGGGGGCGATGATGTGACATCCCAAAACTTCTGGTGTGGTGTTGTACACGGCAGAAGGAGGCGCACGATGGGATAAGGCGAAGTGCACGACAAGACGATATGAATGTGTCGCCGTGAGTGTTAGTGATGCACTGGATTTAGACCACCAGAACTGGTTGTGTAGGATGGTCCTTGAGGGACTACCCCCTTTTCCCTCTTTCTTTTCCCTTTTTCTTTTCCCTCTTCTTTTTCTCTTCCTCCTTGTGCCACTTGCTGCCCTCCCTATGACACTTGGAGGTGGCTTGCTGCCACCTCACCTCCCCCTTCTCCTTGTTTCTTTTAAACCCACCCAGCTCTCTCTCCCTTTTCCCCTCTCACCCTCACGCCGTCCAGTTCTTCTCATCTCTCTCTCTCTCTCTCTCTTTAAGAGAAATTTGGAGAAGCTTGGAAGAAGCACCCTCTACCTCATTGTTGGAGGCCTTGTGGAGGAGCTTGAAGTGGCTGTGGAAGGAAGGATTGGAGGGTACTTCTGTTGTTAAAGTAAGGCGATCATTACATTGCCATTTCATAGTATGAATTGAACATGAATCAAGCATGATTTTGATCATAAAATAAGCATGACTAATGCATGTGGTGAGCATGAATAGGGTGTGAACAACGACACTATATGCACACTTTCCTGTTATGATTTTTCAGCAACAATGGCTGGCCTTTGCATGATGAATGAGTAATGAAACTCTTCAAATTATTGGGAAAAACTTGTGAATTAAGGGGGATGTGTATCTATTATGTGTTAAAAAGGATTGCATGCTGATTTCTAGTGAAAGTTGAAAGCTATGAACAAATCTTTAGGGCATGCTATGACTGTGACATGAAAATCCAGGGACTGTGCATGACTTTGTAACACGTGATTGATATAATAATAGCATCGAAATTGCCTCAAATCACCACCATTAGAAATGTCTCTGAGTCTATTTTAATCTTCATGTTTGGGTCCAATTGAAATTCTGAATCATTTGAAAGTTATACTTCATTTTATGGACCTATATCACTGTTGACAGACTGTGTAAATTTTAAGAAATGTGATTCTAGTTACACTGAGGTTTTGTTTGACCAAATGAAGTCTAAATAACTCATAACTACAACCATTTGAAAGATACATGACTTTAACATGAGTTTCATGTTTTAACCTTATCCAAATTCTGTATAATTTAAGAGTTGTGTTTGAAAGTATGGGGATATGTCATTGTTGACAGATTGCAGAAAACTTACAATTTTTATTCCTGTTTTCATAAGTTTAAAATGATTGAATGAAGTTAAATTTCCTTCAAACCACTGTCATTTGAAAGGTTTATGTGTTCTTTTGAATTCACACGTTGAAAGTATTTTGAAATTATTTGAAAATCAAGATTTATACATCAAATTATGAGAATACGTCACTGATGACCAAACTCGGCAATTTCTAGAAATATTGCTTCTGTTTCCTTAAGCTGTTGATGGACCAAATGGAGTCCAAATGCTCTCAAATTACTATCACATGAAAGCCAAGAATGTTAACTTGAAAGTTTGTTTTTGAATTATATTGAAATTCCGTATAAAATTGATGTTTATATCCCTTTTTATAAAACATACCCCAATATGACATTTCAGAATCTCAAGATTCTATATTAACCCTAAAGTGGTCATGCTCAATTAAGCTTCATACGTTTTTGCGATTGAGGGAGGCCCATACCCACTCTGAAAGAGCAATTGAAATGAAGTAAATTTCCCTATACAGAAACTACTCTAGAGATACTTTTACAACTCTTTAAGTCAAGAATCCTAACCTGACTGCTTTGATACAGACTTGTACAGAATTTGGATAAGGTTAAAGCATGAAACTTATGGTAAACTCATGTATCTTTCAAATGACTGTGGTTGTGAGTCATTTGGACTTCATTTGGTCAAACAAAACCTCAGTGCAACTAGAGTGATATTTCCGAAAATTTACACAGTCTGTCAATGGTGACATAGGTGCATAAAATGAAGTATAACTTTCAAATTATTCAGAACTTCAATTGGACCCAAACATGAAGATCAAAATAGACTCAGAGGCCTTTCTAATGGTTGTAATTTGTAGAAATTCTGATACCATTTGATAGGTCATTCACATGTTACAAAATCATGTACATTCCGTAGATTTTCATGTCACAGTCATAGCATGTCCTAAAGATTTGTTCATAGCTTCCAACTTTCATTAGAAATCAGCATGCAATATTTTTTAACTTAATTCACAAGCTTCCTTCAATAATTTGAAGGGTCATTCATCATCCAAAGGCAAGGCAAGCCATTATTGCTGAAAAATCATAACAAAACAGTGTGCATATAGTGTCATTGTTCACACCCTATTCATGCTCACCACATGCATTATTCATGCTTATTCTAGGATCAAAATCAATCTTGATTCATGTTCAATTCATACTACGAAATGGTAAGGTAATGATCCACTTATTTTAACAACAAAAGTACCCTCCAATCCTTCCTTCCACAGTCACTTCAAGCTCCTCGACAAGGGCTCTAACAATGAGGTGGAAGGAGCTTCTTCCAAGCTTCCCCAAATTTCTCTTAGAGAGAGAGAGAGAGAGAGAGAGAGAGATAAGAAGTGGAGGGCGTGAAGGTGACAGGGAAAGAGGGAGAGACAGCTGGGTGGGTTTAAAAGAAATAAGGAGAAGGGGGAGGTGAGGTGGCAGCAAGCCACCTCCAAATGTCATAGAGAGGGCAGCAAGTGGCACAAGGAGGGCACAAGTTACACAAGGAGAGGGTCGTGTCTTGCAAGGCCTCAGCCTATCGTAAACTCCAAAACGCGTTGGGGACTGTGTGTGTGAGTGAGATCATTACGAAGTGAGGCCCCCACTTGTCATTGTCCTCCCTCTTAAATGAGAGTAGAAGTCCCAAGTTACAAGATTGACTTAGCCTGATCGATGTGATTTCTACTTCAGGAATAGACCCTATTAATTTTTGTATGTCTGAACTGTATGCTCTAGCCAAGCTTCTAATTGTGTGATAGTGATATATGTCTGTATAACTGTTTAATTTATGAAACATGGAAAGCTCTGAGATCTGAACTCTTTATGTTCACTCTATTTGTATATACTGATGTATGATTGTACTATGTGATCTTGCATAAATTGTGATAGTTGTGGGTCTGTTATCCTTTATAAGTGCATCCAGGTTGGAATGCAAGGGTACTGATTCACTTACTGAGCCTTTAGCTCATACTCATCGTTTTCCCCTATGTGTAGAGTGTTGGATGGTGGTGGCAGGCGTTTTGAAGCTTAAAGTTCCAGTTGGTGACTCTTTTGACGGTAGGTGCCTGGCGGATATGTGAAAATGTATTTTGAAGAATTCTGGAATTTTTGTGATCAGGCCTGTTGTGCCTTGAACTCGTTGTAACATAAATTTTTGGAGTCTGAATATGTATATAAATGGTTTTATTTTACTTTGTTTTGGATATTGATTGTATGAGTTTTTGCTTTATATATTATTTTACTCAGTTTTGGATATTGATTGTATGAGTTTTTGCTTTATTTCGTGGTTTGCTTTGATTCCAAGGTTAATTATGCGTTGAGACACTCTCACCTGAGTGACATCTGCGACCTCTGTGTTCGTGATCCCACGCTCTGTCGCCCTCCGGTATGGGACGGTGGGGGTGGGGGTCAGGGAGCAGGATCGTGACAGTTATGAGTCACGAAGTCCTAGATTATTTTTTTTGAATTTTGTGTCTATTCAATGGCTCTGTTACAACCATCCATTTTCAAATTTAAAGGACAAAAATGATTGTAACTTCTATGTATAAAAGATAAATTGTCTCTTTCTAAAGAATCCCCCAAAAAATGGTAAGGTTTATATACTTCCCCTACAACATAGAAGATATATATTTGCCCCTCCCCCCCATCTAGTTGTCCAATTTGGATCAAATGAGTTGCTAACCATTTGATCTAGATCTAACGGCCAAAAGTATTTTATTTTTAGTTTTTTTTCTACAAATTGTATAAAATTGAAATTTGGTACGTGTCGTCTTCTCAATATGGCGCGCTTAAAATTAATATTAAAATAATTTTTTTATAAATAATGACCAAAATACTCCTTGAAAGTTTAAAGGGATATTTTGGTTATTTTATTTTGTTGAGATTTTTTTTATATATTTTTTACACATGCGAGTTTAAGAGATGAGTGGACGTCCAAAATTTGATGTCAAAATATTTTTGTAGAAAAATAACAAATAAAATAGTGTAGAGACGTGATATTGTGATTGGTACCATCTCAGCCGTCCATTCGTTGGATAAGGGGAACTATATAGGTTTTATGTTGTAGGAGGTGCATCGAAAGCTCACCCAAAACAAAAAAAATCCAAATTTAACTCTTTAGGGCTTAAAAAATAATGTCTCGAGATTGAATAGAGATGATCAAATTTTTGGAGGGTGAAATCACAGTATTAGACAACTCAAAATCCCTTTTTTTTGTTTTTTAAAATAATAATTTAGTAAATATTGAGTGATTTAAAAAATTTTACAAAAAAAATGGTCCCAAATAGGTCATCTATCCGAGGGAGTAAATATACAGTAGCCCCGTGGGAGCATAATATACGTGGTTTTATTTATATGCTTTCCTTTCAGTCACTTGAACTAATAAACGGTAGGTCATTTTCAGCCTTTTTAATTAGGATTAGGTTTCAGGGCCTAGGATTAATGAAAACAAAATAAAACCTCACTTCAAATCCTCCAAAAGTACTATCGATAAAAGAAATATTCATGATGGCTTTAAAATCAATTTTTAATATCAACAATAAATTTGAAACATAAAAAATGATATAAATCTTGTTTCTAGGGTAAAATGTATTGTTTAGATAATCTGATACAATACACATTATTTTTAAAACTTGAAATCCTAATTTTTGTTCACAACTATAATGTTCAAATTGAGATGATCGATGCGAAGATTATCCAATGATTGAATTGTAATTTTGGATGATTTAGTGAGGCTTTAGTTTGGCTGCAGCCCTATCAAACCATTTTCCTAAGGGGCCGTTTGGATACCTGGAAATATATTATCTGTGAAATATATTACTGATATATTACATTACTGTGTAATACATTACCCGTAAATAGATTATTATTGTTGGGGTAGTATTTAGATGCAACCTAAGAAATACATTGTTATTGTTTGGCTATGTCTGGAAGAAATATAAGAAATGCATTACCAACATTTTACCAGCACGTACCTATAAACTATCATTTATTTCTTTTTTGTCACAAAATTCCACTAAAATACTGAATTAAAATCATCATCACACCATTCCAAAAAGATTTATAATAATAACATCATCACCATTCCAATAACATTTTCTAATAATAACTTGTACCATTTTACAGTCATGACACTATTTCTTACTTATTTATAGTGCCTTTGGCACTTATATGCAATCACATGTTTTCTAATATGACATTGGTTTCAACATGATAAGTCATTGAAACAATATGATTGGAATAACAAGATTTTATTATAATAAGCCTTATTTTTATTTATTTTTTATAGAAGTATTTCAAATGTCTCTTTTTTTAATTTCAAATAAACAATAAATTTATGATACTAAATTTAAAATTTGTAGAGTACGAGTTAAAAAATGGGAAGAAGTTTTATTAGTAAACTAGAAGGTCTGGTAATTGCAGTATAAAATTTTGAGGTATTGGAGGAAACTAAAAAGATATGCTATTTCAATTGAGATTTTAGTAATCTCTTACGATGATTATGTTATGTAAAATTTTTTATTATGATTGTGTTGTGTCATTTATCATTGATTACTGATTTTTATTTTTATTATTTTTATTTTTAAATGACACTCATGCCTTGAGATGAAGGCACGAGCTTAAAAAGGGAGGGATCACATTATGTTGTATGAAATTTTTTATTATGATTGTGTTGTGTAATTTATCATTGATTATTATTATTATTTTTTATATGATAACTGATGTTATTTTTATATGACAGCTAATGCTTTTATATAAGGGGAAGAGCTTAAAAAGGAATGGATCACTTAGTTATTATGAAGGGAGAGGACTTAGAAGATTTTTTTAATGAAGAATAGGGTAGGCAAAAATGCATTTTGAATTATTTTTCAAAATTCCCGGTGACTCACTTTAAGGGTTTTTTTTTTACTTAGCGCCCAGAGCTCTGATTTTTCTAAATGCAAATGGTTTTGTTTCTTTACTATTCATTTTCTCTCCCTAACGCTACTTTCTCTGTATCTCAGTCTCTGTCAAATTTTTTAATAGGGTTTCAATTTTTTCGACTTAATTCTCTGCAAATCCATTATTTCTATTAGTTTCTCGTCCTAAAAGTCTAGGTTTGCATTAGAGTCGAAGAAGAATGTTTGTGATGCGTGCTCTCTGCAAGTTAAGCTCTAGGTCTAGGTTTCCATGGCGAGTTGCAGAGGGTGATCGAAGGTTTTTAACTGTGGCAGCTTGTAGCCATGGAACCATGAGTGGGAGGTTTTATAGTGTTAGTACTTTGCTTCCTTTCAATCCAGAGGTACTTCTGTTAATTTTTTGTTATTTAGAGCATTTGGATTTCAATCATACTTGTTCATCTACTGTTGAATTTTTTCGTTGGAAAATCTATAAGGTTTAGAGATTTCTTGCAATTTTACTGAAAAATCACATAAGTTCATGTCTTTTGTTTTTGGAATTTTCATTGACTATGGTATGTATTTTTTTTTTGTCACGAGCATGACTTGTAATTATCTCGCAGTGTCTTCTCACAGTGTCAATGTCTTGGTTTATAATATATGATGATTTTATTCAGTATACTGTTTTCCTCTTCATTTTGGAATCTAATGATCTGGGGGGAGAATTATGGCTTAGCTTTAGCATCCAATCTATTTTGTTGGGAGATTTATTGTACCTTTGGATCGTACTCTTTGACTTATTTTTGTTGTTAAGTTTATGAATCGAATTAGTAAATTATGTCATCTTCCGGAAGTTTGATAACTTTGCTACGTGTTCAGATTTGGGGGAGTTGGTTCAGTCGCTGTACTAATTTATTTGTCCAAGATGAGATTTTTCTGTACTTTTGATTCTTTATTGTAGCTTTCTCATACTCTTTTCTATTCCATGTCAAATTTGCAGTCATGGGTTCAGTCATTAACTATTTCTCTCAATTGGATATACTGTTTTCCACATCATCTTCAACGGATGAGAATTAGTAATGTGTTTATTTGTTCATGTGCATCAGTAGGTTTTGGGTTGCAAAGAAATTTATCATATCTGGAGTTCACATGCTTACCATGATGCCAGGTATCAAATTCATCAGGAGAGAAGCTCCATTATTGAGGTTTGTCAATTTTCTTGCTGAATTGGCTTTTGAAAATTTGGAGATTTTGCTCATTTAAATGTAATTCTTACGCTGTACATAATGATATTGTGGCTTTTTAAACTTCCGAGATTTTGCCATGCTAATGTAATTCTGAACTCTGTAGATAATGATAATTGTGAGGAAGTTACTGTGCAATTAGTGCTGCAAGGTAACTTGTTCGGTGATCTGTTTCAGGAACCAGTTGATCCATTTTCACTTGTTGCCGATGAATTATCAATCCTTGCGAATAGATTACGTGCGATGGTTGTTGCTGAGGTATATATATTCTTGATTATCTCTTTGTTACCAAATTAGATTTCATTCTTCTGCATCTTCTTCTTCCTCTTCCTAGTTAGAATTCAATAAATAACCTGAAGAGACATATGCAATGAGAAGAGTACCCTCAATATTACAATTTTATGATCCAATAGAGTTCTATAGAATTTCCCAATGGCTTATAAGGTCCTTCTATAAATAAAAAAAATGTTATCTAAGGAATGTCTCGTTTGTTGAATGAAATGGTAAAACCTTACAGCATTCGCGCTAATCCAAAGTGCTACTGTTCTTGAATCTTGATTCTTTGTTTGTTTTCTGGACTTTTAGAAGTAAAATTTTCAAAGATATTCTTCTGCATGAAGTTGTAGCCAAAAATGTCATGTATTAATTTCTTCTGAAATTATTGCCATATGTGACAGTTATATTGAATAAATAGTGTTAAACATGATATTCTATAACTTGCATTCATTGCATGCTTAATCATATCTTCAAAAAAGAATCATATCCTTTGACACCCCACATTTTGAAGTCAACTGTCTATTTCTATACTTGTTGAGTAGGTTCCGAAGCTTGCCTCGGCTGCAGAATACTTCTTCAAGATGGGCGTTGAGGGAAAGCGTTTCCGTCCTACGGTAAGAGCTAGTCAGGAGATTAATTTTTTTTTCATTGTACTGCTAAACTTTTTTCTTGTCTGAGTATTTTGGAGTTCCATGTTTGCCTTATGTTTCTATGGTGTTGTAAACATTCTAAGGCTGATAACAAAATTTGTCCTCATTGGTAAACTGTAAAATTATTCAGGATATCTAGTATCCACCTGAAAATTTTATTTAGTTTAGAGGTCTTTGAATGAGAGTTTATTTGAATGGTGCTTACTAGAAGACTGCTTCTCTAAATTATTCTACCCTTCATTAATTCAATAGCCCTCACACTGTCATTGGAACTCCGAGGCATTCGTATTAATTGGGTATCCTATGGACTAGGGGCTTTAAAAGCCATTGGCTCTTGATGGAAGGAGAATACTTTTACTTATATAATTACATTCCAAGTTCTGCTGAAACATTAGTTTACACTTTTTGATGACATAATTCTAGTTTGCCGCCTTCTGTACTTGATGTGAGTTTCACAATGCTTCTGCTCATGATGTCCGTAAGGAACTTCTCCTTTATTTTATCTTAATAACAGGAAAATTAGGATTTTATATGTATTATCTAGTTTCCTCAAAGTTCCTGTAGTACCTGGCCCATCACCTCATTCCTGCAGAGAGCTACAGTTTACACACATAGTGTCCTATTTGCATACATATGTGTAGTGAAATGTGGATCTTAGCATGTTGAATAATTTTTTCATGAACTAAGCCAGGCCATACTTAGTGTTATTTTATATATATGGAGCAAAGCAAAAGAGCCTCAAAAAAAAGAAAAAATGTGGATCTTGCTTTGTTCCATATATTTAATATAACACTAAGTATGGTCTGGCTTAGTTCATGAAAAAATTATTCAACATGCTTTACAGACTGTCTTTTGCCTAGTTTAACTTTGAAGTATTATCTTAGGTCATCACTACATAAATCATAAGCTTCACTTCTTTCAAGCTTGTAATCACATGTATTATTCACTGTCTTCTTTATATGTAGATTGGGTGTCTCCTTCCCTGTCTCTCTCTTTTGAAGCGATAACAAGCTTGTCATGTGCATGCAGGTATTGTTGCTAATGGCATCAGCTTTGAAGATGTCAATACCTGAATCAGCAACAGATACTGCACTCAATAGTTTATCAAAGGAACTACGGGCACGGCAACAGTGCATTGCCGAGATCACTGAGATGATCCATGTTGGTAACTTGGAGCCATGTTCAGTTGCATGTTTTAGACAATGCTTGTTGATGCATTGATTGAACAAGTACTTTACAATTTTCTTTTAATATGTGGTAGGTGGCAAGCCTTCTTCACGATGATGTTCTAGATGATGCAGACACAAGGCGTGGTATTGGTTCCTTGAATTTTGTTATGGGAAATAAGGTACTGACATATCATCTATAAGTAAACTTTCATAAACAGTCACTTTATGGAGTATGGGATTCTATGAATCATGAAGATATTTTTACTTTGAAGAAGTTACATATGACAGTCCTTCACATCTCATGATATTCTTCATTTATGGTATATTCGTTTTTCTTAATTATACTATTCTCTTATCCTTTACGAGTATGTGCTTCCCATGAGTCGAGGCCTGAGCCTTACAGGCATTAGAATACTGCCTTTTTTGGATATTCAGCCCAGTGAGTATCGAGGGTAACTCCTTGAATGTATTTAAGTAGGTTTGTCTTGAGACCAAACACCCATCTCGTCCCCCCTTCCCCTTACCCCTCCCCCTCCCCCTCCCCCCCCCTAGAGAGGGCATACACCATTTTGTGCTTCAGCATGTAAAATGCATGCTGTAATAGGCCATGGTATACACGCTCTTCATGATGCATTAAAATGCATGCTGTAATAAACCATGGTATACACGCTCTTCATGATGCATTCTGTTGTTTGCAAGATCTTTCATTTCTGAATTTTCTAGGACACTGTAGTTTTGCTGTGTAGGTATCACTACCATCTACTCTTAGGTATCAGTTTAGTTTACTGCTTAAGTATTGCTTTTTGTGCTTACTCTTGCATTCTTATCTGATTATTAATGCTTGTCTTTTGCTGCCTATATGGGAAAAGCTTCCTTGAGTCATTTTTGCAAACCTGAAAGCAAATTAGCATCGAGCATTCGAGGCTCTCATGCAATGAGCTTCAGCTGCTAACTTCAGTATCCTCCAATATTGTGATGCAGCTAGCTGTACTAGCAGGGGATTTTCTTCTTTCAAGAGCATGTGTAGCACTTGCATCATTAAAAAATACAGAGGTAAACGTTATTGTTATTTTATATTGTTATTTTATTTCTTTGTTGAACTAGTCACTCCAGTGTTGGATTATTTAAGAAACATCTTAATCAAATTGATCTGGTATGTAGCATCAATAAAAAATGTCATGTATTAATTCCATGACCAATATTGGCTGAGAATAAATGGGGTTATCATGAATTGACACGGCGAACTAAACCATTGTTTACCACCTGCTCTAAGTCGGGCAGCTTTGCTGCCCCTACAGATGCCTAAAGCATTGCATAGAAAGATAGAACAAGGGCAAGCATATGATAATTGGGTTGCTTACATGTTGCTTAAACCACATTCAGCATTTTTTTCTTTACCACTTCACCAGATGCATGAGGAGCTAGAGTCATCTTCTGATTGATTTGCTGGTCATGCATATTATTTTGATGCAAAATTCAATATATGGAGGCTATGTATCTTGTACTTGTTTTCTATTGGTGAATTATGTTATATTATATGATGGATATCATCTTTTCTGTTACATTTGTTACACTCTATGGACTAAATAAGTGATTGAGTCACTTCCAACTTTTACTCAAGATTCAGTATGGGGTTCCAGAAAAGAAGCTGTAAATGCAGTTCTATCAAACATTGCTGATTTAAGTGTCCTTTTTTTTACACTAATCATATTTTTTTCACTGTCTACATGTAGGTTGTGACATTGCTGGCTACTGTCGTTGAGCACCTTGTTACTGGAGAAACAATGCAAATGACAACCTCATCTGATCAACGTTGTAGGTATGAAGTGTCAGAGCCAATTTGTTTGTTCTAAGTTAGTGACTTCCAATTGCAAACTCTTTGGTACAAATTCATTTGTCAAGTTGAGAACTTGAATAGTTATTCTTGATGCTCATTAAAACTAGTTGTTTCTTATAAAAATAAAAACATAAAAAACTCCATCATTAGTTGTCAATGCGACATTGAGCTTGGATGTTATGATAATGGAATTACATTCTAGGGCTATTCAAGAATCTTCCCCGTACTCTATTAAAATGGAAACTCAAAAGATCAAAATTCTTCAGCTTTCATGAGATCTTATTCAGATTGTCCCTTATGGTTATGATGGTAGCTACATAGTCCCTATTTTTCTCTGCAGTCTTGTTGGATAATATGACATGTACTGACTATTTAATATACAGATGCTCCACACCACAAACATCTTTTTACCCTGACTCGTTTTTATGAATTTCGAAGTTGTGTCCTCTGTACCTTTAGTTGTATTGCCATTTGGGGATCTTAAATTAAACATCTAGAAATAAAATTCCTTTTGTCTCTCTCTGTCTCAATGAATATTTAAATTTTATGATTCAGTTTTAGATGATTCTGAGATGTTGAATGCTATTAAGATAGTTGCTAGCTTTACGTTTGTCATCTCTTCAAACGTAAAAAGTTGCTAGCGATTATTGAAAAGCTGTTTCCATTTGGTTAATAAAGTCCTAAATGAATCTCCAAGCATTAAATTCATATGACCATGTGATTGACTCATGCAATTATACTAATAGTAATATTACTCTTGCATGTGGAGACAGCATGGATTACTACTTGCAGAAGACATATTACAAGACAGCCTCACTTATCTCAAACAGCTGTAAAGCTATTGCTCTGCTGGCGGGGCAGACAGCTGAAGTTTCTGTGCTTGCTTATGACTATGGTCGAAATTTGGTTGGTTCCCCTCCAGTTAACTATATTTTATTCTGTATAGATATTTTTTATTTTGTGGTTGTAGAAGTCCCATTTATATGGTGTTGTCGTACTCAGAACGCTCATGAGTATGATTGATCGCAAATTTTCTTCTAAATTCAGTCTTGTCATTTGTGGCTAAAGTTCTAGAATGCTATACTTTTATTATCCCTATTACCCTTGCCTTTGTTACAAGAGCTTTATGTGTGGATATGGGCATAGTAGCTCAATTATTCTATTATCCAGGCCCCTATGGTGGCTACAAGATGGAATTTGGAAAGGAAGGTCGTGTAGGAAGTTTAGCAGAGAGGTGCCATGTGTGGGAATGTTATAACTTTTACTTTAGGCACGTATGAGATGGACACACTAATGTGTTAGTGGTTCTCATAAGAATTGATTTCTCATATATTACGTTTTGTCTTTTAGTTTCTATATAGCATATATGTTTTGAAATCTTTTATTTTATTTTATATAGTTAACTTTTCGAAAAGCTTTAGTTGTTAGCTATGTATTTAAGAAGAATACCCATAGGCACTCACATACATGCAATTGCACATGAGATACATCCATGTCAAATCTTCTAAATATTTATTTTGAGTTCTGATCAAGATCTACAATCATTTGATTACAATCTGGTCAATTGGTTGGTCGGTTGATTTATATTGACGCATATGTGTTTGAGGCTCACTGCATTTGTTTATTCAACCTGATAACCAAAACTTGACCATGAGCATCCGGCCAATGGAAACCCACTGATGAGAAAACATTACGATGGAATTGCCTGATTTGCATGGGTGACTTTCTATCATAATATGGAACTAAATTGAATGTTTGTAGATGGTTGAAGTTCAGGAGTGGCATGATAGAAAAGTTGGTGAAATAGGGAATCCGATAGAATTAAATGGCATCAAATTTGTAAAGCTGTCCAGCTGCAGTAATCCCGTCAATCCAATTTGAAAATCAAGTTCTATGTGAGATACTTGGTCTGGAGTTCTTGAATTTCATGTTTGAAATAAATGAACTCTTCACACTGAGTTATATGCCATGATAGATAATTTAGATGATGTTACCTTTCCTTCTATGTTGACAAGGAATTGTACCTTAGAATCCAATGTCCTCCTTAGCTATGCATATAACATGAGAAGTCCATGTAGAGATTTCCTTTCATCTGGCCATTTAATTTCACTGACCTGATAGAAATTTTCTGCAAATGCTTGCAAAGCTTATGTCTAAGTTGCTTTGTACCTTGCAAAGCTTATGTCTAATTTGCTGTGTACCATTTCTATTATTTTGGAAGCTTTATCTTTGCATAGAAGTGATGTTACTTTTGAAAGGTTATGAAATATTCTCTCACATTTGTGTTCTACCATTACTGCATCTTTTCAGGGCCTGGCATATCAGTTGATTGATGATGTTCTTGACTTCACTGGCACATGTGCTTCCCTTGGCAAGGGTTCCTTGTCAGATATACGTCATGTAAAGCTCTCTCCTCCCTTCGTAAATGTAGTTCTGTTATGCAGAGGATCTTTTCTTAAATTATAATGATGCTCTTTCCTTAGAAGAAAGTTTTTTTTTCCTTCTTTTTTTTTTGTTTTTTAATGGGCGGCCGTCTTCTTCTATTTCCTTTACATTGTCTTTTTAAATCCCCATGTTATTGTAGAGTGCTGATGCTATGCTATAAAAAAGAGGTGGTCTTCGTGAAAAAGCAACTCAAAGAGTACTTAATCTATACAGTTCTCGCTGTGGGTGCTCTTCCGATGGTTTAACTGGAAAACAATACCATCATAGATATATTTGAAGAGAAGTTTCAATGAAATTATTGTATCTGACTTAGTCTCTGTAAATTGTTAGAATGAATGATAAAAGATGAATGAATCAGCAAAAAACTTATGTGAATTGAGGGGGTGAGGGAGGGTAGGGAAAGGAAGGGAAGGGAGGATACAATGTTTTGACAATGAGTTCCTTTTTTTTTTTACAATCAGTAATTTACTATCAGTAAAAATAAGGAAGAAAATGACTCCCACTCTATGTAAATATGAATTGCTATGTATGTGTATAACGTTTTGTCTTTAAACCGAATAACAATTATCTTGTGGAGTGGAGGGCCTTGAGAGTTCGAAAACACAAATAACCTGTAAAATGCAACTGAAAAGATGAAATATAAATAACAAAAGTTCGGGTTTGGGTATCGATCATGGCTTCGAAATTATTGGGATTGCTATCTAGTATATCCTTCTATTTTTTTGTTATCATTCTCTATAGTAATTCCTTTTTTCGGCTATCTTTGTTCTCTAATTCATCTTCCTAAGTTGTTTGACATATATAGAATTTCTTGTACAGGGAATTGTGACTGCTCCTATATTATTTGCCATGGAAGAGTTCCCTCAGTTGCGTATGGTTGTTGATAAGGGCTTTGAAGATCCTGATAATGTCGATATCGTAAGTATCATATTACCCATATCTTCAAATTATTTGTAGGACCTGCCTGAGATATATCTTTCTACACTTACAGTTGCATGGTGCTATAACACTTGTCCTGTCGATTATAGTTAACATTGCTTCTCTTTCTCTGTCTTCCATGCTTATTTGTAGGTCTTGCTAAGTTATATATTTCGATAATTCATGTTGGAGGATGCTGTAACACTTTGATATTACAAACATTTGTTTCGTCTATTCCTCTCTCCCTCTGTGTGCGTGTGTGTGTCTGTTTATATTTTGTCGCTTGGCCTGTCATTACGAACATTTCTTTTGTCTATTCAGATCTCTCTCTCTCTCTCTCTCTCTCTAATTATTTGTAGGACCTGCCTGAGCTACATTCTTAAATTCCTGTTGGCAGAAGCAAATGACTGATGTCCTGTCATTAGAAACATTGAATTTATCCTCTCTCTCTCTCTCTCTCTCTCACACGCAATCACACACATACACACAGATGCCCATGTCCTGCACCATTCTCTCTCTCTCACACACACACACAGAGATGCCTATGTCCTGTGATTTTATATTTATCCTCTCTCTCTCTCTCTCACACACACACAGAGATGCCTATGTCCTGTGATTTTATATTTATCCTCTCTCTCTCTCTCTCACACACACACACACAGAGATGCCTATGTCCTGTGATTTTATATTTATCCTCTCTCTCTCTCTCACACACAGACTCCCATGATTTTATATTTATCCCCTCTGTCTCTCTCTCTTATATGCGATTGATGAATTTGCAGGCCCTTGACTACCTTGGTAAAAGCCAAGGAATACAAAGGACCAAGGATTTGGCAGCTGAGCATGCAAGCCTTGCCGCTGCAGCTGTCGATTCTCTTCCCCCAACTAATAATGAAGATGCCATTATATCCAGAAGGGCCTTGGTGGACCTCACTCAAAGAGTCATCTCCAGAACAAAGTGATGGTGAGATATAAATAACGTATTTATATATGTCCTTTCCCATTCATAATGAATAAATTAATTTTTAGAGAACTCTTCCTTGGGCTAAAGCAAGGCTCTTCTTCTCTTTCGTTTTTCTTTATATTCTTTTGAATTATTGGCCAAGCATTTTTGCCGTTTGTAACCCAGAATTTTCATTGTAAAAGTTTCATAATCTTCCTGTTAACTCTCGGCAATTTAATAATTCAAATGAATTTTGTACCATTTGTTGGTTGGTCACATCCTGGAAATGCTCCCTCCCCGCACTCCTTTCTCTCTCTCTCTGAATTTCGGATTTTTTGTATCGCTCATATAATGGTTCTACATGTAGTAGCAAAAAGCTCTCTCTCACAGTATGTTTGTATAATAGCAATTTTGGAATTTTTGCGTCTCTCATATTAATGTTTCTATATATAGTAGCAAAATCTCTCTCTCTCTCTCTTACACACATCATGTTTATATGATGAACAATTGTTTCATGCGTGCTAGATGCATTTCTACAATATGCGGTCCAGAGGTATAAAGCAAATAGGTCAAATAGGTGGTCCATCTAAAACAATTGTAACTAATGATCCAAATGTTTTCTTAATATAATTATTATATTTAGTTTTTAAATTTTATTTATTTTCATATTCATGATCTCTTGTTAAAGATTATATATAGTCAAAAAATTAGGATAAAAAATATTTAAAAAATATATTTTTTGCCATGCC
The DNA here is from genome assembly GCF_054954075.1 of Amborella trichopoda. NCBI lineage: Eukaryota > Viridiplantae > Streptophyta > Magnoliopsida > Amborellales > Amborellaceae > Amborella > Amborella trichopoda. The sequence continues at coordinate 1,748,819 of NC_142337.1, read as the reverse complement.
TGCATTTCTACATTTGCAGGCTTGGTCGCATGCTTATTTCGTCCTTGTATACTAGCAAAAATCTCTCTCTCTCTCTCTCTTTCTCTCATGTTTCTATAATGGCCAAAGCCTCGTATCGTATCATACTTTGAAAGGCATGTGGAACTTTGTTCCCTGCATATTTCCTGGGTTGGGGTCCTACTGCTTTCTGCCTTCTCCAAGAACCATACTGCTACTTCAGAAGAAGAGATTGCGCTGCGCCATATTGGGTAGGGGTTTGCAGGTCCACGAGAGGTCTAGGTGTGGTCCATTGGGGAGAGCTGTGCTTTAAAACCCGAATTGCGTTCTGAATCACTCCCCCACTATACTGATCTGGAGTGGCTGAGCTAGTGAAAATTTGTTGAAAAATAAGTAAGAATTAAATTTCAGGGGATTTGGGAGGGAAGGGACATAGGTCACCCGATTCTGATCAGGATTGGCGATTCTTAATCTGAATTTGCACAAGGTGAGGCCGAGAGAGGGACAAAGATTGCCCATTGACAGATTCTGATCGGGATTGATGATTCCCGATTTGGGTTTGAATTAAGCGAGACGGTGCCAATGTTTGGCTGAGAGAGTCGTTTGGGGTTGAGACATTATCAATAGAGAGAGTTGAATTTTTCTTTGGGTAATTGAGTGGGGATGAGTAGCTCTCACTTATTTTTTGAACTCGTTAATGGTTTTTTAATGTATTAGGTGAGAATGGAAGCTTAAACTTTAGCTGAGGTACACGTGGTGTTACCACTATGACCCTAACCCCATTCTTAAGCAGCATGCAAACAGTGCTGCAACGTTGATTTAGAGAGAGAGAGAATTGATTTGGCACTCAAACAATGCTGCACTGTTCATTGATTTAGAGAGAGAATTGATTTGGCACTCAAACAATGCTGCACTGTTCATAGATTTAGAGAGAGAATTGATTTGGCACTCAAACAATGCTGCAGTGTTCATTGTGTGTGTGAGAGAGATTTGTTATAGCCTTCAACAAATGTTACTGTATCGATTTAGGCTGACTTAAAAGTAGAATTTGGGGGTGGGTACCTCACAATTACTTCAAAAATGATTTTTTTCCATCTTGCATTAGCAACCAGCATAATGATAATTTTATGCTCACAAAAGTCTCTAAGCCCATTTTTTGTTCTCAAATCTTTACAAAGCTTCCTTTCTAACAATTGAAATTGCAGATTATAAACCTCATGATCTCCTGAACCCAGTAGATAGTACATATTAAAATTCTTATGACGCCAAAACCATTTCTATTTCTTATGGAAACAGCAAACTCCAAAACCATGGTGTAGTCTTCAAATCTAAAATGGGGCATGCCTGTTCTTGAGCTTTTTAACTGAAGATATCTTGAGTACTGAATATGGCCCATGCATCCTGTTACAAACATGTTTGCAAGTTAGTGAAATTTGGCAAGAATGACAATACAATATGCTTATTTTTTTCTTTTTTTTTTGTTGGGGCAGTTCATCGGTAGGAATTGAACTTGAGATGTAGTGTCTCAAAGGTTGAGAACTAACCGATCCAGCCCAAAGGTGACATGACACATCATATTCAATAAATAATTTCTTGTGTCGGTGCGTCTTAACCGATGAACAAACTTCCTTGCAAGTTTTGAAATATTACATGGGAGTTATTTTCCTTAATATGACAATTTTCTTCATTCCTTTTTTATTTACTGTGATTTATCTAAAGCATTTTCCCTACATTGAAGAAATAGATTAATGTCTCGAATTACCGATATTCAAAAGAAACATATAAAATATTAATTCAAGGAAAATAATTTATTAAAATGGAAGACCTACAAGAACAAAACAGGCTACTAGAAATTTATTTTATAAAATTTATATACACATTCCGATTTTCCCAAAAGAATTACATATACATTATTCGTTTCCATTTTTTCCTAACATTAAAGATATACGTATATATGTTGATGCATATGCATGTTAGGAAGGCAGTCACTTTACAAAACAGGGCAAGAGTTTCTTAACTTAAAGAGAGACTCTGTTGTCTGTCCCTTTTTATTTAATGAGTGTTTATTGTAAGACTATTTATCTTTTGTAGAGGAAGATCACAATCTCTATTAGTTTTGAAATTGGTTGTTGGAAGTGTGTCACTTTTCTGCATAAAATCTAAGAATTTTTTTTCAGACATTAAGTGCAGCCAATGATACAGCTAAAAATGATTGTGATTTTTTTTATATAAAAACAAATGTGGTTGTATTATACTTCATTACTTGAGTTTCTATTTACTCCCCTATTTTACTTAGAAGCACCCAGTAATACAATAAAATTACCGATAATGAGATTCTTACAAGCTTAGCACTAAATAAATACCTGAAGGATACCAAAGACTTTGTCTGCAACATATTTCTGAGGAAGAGTTACACCCTTTTGTTGTAGCTTATCGGGATGAAGGCAAAGCCGTGCCCTCTGATAAGCCTTCTTCACACATGTGGTTTCGATAATTTCAGTTAAAGGGATTGCTTGCCATCCACTGTTAGGCCATAGAACCTGATAACATATTTAGAGAAAAGTTATTTCTCTGACACACTATTCTAGCTGTCTCATGTACTGACAAATGTCGATACTTGAACATTGTGTTGACACTTCAGGACACGGCGTCAACTACATAAGCATAACAGATATGAATTATGTGCTACACATTCATTAACATATATGGTTTTATTATAAGATTACAATTACAGGGACACGTCTCTCCTATCTTGATTTTAGGCATTTGAATCCTAGATATGTATCAGATTTAGACACAGGTCTGTGTCTAGGTAACATAAGCCTACCCTTCATTTTGCTAACTAATTCATTTAAGTAATGCAATGACTGAAATCCTAGTTATTAGAACATGAGGGCCATCCAAGAAGGGTTATAATCTGCAAAAGAAGATGCACAGTTAGATAATTTGCAGAATCGGCATCTCGGCCCCTTTATATATCGTATATTGAACGAATCAACAAAGTTATTTTGAGATCTAAGTATTTTCAAATTATGGAGAAAAATTAAAGAAAAGAATTGGTTACACTTTTTTTTCCTGAATTTATTTCAATTCTGCATTCTTTGTGCATTGTATTTATCATATACTTATGTATGGATAATAGATATCTTTCTTATCCTTTCTTTCTTTAGAGAAGAGGTACAAATAAATATTAAATCGAGGCACTCGTTTTATGAATAATTTCAACTTACCCTCTATTTATGAATTGTTCACAAGTTATTATTAGTTATTATTTCCTATTGATCAATGCATATTAGTAATCGAAATTTCACATTAGGAATTCTAGATCCAAGAAATCTCTTGAGAAGGATGAAGAGTTTACGTATTGGAGAGTTGAAAGCAAAGATCGAATGTTTCCTTCCTTGCCTGCGGACCACCTTCTGATATTCTCGTTCAATAACTCTGTGGCAGCCTGTAAGAAATAAGAAGTCTTCAATCAATCTCATTAAAAACTGCTTATGGACTCCATCCTTTATAAGATGGAAAATTGTTTCATGCAGACTGGACCGCATGACTACATATGCGGTCCAAAAGTATAAAGCATCCATTTTAAATATGGTTGCAAGTAGGTGTTCCATCCAAAAACCATGGAAACTAACGGGCCAAATGTTTTTTTACTAGAATTATTATTTTTAGTTTTTAAAATTTACTTATTTTTTTATATTCATGATCTCCATGTTAGAGATTACATGTCCTTAAAAATTAAGTCCAAAAATCCATAAAATAAATTTATTAATACACCCGCATTTCTACACATGGGCTTGGCCGCATATAAACCAGGTCCTTATAAGATTGTATTACCAGTATACAGTTTAACAGCTTCAGATTGTATTAAGAGTACAGAAATTAAAAGTAGCAGATTATAACAGTTTACAAATAATCAGTAGTATCTGTATATAGATTATCAGAATTACCAGTATAAATATTATACTATGAAAATAATTGAGTATATAACAGGTTATATGTTTAAGTATCAGAGTATAATCAGGATATCAATATACAGATTATGAGGAAAACAAGTGCTATTGAAATTGCATACGAGACCATAGTCTTTAACACTTTTTAATCACTGCCGCAAACCAAACAAAACTTTTGGAGTTCAATCCCAGCATGCTTAATATATGCATAGATGTATTTATGAGTAGCTATGCATTAAATGATTAGAAGCAGTGTTTAAAAAGTCGGATCCGGCTATTGACTCACCAGTAGCCCACGCAAGTCGGAGCTCGAGTGCCCCCCCCTTCTGATCTGGGTGAGTCCGAGTCAGACCATGTAGTTTTCAATAAAAATTTAGTAAAAATGGGAAACTTGGCAATTTCAGGGTTTTTTGGCATGTCTCTCTCCTGTTCCAGTCCAACACCGGTGAGTCCCTACTCGGACAGGCGATTGTTTCTAACAGTAATTAGGAGTGCTTTTTATAAGGAGAACCATGTGGGTTTCTGAACTTACATCACTATTAAGCTCCTCATTATCAACCTCCTTCCACTTGAGCTCTGTTAGAGATCTGGCCTGAAATGTCAAGACGGAAGAAAGTGAGATTTTATAACAAAAAACATAAAGAGTAATAAACTCTACGTTATCTCTTTATCCTTACTATTGACTATAGAGTATTAAGAAAAGGAAATTTTACTTTGGAGAGCTGCTGCTTTCCGTGTGCTCTTTTGAATGGGTCTTTACACTCAGCTACTGTCCTGCTCTCTGTCAATTTTGAACTGGATTTCGGCTCTGTATTTTCTAGAGAGAGATAGAGAGAGAGAGATTCACAAAAATCCTTTTGTTTTATAATGTGAAGATACAAGTTCGTAAAAACTACAATTATTTCACACAGCATAAAATTTCTCAAAAATGAGGTGAACCCATCTCTGAAAGTGGGTTTTTGTGTCAACTACGCTCTCTCTCTCATACACACACAACTTCTGTGAGTACCTGTTTCATTTTCACGTGATTCTTTTTCTGGGCGTAAATCTCCTACCCCAGCCTTCAGCTCACTATGAACCCCCTTCATTTTGGCTTCCATATAGCTAACATCTCCATTGCTCCCACTGCTAAAATTCCTTTCAAACTTCTCTTTAGCCCAAGCAATGGCTTCATTCACTCCAACCATTTCCTCTCGCTCCTCTCTCTTCTCAGAAACAATCTCTATGACATAAGAACCAAAGAACTCAGACCCCACTTCATCTCTCTCTGATAACTGGCTCCGGATATCATTTTCTTCGAAAACATCCTCTTGAAGGAGGCATGATGAAGTTGCAGAGGATGGTGAGTTTGAAATGGGTTCTTTTTCGATATCAGGAGATTGAGATGGGGTTCTAATGGAGGAAACAATATGGCTGGAATTGGGCCCGAAGATTGTCGATTCGGAGAATGAGTTATGGTTTAATGAGCTCCTGTGAAAGTTGCAGAGCTTGATGTTGTTACTGTAATTCTTGAAATAGTCTTTTAATGGATCAGAGACGTCTCTGTAAGAAGAGGACATTGTTGGAGCTGGAGAGACTTCCTCTGTTTGTTGTTCTGAGAAGAAGCCAGAGAATGACCTTCGGTTATGGCGAGGTGGTACAATGATGGGCCTGAAAAAAAAGAAGAAAGAAACAGGGGATTTACTCTGACTCTGATGCTCTCTCTCTCTCATATTTCAGAGCATAACGGATGCTACATTAAAGGAAATAAATTATAAAAAACAGAAGAATACAAGAATGACATACCCTCTCTCTCTCTAAAGATGAAATATTTACGCTTCCATGTGCATTAACAGTGGAGCAATCTCTTTTTTTTGTGCCATCTATGCTAAATTCAAGTGCTTTTAGAGAGAGAGGCGAGCGTTTCATTCCATTGGATGCGTTTTTAGAGAGAGAGGCGAGCGTTTCACTCCATTGGATGCGCTTCGAGATGGCGCTCAGAACGTTCAAATTTTCAAAAAAAATGGAAGATTCTTCTATGGAAAATAAGGGGAATTTATGAGATAAAGTGCTCATTTAAGGAAATTTCTAATTTTTAAGTTTCTCTTCTATCCATCATGGACCGGATGGGCTCGTTCGACTACCAACCGTGTTGGTACATTGAACCGGCCAGGGGCCGGTGCCAAATAATAGGTAAAGTGCAGGTTCAACCGCTCTAACTAAACAAGTCCCGACCGGTAAAAAAAGTAGTTAAAAATAAAAATCTAAAAACAATAAAAAGTATATTTAAAACATGATTAAACAAAGTACATCTATATGAAGTTAAAAATTAGTATTAAAAAAAAAAAAAAAGATTTCGAAAAATCGATTTGTGCCAAAGGTAATTTTGAAATTTTTCAAAAAAAAGGTAAAATGTAAAAATTAGTGTTCATGGCTAAAACACTTACTAATCTTTGCCAAAATGATAACAAATTTTTTTTAAAAAAAAATATACAAACATATTCCTTATTTTTTGATATTTTATTTTAATTTTTTAAAACTACGCCACCGGATCACCAACAACCAAAACCAGGTAACTTGCCAATACCTGGTTCCAATCTAACTAGCCGATTTTGAGTTGAACTAGCCAATATTGTGAACACTGCTACCAATTGATAATTTGGCCGGTCTAGTCCTTAATAAAAATAAAAAATAATTATAAACAAATTAAAACCAATAAATGACTACTTTTGGCCCGTCCATCTGATGTACTTTCATTGTTTAGACTAAACCAAAATAAATAGGGAAAAATTTATATAGAGCCGGGTCCATCTGATATACTTTCATTGTTTAGACTAAACCAAAACAAATAGGGAAAAGTTTATATAGAGTCGAGGCTCTAAACAATCAAATTTGAGCCTACCTCAAAACTTTTACTAGAAGAAGTTGTTTTGAAGTCCAAATGTGCTCAAAATGATCATCTCGACATCAAGATGCGTAGATATGAAAAAAATAGGATGTCAAGTTTTAGAAGTAGTATATTTTATAACACTTTTTGGCCTGTCAATTTTCAAGATTTTTAAGTTTTCATAAATCTATCGATCTACACTATTTTTTTAAACTTTATAAATAAAGATGAACATATATTTTAAGGCTATCATAAACATTTTCAATATTGAAACTACATTTCTCAACATTATTTGAAGGTAGGCTCTAATTTGATTGTTTAGAGCCTAGGCTATATACAAACGGCACCCAAACAAATATAGGCAACTTTTTTTTACTACCCTTTATATTTTTAAATTATTATTTATATTTTTAGGTATTTTTCAAATCTACTACATTTAATTCGACCTGCTGTTAAATTAGTTTTGATGTAGTTAAACTAGACCTCTCACTTGCTCAATATCAGATCTCTCACTAGCAAATCCAATCCTGACAAATGTAGACCCCTCACTTGTTGAACCGATCCGAGTAAAAGGAGAGGAACTCATCCATTCAAAGTGGAGCACACTCTCTCTAACACACATACAACATCTACACTTCCAAATCTCTCATGCAGAGTCACACCTATACATAATATTTTTTTTTGAGTAATTCAGTAGGGATCAGATACCCTTAGACCCCTAACTTGTTCGATTGCTTAACGGATCCGAGTAAGAGGAGAGGAATTCAACCATTCAAAGTGGAGCACATTCTTTCGCACACATACAACATATATACTTCCAAATCTCTCTTCTCATGCATAGTCACACCTAAACATACATATAAAAAAAAAAAAAAATTGGGGTAATTAAGTAGGATCGTTTTTTAATAGTTAGTTTTTTAACCTGTCAATAGGATTGGACGCTACATATAATTTTTTTTAATTTTTTTGATAATTCAATAGGAATCACGTGCCCCTACTTATTTTTAAAAATAGTTAAAGGGCTTTTAACCTACAATATATATAACTGAAATATGACAGTGCTACCATCATGACCTCAACCCCTTTTCCGAACTACCTACGATACAAATAAAGAAACACAAAAACACAGATTTCAGTTTCCAACTTCTCTCTCTAAAGAAACATTATAAGAGAATAATAATAATAAATCATTTACCTTAGATTGGAAGCAAAAGAGTTGAAAGCCATGTCCTCTGAAACCGAAGGTCTAAGAGGACTCAACACCTCTGAACATGACGAGGCAGACCTCGTTCTCGACCCCCTATTTCCATAACTACCCTCCTCTTCTCCAAATATATCGTCATAGAACCCTCCTCTCCCCAAAATACCCTCGCCTTTTCCACCATATTTACCTCCCATACCCATTCCCGGAATCTCATATACCGGCAAATTCCTGCCCATTTTTGCACGCTCTTCCTGCCCCTGCCTGAATATCTCGTCGTAAAAGGTGCCGGAATTCTGAGTTTTCCGGCTGCCAGAAAATGGGAAGTCGAATTTTCCAGCCTCAAGTTGTTGCCGGTAAATAACGCTTTTGGGGGGTCCGCCAAAAACATCGCTGAACTCTTCGGGACTGAAGTAGTTGGTCTCTGAGTTTCGCCTCGAAAGCTTCGGCCTCAAACTCTCAGGCCATTCTCTCTCCATCTATGCGTGAGATTTAAAAAAAAACAAAAATTGGTGCTTTTCTCCGGTTTGAATCTCTTCTCCTTTGTTGTATGTTAATGGGCTTTGAGTCTGTGTTTCTTATAATTCGCTTGAAAAAACTGATCTAATGGCTGGAATTCTGATTTAGTTACAGGAATTTTTAAATAATGACTGTGACTTTAAGGTGGGTCTCTCGGAAAGTAGCCAAACTCACCGGAAAAGTGCAAAAGTTACTGGAATATTGAGAGAATCGCTAGAATTTCCAGGTGGGTTGCTGCCTTGCCGAACAATCTGCAAAAGTCACCCAAATCTGAAAAATGGTGAAACTTTTGTGGTGGGGTGATGGAAATGTAGCTCAACTGCTCAATCACCGTAAAAAGCTGCACAAGTTGCGGATTTTCTTTTGAATAGCCAGAAAACTTGCTGGGGTGGTCGGAATTCTGAAATAGTGTCTGGAAAAGTTATGGTGGTGGCCGTAGTTCCTAAATTTTCCCCAGATAAATGGTGGAGACAGCTGGAGTTTCGTTCAGAAGCCAGCATGGAGTTGCAGGGAAGATGCCAAATAGTCAGGGCAAAGAAGGAAAGACTAATTGTGGTCGCCGGAATTCTGCTAAGATTACCGCAAAACCACTGGGAACGGCCAGAATTCTGTAATAATGGCTTCAAATTGAAGGAAACGGAGTGATAAACTGATGCTTGGAGTGGGTGGAGAGCCAGAATAAGTACCTTTGTTCTGCGGTGTTTGGGCCGGAAAACTAGAAGAATCGCCGGGAAAATGAAAGGAGTGAGCAGTGCATGAGGGAGCTTTGATTCGAAACATATATGACCATACGGTGTGCAATATGCTTATAAAATAAAATAACAAATTTTTTATTGTATACAATAGGGTGTGGTTTGTTTAACGTTGCAATCTTAAACAATGGCACCTCCAAATTTTATAAAAAAAATTTAGAATTATTTGAAAATCTAGTTTCATCTTTAATTATAAAATTTTAAACTTTAAAAATGATTAAAATCAATAAAATCTATAAACATATGAAAATCTTGAAAATGGATGGTCTAGATAATGTGTTGCAAGATGCATTATTTATGAAATTCAAATTTTATTTTATTTTTCATATTTATGCATCTCGATGTCAAGACAATCAATGTTCAAGCTCACCCATTCTTAATTTGGTTGAGGCTAGCAAGAGCGGCACTCCAAGCACTTGTATTGTGGCACGAGTGACTTGGGGTGCCAAGTTGGATGAATGGACGGTCTAAATTTTCCTAATATATAAATGATTCAGTCTAGACCGTCCATATAAGAGCCGTTACCTATCACTATTTTGGAGATCTAATGTTAGAGATTTATAATAATAAAATTCTTTATGAAAATTATTTTCGTAAGAGTTTTCGTAAATAAGAATTTTATGCCGATCTTTCTTCACGAAAATAAAATCATCATTTCTCATAAATATACTTGTATTAAAAAAAATAAAGACAAAAGTTGCGGCCTCGGTTTTGTGCATTTTGGTATAGCCACACCTCATAATACAAATAGAAAATGAAATTTGGGTGCTCTAAAACTCTTGTAGGCTTACAACTCTATTTCCATTCCTGATTATAGAATTTGAAATGCCAAAAATAGTGCAGAAGACCTGAAATGGACAGTCCACAAAAATATGTTGCAAGGTAGACCATTTTTGATACTGTTCGAGATCCTTGTTGTATAGTTCAAAACTACATTGTGCCACTTTGTAAAGCCGTGGCCCTATCATTTTGTCATTGACCTTGGCAAATAACAAATATGCCAAGATCAATGATATTAATTTGGAAGTGAAAGCAGATAGAGGATCTTCTCAGCTTTTTTAGGAATAAATTAGATCAAAATTCCATGGACGGCTCAGATTGCTCCCTAAACCAATAAATGGGTTGATATTAACCAATGCATCCAAGTAAAGCTGAATGAAATTATTAAGCTTGTTAAAGAATCCTTAAATTTAAATATAAAATAAATTAAAAAATTAAGAAATAGATAAAATGTAATTATTTTTGTAAGTGATTTTTTAAAAAATAAGAATTTTCATGAAGAATTTTCATGAACTTTGGCCAGTAGGCTTTTTTAAGCAATAGTAAACAGGAGAGGATTTTCTTGAAAGGGTGTGGTTTGTGCGGCCTTAAACATTCCAATTAAGACGCGCATTCAAATTTTGTCATAAATATACTTTTGATGTAAAAATTCTTAGGATGGCTTGAGTATCTATTTTCATCTCGATTTATAAAATCTTAAACTCCATAAAAGGTTCAAATCAAGTAGATTTATAAACATTTGAAAATCTTGAAAATTGACAGTCTAGATAATGTGTTGCATTACATAATTTTTAGGACTCAAAATCTTTTTTTATTTTCATATTCAGACATCTCAAATGTTGAGATGATCAATTAGAGATTTTTCCAACATCAAAACAACTATTTATGATGGATTTTTGAAGCGCACTTTGATTCTAAATTTTAAGGTTGCAACTTTATATAAGTTTTTTCCTTATTGAAAATAATTTAAGAAATTTGCTTCCATTTTTAAAACTTTTCGTTGGTTTAGAAGAAAAAGGATAGAAGAGAAGAAGGAAAGTTTGGAAACAATTTAAGAAAATAGTAATTTCCATGGATCATGAAGAAGGAGAAAGTTGGAAACAATTTAAAAAACTAATGATTTCCATGGATCATGGTGGGAATTTTTTTTTTTAAAGAAATAAAAAGTTGGAAATAAATTAAGCAAATAATAATTTCCATGAATGATGGTAGGGAACTTTAAAGGAAAAGGCTTTGTAGAAGGCAGGTGAGAGAGAGGATGGATGTCTTTAAAAAAGCCGACATTGCATGCTTAGTTGTGGATTGCATACAGCTTTCTGCCCCCACCACACACACACACTCTCTCCTTTTGTTTCTCTCTCTTTCTCTCTCCCCACTTTTATTTCTCTCTCTTACTTATCTTTTTCTCTCTCTTCTCTCTCCTTATATTTCTCTCTGTGTTTAATTTTTCAATATTTCTTTTGGTTCTATAATAAAAGTACCTACAATTCAGTTGAAAGGAACAAATCAAAACCTTAAACGTGTTATCATTGCACATGAAGTTCAATTGAACTTTAACAATAATAGAGAGCACTAAATTTTCTCATGAAAAGACATCATGGATATGAGTGAATATAATTTGATTGAAATTATGCTTCCACTTTGATAATCGACTAAATCACCCCCTAAATTCCAAATTTCATTGCCTCTCAAATCACATTTGGATACTAGTACCGTCATAAATCGCCCTAAAAAATGTCTGACTAAAGGTTTTTTTTTTGTCCTCGTGATTTGAAGACATCCCCTACCCATTTTTTTATATAGATAAGGGGGTTAGCTTTTTTTTTTTTTTTCTTTTCTTTCTCTTTTAAAGGTGTCAATGGGTAGTGTCGGCAGGATTGGAAACCACCGCGTATTAGAAAATTTTTAGTTTGCTTCTAATAACTTTTGAAAAAAGTCTTGGGAACTTCTAAATTTTTTTTAATATGGTTAGGAATTTAAGCAAGAAAAAATTTGAAAGTAGAAATAAATAATGAAATTATTTTTTTAGACTATATGAAATGCAAGTTTAGCAATAATAGGAGTAGGGATAAATAGTTAAGATTAACGGCTAAGATATATCAAAAAGATCGCACTTTTGATATCTTAGATCGATATTCTAAAAAAATGGAGAGACTGAGGAACACATCGCACATTGAATTAGAGCTGGGTAGGCAAATGTGGAGATGTGCAATTGGAGTTTTATGTGATCGATGCACACCAACAAAGCTGAATGACAAGTTCTATAGGATGGTTGTGAGATCAATTGTGCTTTATGGGGTGGAATGTTGGGAGATTAAGAAACAACATACCAAAGATGTTGAGATGGATGAGTGTCAAGACAAAAATGGATAGAATCCAAAATAGATACATTCAAGAGAACTAAGGGTTGCGCCAATAGGTGATAAGATGTGAGAAGGTAAACTTAGGTGAGCTGGTAATATATAGCCAGACCCAGTACAACACATGTTAGGATGTGCGAGTTAGTTCAGGTGAAAGGCTCAAAAGGGATAAGGAGTAGACCCAAAAAGATATATTCCTCATTGAGAGTATAACCATTGATAGAGCAGAATGGTATATTAATATTCGTCGAGCCGATCCCAAATAGTTGGATAAAGGCTATAAGATGATGTTCTACATTTAATATTATGTCACTACGCCCGGCATGAACCACTGACAAGTTCAGAGTAGGACTAGCCTAGCCCAACTAGCTACCATATGGGCTGGGTTGGGCTGGACTGGACAAGGGCCCTTGTGTCGAGAATACAACTCTAGGGCTCCGGCTTAGCAACCCTCAGCCCTATGCTAGGCCTAAATCTTACATAACATTATAGTTAACTACATATATCTATATAGAATTATATTTTGCATAATATAGAGTAATGATCCTATGAGACCTCGATGCAGAAAGAAAAAAAAAAAATTATAATTATTATTTTTTTGAGTTTATCTTTTAACTTTAAGAGGTACGCAAGATTTTGTGCCTAAGAAGAGATAAAATATGAAAAGTGTAGAAAGAGTCTTTTTGTTAATGTTTATCTTATTTTTTAGTCTATTTAAAAAGAGGTTTCCCTTTATTGTAAGAAACTGTGGATGAGTTTAGTCTATTTAAAAAGAGGTTTCCCTTTATTGTAAGAAAATGCGGATGAGTTAATAAAACCTTGCAGACCTTGAAAGAAGGTATATTCTCTCAACCTTTTATTTTATTTTTTTTCTGGTTTTATTTTTTCAATTCAGAGCAAGTTAGGTCCAGAGTTTATAATGCCACCAAAAGCCAATCAAGCTAATCCTGCTCTTATGGATGATTGTTGGGGGCAAGCTATAAAAAATTTGACTAAAGCCTTAGAGGATTTTCTCACTGAAGTACGTGAGATGCATTAAGAGATGAATCAGAGGTTAGAAAATAACCTTCATCGTGAAGAAGGTACTAACAACCACATTAATCTTGTATCAGAAATTCCACGACAAATCCAAGGTGTTGATTTCGAGCGTAACGAAGATTACATTCCAAATCTGCATCCTATACAGCGACCATAAGAAGATTATAGGCCAGATCCGCGTCTTATAAAACGACCACGAGAAGAGTATAGGCCAAATCCGCATCCTATAGAACGACTACGAGATTTTGGTATTAAAGTTGACCTCCGAGAATTTCATGATAAGCTCCACATCGAAGGCTTTAATGATTGGTTAAATGCAATTGAAAATTATTTTGAATGGAGTGAATTGCGAGAGGAACGTAAGGTTAAATTTGTTGCTACCAAACTCCGTGGGTATACTGCGGCCTGATGGGAGCAAGTTCAACAATCCCGATTTCGTAGTGGGAAAAGAAAAATTACTTACTGGCAAAAGATGAAAAAGAAATTGAAAGAAAATTTTCTTCCTGCAAATCATGAACAAATTTTCTTTTAAGAACTTCAAAATCTTCGACAGAATGAAGAAAAAGTAGAGGATTATACGGGGGAGTTTTATCGATTAGTTGCTCGAGATAACCTCCAAGAGACAGAAGGACAAAAGATTGCTCGATATATAAATGGCTTTCAACCTACTATTAGGGATGAGGTTTTTCTACATCGTCCATGAACTTTAAGTGAAACTTTTCAACTTGCTTTACAAGTAGAAACGAAATACCAAGAGAGCACTGATAAACGCTTTTACCCCCAAAAAGAAGTTTTATGTCAACCGAAATTTAATGAAGAAAAAAAAGATAATGTAAAGTTTATGTGTTATCGATGCAACGAACCAGGACATCGTTCATTTCAATGGTCGAAAAAAAAGATGGAGGTACACTTGACTAAGGAAGAGGAAGACGTTTCCAAAGATGAAATTCAACAAATCGACCTCTATGGTGATGAAGAAGGAGATCCGCTTTGAATCAAGCTCGAAGTCGAGCTGCTGCCAACCTTGAGAGAATGATGTAGAAAGAAGAAGAAAAAAAAAAATTTATTATTATTATTTTTAGTTTATCTTTTAACTTTAAGAGGTGCACAAGATTTTCTATGTGAGCTAATATTGATTGATTTGGGTTAATTAGTTATTGATTGATTTGGGTTAATTAGTTATTGATTGATTTGGGTTAGTTAGTTTGGAATATAAATAGATAAGGTTAAATTAAATGAGGTAGTTTAAGAGTATAAATAGAATAAGGTTGGATCTAAAGGGGGTTTATCTTCTCAACAACAAGTGGCTAAAACGTGGGATATAAACAAATATTTAACACGTAATTTTAAGATAGAGAAAATAGGGAAGAAGCGATAAAATAGGAAAAGTGTAGAGAGAGGTTTTTTGTTAATGTTTATCTTATTTTTTAGCTTAGAGATTTCCCTTCATTGTAAGAAAATGTGGATGAGTTAATAAAATTTGATCTATTTTTTGGGTGGATTCTCTTGTAGACCTTGAGAGATAGTATATTTTCTCAACCTTTTATTTTTATTTTTATTTTGGTTTTATTTTCTCAATTTGCGTCAGGCCCTCCCACACCCATATGTATAGGACCCCAAATGATCAACATTAAATTTGACATAGATCTTTAGAAAATTTATCACATGGGTGTGAGACTTGACTTTTTTAGAGATCTGTGCTCAATTTAATAGTGATCTTTCGAAATCATTACTCATCGCAATATAAGCACAACCTTATATCTCAAAAAGATTGCAGTAAAAAAAAGATACTAAAGATGAAATCTCTTGATATTAAGAAAATTAATTTGTTAAACAATCCCTAGCTGGTGAAAAAAGAGATTTCAATAAGGTAATAAAAATATTTTAAGAATAAATAGGCATTTTATTAAATCATGAATCCTTTTTTTTTGTAAAATATCTGGTACATTTTGGAGCTAGCATGTATTAATGGGACCCATTCCCACTTTCATTTGTTAAGCGTCCTTGTGCAAGAATATATTCGGGGACCTCCCTAAACTCCAAACTCCAAGCCAAGCCCAAAAATCCGAAACCCGAAAAATCTAGATAAGCAAAAAGATTTTCACTCCATCGGGTGAAAACCCATTCTTGGAGTACTCACAGGGCTCCAACATTTGAAGATGTGACATCGGCGACTTATCTCAAGAAAGAAAAACAAGAAAAATTCAAATTTGACAATGTAAGTGCTTTAAAAAAAAAAATCTTTAAGAATAGATGGAGACCATTCAATTTTTTAGAGGGTTAGATTAAATATGTAATAACTTTTGACAATATTTTAATAGACGTATCAAATCTACACTGCCTAATTAAAATAGCTTATGCACAACACTGCAATTTTATTTCTACAAGTTGTAACCGCACCTTTTAACATATTTTTCAACTGTATCGAGTGAAATGATCTTATTAAAACAACCTCTTTGTAAATAAATTAGTTTTTTTCACCACTTCACTCATTTTCTGAAGTTGTTTAACTATTTTAACAATGTTTTACTTTCATATAGATCAAAATCTACATTTGCAAGAGGAAAAAAAATGATGTCAAAGAACTCCAATGCCCCTGTTTTGTATGAATGTATTCCCATTTAATTCATGTTTTCTTTATCTTTTTCATGTTTTTTTCACTCTTTCACGCTTAGATTTTCAAACGTATTAAAAAAAAAAAAAAAGATTCTAGAAATATTGCTGAGTGTTCGAATCTATGCTCACGTGACAAAAAAAACAAAAAAAAAAGCAGAGTTTTACATTTTTTCTAAGACTTTTCATCAATGATAATTTTCAAGCTTTGCATAGATGGCCGGCCATGAACAAGCAGGAAAGAAGCTTCCAATTTCAGTTCATTCACCCTTTTTGCATTCCAACAAGAGAGAGAGAGATAGACTCCCCCAAATTGCCTTCCAATAAAAGGAAGTAGAAAATAGAGTAGGGGAGAGAGAGAGAGGGGAGGGGAAAACAAGAGGTTGTTTTCCATATTTCCTACTTTTTCAGGGTTTGGTTCTTTTAATACATGCACTTTTGAAGAAGTAAATTTAAGGTATTTGTTTCTCACTTGTTGTGGAGGTATTATATAGAGGTTCCTTATTTGGTGAATGTGGTACATATAACTTTTGTTTTTCTCAAGCAAGCAAATCTCCCTTTACTTTCTCTCACTCTCTTTTTTTCACTGAGGAAATCGGCCTTTCTTTCTACCTTTGCACATATTGGGCCTAGCATGCTTAAGAATCTTTGACCCATCATTAGAAAAGACCAAAACCATGAAGGCCAAAGCTTTGGTAATCATCAGTGTGTGTGGACTTTTGCCATTTTCAAAAGGGAATTGCTATTACAAGTCAGTTTAGTTTAGTTTAGCCTTTATTTATTTATTTTTTATCTTTATTTTTTTTAAAGCATAAGTACGAGAATGGATCCTAAGACGTTATGTTGGAACACTGGCCCCTTAACCACCGATGCACCGACCTCGTTCCCCAAGTCTTTTTTTTCTTTTTTTCTATGGGTTTTTTTTTTTTTCTTGACACAGTGAAAATTTGTGAGAAGTTTCAAAAAGAATTAATATTTTCACCCTTCGGTTAGAGCAAAAAAATTAAAGTATAACTTACAATGGATATTCGGGCCATGACAAGAATTTCTAGCATTGAAACTACAATTTTTAGCTAGATTTTGAGATGCAGCTTTATTTATTATAGTGAAGCCTAGGCCTTATGCTAACCAAGCAAACTGCTTCATTATGGCTTTTGTATTACAATTGTAAAATACAATATAATGTTGGGAGATCAAAGGTGGTGCCTTTAATGTACATAATTACCTCACATAAAAGCCCAAGTGGGGCCTTTAATCTACATAATTACCTTTGTCCCCAACTAATGATTCCTTTTAATTTTCACTCCCAAAGTTACTTAAGATTTATTTGACAATGATGCTTTGGAGTTTGCAAAATCCTTGAGTTCTTAGGATACTGTCTAGGACCTTTTATCTTTTTTCCTTAGATATGTGTGTGTTTATGTGAGTGTCCAATTTTTTTATTTTTTATTTTTTTTCTCTAAAAGATTATATGCTCTTGCAGGAGTATATGAAACAATCAATGCCCCGGGTAAATCCTAATTCTTTTAGGATCCCACTTACTTCTTCTTCTTTTTCTTTTTTTTGTTTTTGGGGTGAGTCGGTAGGGAAAGGGCCCTTACCCTTTGTAGGAATCGAGCCCAGGACGTAGCGTTGCAAATCGTCAAGCGCTAACCAATTAAACCCCGGCTCTTTTCCTATTATGATCCCACATTTTGGAGATGTAATCTACCCAACCCAATAACAGCCTATAATAACAATAATAATACTAATGATAATAATCCTATGTTGTCTATATATCCATGAAACGATGAATTTATATTATTGAACAAAGATTGTCCAATTTCCGAACAGAGGGACCTAAGCATTTAGCAACTCAAAATTCTTTCTTTTTTTTTGGTGTTTTTGTATCTTGTAGAAAATTCTCATCCATTGATTCTACAGAAGCTATAAAAAATAATCTCGTATCAGAAAGATTTTCCCACTTATTTGCCCAAAGGAGCAAGCATATAAGGTAATTTGTGAAGTATGTAATATGCACTTATTTCAATTGAGCAGGACATATGATATGTTTAAAAGGGAAGTAAAATAGTGCAGAATACAATGTATTCAGTCCAGCTTTATTCTTAGATTGATAATAGAGTCCTCATGTTGAAGGCAAACCACTTTGGAACATGAAAGAGCTGGATGGCATGCTAAAAGTTAAAGGAATTTGGATAGAAGACAACACTTGTTCTGTTTTTTGCTGGACAAGGAGGACAACACTTGTTGTTTTTGCTCTTCCTTAAATATCGGTACTGGGAGACATGTTATCCTAAAACTTAGGCCATGGACATGGCATAGAGAGAGAGATGCAGGCAAAACATTGTTAATCTTGTTTGAAAGAGAGTAGGCAAAACAATATTCTTCTTGTTTCCTTGCTGTTGAAGCCCTAACTTATTTGCTTAGGCAGGCTAAATTTGGACACATCAAAGTTGGTATCAGTCATCAAGCAATCCAATCATGTAACTTGCCCTTTATCATCCTGAATCATGTAATCTACACCATTTATCATCCTAAAAAATTCCCTCTAATCCATTAGAAAGAGGTATTGGGTATCGTGGGGCCTTAACCCTTAGCTATTGACTTGACTCTTTTGGACAAGTCTTCATTGGTGGCATCCTTTTGGACCATTGAGAGAGAGAGAGTGTGTGTGCACGCATGCACGTGAGAGAGACCGACATTCCTGTACCCACGTGTTAGGTCTTCCAATTGGGCTGGGCTGGGCTGTACCTTGGGCTTCATAGAGGATCCCTTTTTCAGGCCAGACTAGGCAAACCTGTTAGGCTAGCATGTAAGGGCGGGAATTAGGTCGGTTTGACCCATGGACTCGACAAGTCGACCTGAACGGCTCTGGTTCTGGACCTAGATTTTGGACCCAATATGTTGGTCCTAGGTCCATTTGACCTTGATCTAACCCCGGCCAGGTCCAGGTCAGGTTAGATCTTGTCAGGTCAAGTGGGGTCGGGGTCAACCCGATTGATATATATTAGTATCAATACATATTAATAATATTAATTATGTAATATAACATGTATGCTATATGTTTCATAATTTTTATTTATAGACAGATCTGACCTAACCCAACCGAAAGGGTTGGGTCCGTTCCAATTGACTTGGACCTGACAAGAACTTGGGTCGGCTCTAGGTCCAACTTATAACTAGTCAAGTAGGGTCCAAATCAAGGTCGACTTGGACCCGACCTAACAGATTCCCAGCCCTAAACACACTCCAGTATCACATGACATA
Source organism: Amborella trichopoda (assembly GCF_054954075.1). Taxonomy (NCBI): domain Eukaryota; kingdom Viridiplantae; phylum Streptophyta; class Magnoliopsida; order Amborellales; family Amborellaceae; genus Amborella; species Amborella trichopoda. Next base: position 1,729,470 of record NC_142337.1, on the reverse strand, counting down.
AAAGGTCCCAACAGCTACAAAAGCTCGCTACAGGCTCGCCCATACACTTTCAGCCCAAGCCCAATTTCCTTCACCTTTGGTTGGTGATATTATTTTCATCGTATAAATAGATAAATAGATAAATAGATATAGATTGATAGATAGATATAGATTCAGACCAAGCCCAATTTCCTTCACTTTTGGTTGGTTGGTGATATTATTTTCAACGTATAAATAAATAGATAGATAAATAGATATAGAGATAGACCCTGGCGAGCAATGGGGCCAAAGTCCCAACGCCTATTATCAACATGATGGAGACCATTACTTGGCTGCACTGTGTCTTTTCATCGAAGGAAGATAGCTGTCAAGTGGACAAGCAAAAGGAAAACTTCATAACAATGCCAAGAAAAAAATTTAATTCTAAGATCATCCTTTTGGTTTAGCACTGACTAAAGAAATTCTAGCAGCAATTAAAATTCTAACCACTCCGCAAACCCAAAAATAGTCTATATGTACTCTCTTTTTCGATTTGTTAATAGTAACAATGGAACTTTAGACATCACATTGTGTCAGGTCTACCATAACCGCCCATGGGCCCATTTATCAAAAAAAAAAAATCATACATAGTTGTATCTTATTTTCTTCCTCTAAATGCCCCATTCTCCCATATAGGAAACTTGTTCTAAGAACTTGATCAATTTTAGAATGCGATTTCAGTACTTTATCAAAATAAATATAAAAAAAATATATTTTCATCTACCCCCACTAACCTCTTTATCCTTAAGGAACTACTACCATGACGCATAGGACCATATCAAATACGCGGTTATATGAGTCTTATCACTATGGTTATAACTGTCTATCAATGTCTATCAATGGATGGATGGTGATGAAGGGTGGGACTTGGTGCTTGGGTCATGTTACTTTTTGGTGGGTCCCACTCACTCTCCATGACCATGGATTTATGGGTCATGTCATGTTTTGGCGGGTCCCACTCACTCTCCATGACTGTCGATCTATCGATTGGTCAATGATGAATCATGACCATTTACACATGTCCTAATATACTTTCTCATACTTAAATAACCTAAGGATGAAAATAAATCTATCCCATGTGTATAATCATGGTTAAATATACATTTTTGTTAATTGTTTGGATGACACATTTAAATACAAAAGCTTAATTCTATTTATTTTTTAGAACACCCGCCGGGGCATAAAAACCTTATGATTTTTGGCTGAGGCTTTCATAAATTTACAAAAGCTTAATGTTGTGTTTTTTGTTATTATTAATGAGAACGTTTTATATAGACTTAGGGAATTTATACATGTTACTCTCACCCGGCTATCAGATATAAATGAACAGCAAGAATACCTTCAACCATAGTGTCAGAAGTAAGCGTTCCCCATTTGATCTTAGATCTAACGACTCAAAATTTTTTATTTTTTACTTTTCTTTTATAAATCAAATGAACATAAAATTTGATGCATCTCAATGGGACGCACCTTAAAAATATTAAAAATATACTTTCATGAAAACAAAATAATCAAAACTTTCAAGAGTATTTTGGTCATTTATATTTTTTAAAATTATTTTTTTAATCTTTTCTTAAAAATATACTTTCATGAAAACAAAATAACCAAAGTGCCCTTGAAACTTTCAAGAGTATTTTGGTCATTTATATTTTTCAAAATTATTTTTTTAATCTCTTTTCCGGGGGTGAACCTATGAGAGGATTGGTCGCCCCAAATTTGGTGTCAATATATTTTGTATAAATAAATAAAAAATAATGTTTAGGCATGATATTGTGATTGTGGTCATCCCAAGAGTACATTCAAATCGAGCGACTGGGATACGGGTAGCGTATACAAATTTCATCATACCTAGCGGAATATAGAAAACTTTCACATAATTAATTATGTTAAAGATGATATATGAGAGCTATTAGGAGTCAACGAGCCCAATGATAAATAATTCTAATAGAAGCAACGAAATCCATAAAAAATTTCAATATATATATATATATATATATAGAAAGCACGCCAAGCTTTAAACAATCAAATTAGTGCCTACCTCATAAATTTCACTAGAAGAATTTTTTTGATGCCCAAATATCCTCAAATTCATCACACCTCAACATCAAGATGCATGGACGTGAGAAAGAAATGAATTCAACTTTTAGAAATAGTGCATCCTGTCATGCATTTTTGGAGCGTCAATTTTCAAGATTTACTCGATCTACATTATTTTTAAAGCCTTAAATTTTATAATTAAAGATGAAAATATATCTTGAGGCTATCACAAAGATTTCCAGTATTGAAACCACATTTCTAGACAGTTTTTGAATGTGCGCTTTACTTTGATTGTTTGGAGCCTTGGTTCTATACAAACCACTCATATATATATATATATATATATATATATATATATATATATATAAGTAATGATCTTATGAGACCCTCCCACACCCATGTGTGTAAGACCCCAAAGGATCACCATTAAATTTGGCACAAATCTCTAGAAAAGTCAAATCCCACATCCATGTAATAACTTTTTTAGAGATTTGTACCATATTTAATAGTGATCATTTGGAGTCCAACACATATGGGTGTAAGAGGGTCTTATAGGATCATTACTCTGCCTCCCTCTCTCTCTCTCTCTTTATATATATGTGTGTGTGTGGAAAAAGCTTCTGTGAGCCAATGGGCTCACCAGAAAAAAATGAGCCCAATAGCCCAAATTGAGTCTGGGCTGATCCGATCACGAATGCTCGATAGTGTTTGAATTTTGATTTTTTTCTACAAATCCAAATCATTTAAAATTTTAGACGTGTGTTCATAAAAAATAGGTGAAAATTCGAAAAATATTAAAAAAAAATATTTCAGATGAAAAAATTGACCAAAATACCCCCATAAATTTTTATGGCATATTGGTCATTTTTAATTTTACGGATTATTTTTTTTATATTTTTATTATGTGCAGCTTGATGAAAAAAATATTCACCTAAAATTTCAAATGATTTGGATTTGTAAAAAAAAAATTAAAATTCAAAAACAACCCAAATTTAATCTGGACTATTAGACTTATACTATATATATATATATATATATATATATATATATATATATATATATATATATATATAGGAAAATGTTTCTGTGAGCCAATGGGCTCACAAGAAAAAATGAACCCAATGGCTCAGATTGAATATGGGTCGATCTAACGATCATGGATGTTCGATAGTGTTTGAAATTTAATGCTTTTAAAAACAAAATCCAAATCACTTGAAACTTTAGACGTATATTGATAAAAAATAGGTGAATATTCGAAAAATATTAAAAAAATACTTTACATAAGAAAAATAACCAAAATACCCCCATAAAATTTTGGAGGTATTTTGGCCTTTTTTAATTTTTTGGATTTTTTTTATATTTTTATTAAGTGTGGCTTGATGAGAAAACTATACATCTAAAATTTCAAGTAATTTGGATTTATAGATAGAAAATTAAAATTCAAACACTCTCGACATTCAGATATACCCAAATTCAATCTGAAACCATTGAGCTTATACTATTATGTGAGCTAGTGGGCTCACCATAGCATCTTCCATATATATATATATATATATATATATATATATATATATATATATATATTAGCCCACTAGCGCATATGAACATATAAGCCCAACGGCCCAGATTGAATCTGAGCGGATATGACAGTCACGACCTCATTTCGTACTTTAATTTTAATTTTTTTTTCATGAATCCAAATAATTTGAAATTTTAAACGTATATTCTTCTCATCAATGCGAACTTAATAAAAATATTTTAAAATTAATTCGTAAAAAATAAATTGACCAAAATACCTCCAAAACTTGTCAGGGATATTTTGATCAATTTATTTATTGCAAACTATTTTTTTGATATTTTTATTAGATAATCTTATTTTTTAAGAATATACGCCTAAGATTTTAAATTATTTAGATTTGTAGAAAAAAATATTAAAATTAAAATCCGAAATGAGATTGTGATCGTCAAATCGGCTCAGATTCAATTTGGACCATTAGACTCATATGAGCACATATGTTCAAATGAACTAATGGGCTAATATCAATAGTTTATATATATATATATATATAAAGAGGACTTGGACACGCTTTGGATGTACTCAAATCACCACCTTTCTTGTAACTTAATACAATTCTTGGGAAGTAAATTTTTATTCTCTATGTCTCACTCAACCCGAAACGATTATTGGCTCTTCCTATGCTCCTCACATAGCCCCTTAAAGGCTATAGCTAGAGGGGCAATATAAGGCAGCAACTTTACTCGTATAAATAAGGTTGCCGTATTTAACGTCATTCATTTTAGTTTGACAATTTAGAAAACTTACTCGTATAAATAAGGTTGCCGTATTTAACATCATTCATTATTTTAGTTTGACAATTTATATTTGTATTCTCTTGTTGAGAATCTCAAAATTTAACATATCTGTTAAAAGAGTGTCAAATATATATCATCCAACTAAAATGAACATAGTAACTACTTCCCACAACAGTCATGCCCATTCTCCACATTAACATCTGAGCAAAAATACATAGCATACCATAAGAAGAGCAAGAACATAATTTACAACAAGCACAAGGGAAATCAACATATAAATCCCTTCTTTTTTCATAATTAAAAAGTAACACGCATTTTTCACACCATAAGAAGAGCAAGAACTTAATTTACAATAAGCACAAGGGAAATCAACATATAAATCCCTTCTTTTTTCATAATTAAAAAGTAACACGCATTTTTCACGGTTTATGCCGGTTCCTTTTTTGTCAATTTTTTATTTTTTTCAAAATAACCCAGTCTGGTACTTGGATTACCATATTACATATAAAACCTTTTCTTCCAAAATTTGGAGAGGAACTTGAAGTACCAGACCGCCTCTTTATTACTATCGGTCCAACCGAACCTTGCCAACCTTTTTGCCCTACGCCAATCCGATACTTTAAGTATCGGACTATGTTTTTTCATCATTTGAGCGTACTCAAAATACATAAATTGATTCCGGCATAGAAATAGCAAATAAGTGAGCTAGTTCTTATAGTACCAAACCAGATATTTTCCATCATTTAAGTCGGCTTAGTATGTCAAGTATCACATCAGCTTTCGAGGGGGAAATAGTTGGGAACAATAGTAAATACACTAGATTTTGTCTAGTACTTCAAATGTCAGACCGAGTTTTGAAAGAAAAATGTCTTACAAGAAGTCCAATACTTGAAGTACAAGAATGAGGTTATTTTGAGCTGAAAAAAAACAAAGACGAAAAAGGGATATCTAACTTAAAATATGAAAATATGGGGAATACTTTATAATTTATGACAAAGGGATTCATATGTTAATTCTCCTTTAAAAAAAAAAAGAATAAACTTCGTATTATTTTTATTTTTCTGGATCTACATTGTCATTTATCAAACCCAAAATTAAGAATTTCATAAAATGCATAATGAAAACCATATGAAACTTATATATATATATATATATATATATATATATATATATATATATATATATATATATATATATATATATATATATATATATATATATGTGTGTGTGTATGTGTGGGGGAAAAGTTTATATAAGGTTGCAACTTTAAAATGTAAAATCACATATGCACCTCAAAAATCTATCGAAAATATTGTTTTAATGTTGAAAAATCCCTCTAATCAATCATCTAGACATCGAGATCTATAAATATGAAAAAAAAAAAAAAAATTTTAAATCTCGAAAATAGTACATCTTGCAACACATTATCTACACCGTCCATTTTCAAGATTTTCATATATTATAGATCTATTTGATTTTAACCATTTTTGGAATTTAAATTTTCTAATTAGGTATGAAAAGAGATTTTAAGATAATAATAAGAATTTTTTACAACAAAATTACATGTTAGGATAAAATTTTAAGGTGCGCCTTAAATGGATTGTTTAAGGTTGCAACCATATAGAAACCACACCATATATATATATATATATATATAATTGGGATTAACCCACTAGTTCATATGAACAAACGAGCCTAACGGCCCAGGTTGAATCTGGGCCAATCTGACGATCACGAATGTTCTGCAGTACTTAAATTTTATTTATTTTTATACAAATCCAAATTACTTGAAATTTTAGGCGTATGATCTTCTCATCAAGGCGCACCTAACAAAAATATATAAAAAGTATTCATGAAAAAAGACCAAAATACCCCCAAACAATTTTCGAGGGTATTTTGATAACTTTATTTCATACAAAATATTTTTTTGATATTTTTCGAAGATTCACCTATTTTTTATAAACACACACCTAAAATTTCAAGTGATTTGAATTTATAATAAATAAATAAACTTCAAACACTACCGAACATCCTTAATCGTCAAATCGGCCAAGGCTCATATGAGCTAAGTGGGCTAATCCCAACTTTTTCCTATATATACATATATATATATATATATATATATATATATATATATATATATATATATATATATATATATATATATACCCACACACGAAAACTCTTAAAAACACCTATAGGCGAAATTAAAAAGTGTTTTCCCCCGCCACAGACATGCTATGTCCGTTGCAGTTTTGCCTTAAAAACCACCACGAATCTACAGGAGTCGTGGCAGTTTCCAGTATTTTTTGCGTGAAAAAATACCACCATGGACATGCTATGTCCATTGCGATCTTTTAATCCACGCTGTCCAAAAAAATCGGACGGTGCCGAGCCTATGGGCGAAAAAACTGTTCATTTTCGCCCACTTCATACTGTCCTCAGCACTGGAAACTGTTTTCCAGTTACTGTATTTGTACATTGTAAGTGTTTGAAGCTTCTCTTTGTAAGTGTTTGAAGTTTCTCTTTTGGTCTGTACCATACAATATTATGCTTTGTATGATGGTTTGCTAATGTAGAATATAGTTTGATGGTTTGTTACTATGCAATTCAAATTGGTATTTAGTATCAAAATTGGCAATCACACCGACACACAGTGGTTTGTTATAGATATATATGTCTTTCCTTTTATCTGCATACTCCTATTTTGTCTCAATTACTATCGTATTTTATAAGTAATAGTAAAATATAATAGTTTACTGTTCACCTACCTACTCTAAGACATTCACTGTAGATCCCAGTCCGTTTTGGTATCAGAGCCAAGACAGTAAAACGTTAACCGTATTACTGTAGAAACCTAACTAAATTTAAATCTAAGAAAGTTGGTCCGAGAGTTAAGGCAAGAGACAAAAGAAGTCTAGGCAAAGTACCCGCCAAGGCCAGGAAGAGCCGCTTAGGGGAACACGCTGGACCCTTGATAATCCAGATTGTCATTATCCACAACCTACAGATAGCAAATTTAATTAGGAATCTTAAAGGTAATACAGTAACTCAAACTCAAACCTTAAGAATCAAAAATAAGGAAGAAATAGTGATAAATGATGTTGAAAGTCATACAAAATTGGAATATTCCCAAAGTACCGATTAAATATATTTATCACAAAGGAACATTTAAATTTAAAATTGGATATGCTATTAAAACAGTGGAAGAAAGTCTATCAGTAACACAGAACCGAGAAGACTTCCAACTGTTATCCAGAAAGATAATAGAAAAACATAAAGAGAATAAGTATAAGTATTTACATATTGGATTAATACAAATAGCCATAAAACCTTTAACCCGTTTAGGATTAAACAACTCAGTGCTTGTATGCCTAAGAGATACGCGGCACAATAAGTTTTCGGACTCACTCCTAGGCATGGTTGAATCCAGCTTTCGTAGTGGACCCATTTATTTTAACTGTTTTCCAAATTTCTCTGTTTCATTAACCGACCCTAATATATTAGACATATTAACCATAAATCTTAAGACTCATGGATTCAATATGACTCATGGTTCTCAAAATTTAGCTATCGTATATCGTATCTATTACAAAGTTATGAATACCTATTACAAAGTTATGAATACCCTTTGTCCTAATATTATGCAAACAGATAAGATGGATCAAACCATATTATTTCAAACTGATATAGAAAAATCAAACATTATTATACCCAAAACTATTACTTGGTCAGATATTATTCTACCTCAATCATGGGCAATCCAAAATGCAAACCAACCAAAAGAAGTACCATTGAATAATATTCCCAACCAAATAATAGAACATTAAGATGGAAATATTGAAATCAAATTTCAACAACCCATAATACAGGATGATATAGAAATCAATAGAAAAAAGATTAAAAAGCCATTAGTACCAGCAAGAAAATATTGTCATACAACCCTAGAAGTTATAATCCTTCATTCTCCATCAATACCTACAACATCTTCAGACTTACAACTACAAGGAGGAAAACGAACAGTTGATCACGTAGTCATACCTACCTATACATCTGAACTTGACATAGCAGATTTTCAAATACTCACGTTACAAGTTGAAGAAGATATAAACATAGAAGAATACTTAGAATATAAGTTAACAAAAAAGAAGAAAAAAATAGATCTTGAAGATATAAAAGCTAATTATTTATCCCAAGAAAACCAAAGAATTCGAGAATGGTATCTGAAATCATTTCAACCTAGATTAGTAGAATTATTCCATAAAAAATACAATAAATTTTTACAAGAGGAAAGAGAAACAAAATGATTCTTTATCTGGTAACAAGAAATTTGTGCTCAATATAACATTCAAATTCCTCAATTTAATATTCAAACAATAGAGGAAAAGACCTATATAAGTCCAGATGGAACTACTACTTCTAGTACACATCCTCCTGAGAAAAGTATTATACTAAAATGTGCAAAAACTCCACCAGTTAAAGGTGAACCACCACAATCTCTATATAAAATTATTGCAACACTTTATAAGGTTATATATAAGGATATAGGAAAAAAGCATGAATTACTACCACATATTGTCTAACAAAACAATTATACCAACCTATATATGCAATCTTTAGGACAACAAGCCGAACGAATAAAAAGATTGGTCACTCCTCAACCTAAGGGAGTAACCCCTCCTATTCTTAAAACTGTTTTATTTAAACCACCTCCAGAACTTAATAAAACCAAATTCCATATAGGCGAAGATAATAAAACACTAATCGATCAATTAATCTCCAAACTAGCCCAATTAGATATCAAAAGAATCCCTTCTCCAAAATTAAGTATTCCTATACCCATACTGAGTATTACTGTACCTCTACCCAATATTCGAGAATCATCCGATAAAGGAAAATTGAAGATTCCTGAGCATGAAACTTTAATGCTTCAAGAAGAGGAACCAATTATAGATGATACTCTAGACAATACAGAAACTGCGTTTATGGATACCTCAACCAATGATCTAAATAGGATAGCGTATGGTAAAACATGGAAACCCATCACAGCTTTACTATATTATAAAAGACCTACACCTGTTGATGTACAATTAGAAGAAGAAGCTATACAACAGGCTGTTTCCTATTCAGGAAGATCAATTGTCAATTGGACAATAGATGGTCTATCCGATCTAAAAATATTAGATGTAATGAGACACATGACTATGTTTGCCTCAGCCAATAAAATGGCTGACAATCCTGATCAAGAGGTTGCCAAAGCAATAGTAAATAGACTTACTGGCTGGTTAAGAGGCTAGTGGGATTTCTATGTTGATGATGAAACAAAAAATAGAATCCTTACCAATACTAGAGAATGGACAGCCAGAAATGAACAAAATCAAGAAATAATATATACAGAAAGTGATGCAGTAAACACTTTAATATATATTATTACTCTCCACTTTGTAGGAAGTACAACTCTATTAGCAGCAAGATCGGAATATTTGCTGTCAAACCTACGATGTCCTACCTTATCTCATTATAAATGGTATAAAGATGTATTCTTTTCAAGATTATTGATAAGAGAAGATTGTCAACTAGACCATTAGAAGGAAAAATTTATAGCTGGCATTCCTTACTTATTTGCAGAAAAGGTCAAAAAAAGACTTAGAAAGAAACATAATGGAGTTATCATATATTCTGCATACACATTAGGAGAATTATCAACAGAAATATGTGCTGAAAGACTAGCATTATGTACTGACCTAAAACTTAAACGCCAACTTGATAAACAACAAATTACTAAGCGCAAAGAGCTTGGTGATTTTTGTGAACAGTTTGGTTACCATATAGACAGAAAAAATAAACCTGAACTACTATATAAGAAAAAGAAAAAATATAAGGAAAAATATAAAACGGATAAAGTACATAAAAAATATAAGAAATCTACACAACAGAAATTTATAAAAAAGTTTTCTCCCCACTCTAAAAATAAAAAGAAAATACCAGTATGTTATAAATGTGAAAAACTTGGCCACTATAAGCACCAATGTAAATTAAAAAAGAAAATAGATGCACTACAACTAGATGAGTCAGGCAAATCAAAATTATATCATATTATCAATTATGATACATCCTCTTCAAATACAGATTCCAATGAATCTTTAATAGGAAATATCCAAGAAGATAATTTTATATGGACATAGTCATCTGATTCTTCAGAATCTTCTACTAATACAGAATCATCTCATCCAATGCAAGAATCTACCTGTGCTTGTCCTATCCCCTCACATAATCTTCATACTTTATCACAAGAAGATAATCTAATTTTAGATCTCATAGAAAAAATTATAGATCCAGAGGAAAAAAGATCTGTTATTATCAAATTTATAAATTTAGCTAAAACAAAAGCAAAAACACCTCCTTTCAGTAAAACACCAGTTGAAAAATAGAATTAAAATCTTAGAATTACAGAATCTATCCAATCAAAATTCAGATACAGATGAAGTAGAATTCAATCATCTAGTCACAACATACAGTCCTGATCCTCCAGAAGATACTCCAAAAACTTCAGGAACTAAACCACTTCTAATAACAGAACAGCCTACTTCTGTTAACCTTTTGGACAAAATTATAATCCAAAAATGGCTTATTGAAGTAACTATCATAGTAGCAGAAGATTATAGATTTCAAACATCAACTTTAATAGATTCAGGAGCTGATTTAAACTGTATCAATGAAGGACTTGTACCAACAAAATATTTTGATAAAACAACTCAAATCTTAAATACTGCAGATGGTAGTAGACTCTTTATAAATTATAATTTATCAAAGGCTTCTGTATGTAATAATCACCAGTGTATCCAAACACCATTTATCATGGTAAAAGGTCTTAGTCAGGCAGTCATCCTTGGAGTCCCATTCCTTACATTATTATATCCATTATCCATAGATCATACAAGACTAACATATATTTACCAGAATGTCCCTATACACTTTGAATTCATTCATAAACCAAAACTCAAAGAAATAAATAGTGTAAAAAGCCAATTACAAAACAAAGAAAAATTTCTCTGTACTTTGAAACAAGAAATTAAATATAAACATATAGAAGAACAATTACAAAATCCGTTGATACTACAAAGAATTCAACAACTTCAACAACAAATAGAAACTTCTATCTGTAGTGAACATCCCAATGCCTTTTGGAAAAGGAAAAAACACAGTATCAATCTTCCATATAAACCTGGATTTGATGAAAGACAAATATCTATTAAAGCAAGGCCAATTCAAACGAATACTATACTACTTGAAATGTGCAGAAAAAAAATTACTGAACTCCAAGCTAAAAAACTCATTAGACCGTGCTTATCACCATGGAGTTGTGCAGCTTTCTATGTCAATAAAAATGCTGAAAAGGAACGAGGAGTTCCTAGACTTGTTATCAATTACAACCCATTAAATAAAGTTCTACAATGGATCAGATATCCAATTCCTAATAAAAAAGATTTACTAGACCGAGTAGCCAATGCTTGCATATTTTCCAAATTTGATATGAAGTCAAGATACTGGTCAATTCAAAATAAATAAGAAGATAAATATAAAACAGCATTCAATGTGCCATTTGGACAATATGAATGGAATGTTATGCCTTTTGAATTAAAAAATGCTTCATCTAAATTCCAGAAAATAATGATTGAAGTTTTCAATGTCAACTATCAATTTATGATTGTCTACATTGATGATGTTCTTATTTTTTCAGAATCTGTAGACGAACATATTAAACATATAAATACCTTTATTCATGCAGTCCAGCATGCTGGATTAGTTGTATCTGCTAAAAAGATCACTTTATTCAAAACTACTATCAGATTTCTAAGACAATATCCATCAAGGAACAATCACCCCTATAGACAGATCAATACAATTTGCTGATAAATTTTCAGATCAAATTCTAGACAAAAAAGAACTCCAACGGTTATTAGGATGTCTTAATTATGTTATTGATTTTTATAAAGATCTTGTTATTGATGTTAAACGACTCCATGATAGATTAAAAAAGAATCCTTCACCGTGGACAAAGATTCATACCAATGCCGTCCAATTAATTAAACAGAAAGTTAAAACTCTCCCTTGTCTTTCTCTTCCTAATCCTACTGCTTTTAAAATCATTGAATGTGATGCTTCAAAATTGGGTTTAGGAGGAATCCAAAAAAAAAAAATGGATGGTCATGAACAACTACTCAGGTATACTTCTAAGGCCTGGAATCCAACCCAACAAAATTACTCTACGATAAAAAAAGGAATTACTTGCTATTGTCCACTGTGTCACTAAATTTCAAAGTGATATTCTCAATCAACATTTTCTTATTCGTACTGATTGTAAAGCTGCTAAAGTTATTTACAAAAAGATATTCAAAATCTTGTTTTCAAACAAATATTTGCCCGTTGGCAGGCAATTCTTTCTGCCTTTGATTTTACGATTAAACACCTTCACGGTTCTACCAATTCCCTTCTTGATTTTTTGACCCGTGAATTTTTGCAAGAGGGCCACATTGAGGCTAACGACGAAGACACACCACTTTCACTACAGCTCTTTGCAGTTAATACTCATAATACTTTGTCCGATTTACCTACTATGGGCACTCAGAGCAACTCCTCCCACAATGAGAAACGCCCACGGGAAATAATACCTGTTTTAGGTGAAAATCCGCCTTTGGCCACCCTTTCACCTTCAATTTCACCCATTCACCAAATTACCTACCCAAAGACTAATACATCCACTCCAGCTTTCACTCCCGCTCAATTAAGGCCGACCCAAAGGCCTAATATTCCTTGCTCTGCATTTATTGAAAGAGCATTTCTCATGGACATTACCATAGAAGATCACCATACCAATATGGATCCAGCTAAACTTGCTCCCTTATATCTCATTAACCATCTGAACCCTACCAATGGAGTCAAAACTCGTGAATATTATGAGACTATCTTAATGGAAACATGGTCTATCTCTGTCGTCCATTATTACCAACAGAATACAAGAGTGATTGCATACTCAAAAATGCAAATTAAAAAACTGCTATCTTATGAAGAGTGGGGTTGCAATCCCACTTAAGGCAAAAAGTTAAACAATACTGATTTTTCTTATAAATATTATAAATATACCGAATATATAGAAGCATGGCACAAGGTATTTTCTTACCAAAACCCAAATCATTCTCATAGTTGGTATATCTAATTTAGGTTACCAATTTTTGAACGATTCCCAAGTTGGTTTAAAAACTGGTTTTTAATATGGGGATCAACCACTGACATTTTGCCTCCTGCTTTCAAAAAGCCCAGGAGCAGTTTGCTATTTTCAATAATATTGATATCAATACAAATCATCACCTTTACTTTGTTTCATTATACCAACTCCCATGGATCATGAAATAGGAATATTCTATCTCTGAAAATAATACAGCCGACCATACTTATATTCCCGGACTTGGCAAAACCATTTCCATTAAATGGTGGGACATTTTTAATATGAACCCCACAACAATAGTCCCAAAAAGAATTCCGCCACAAAAACCTATATACAATCCCAATCCAACCGGATATAATACTGCCAATACTTCATTTGATTTTCCCACATATTTGCGAAACATGCTTCAAGCCAATCCCAATGCTACTAAAGAAACCCTTGAACAACAAATGAAAGAAATCTTTGCAGAAGCTGGACGCAAACCAGTTTCATCCGAAGAAACCGTACAATCATCACCAATCCGTGCAAATAAATACTTTCCACTCAAAGAAACCAATCCAGAAGAAGAAGATGAGGATGATCCAGACAAATGCAGCCAAAGGCCCTGATCCTTTGCTCACCGACATATGCGACAAAGAAGACTGTAGCTACCCACAGAAAATGACAAAAAGACTGTAGCCACTCACGGAAGAAGACAAAACCTACCGACACATGACGACAAAAAAGACACTGTTCCAGGATGCTGTTTTGTCTTATTTCCGACCAAGAGAATATTTGCTTTTCTTTTTTGTTTTTGTCTTTTCCCTTTACGTCTTTTCCCTTTGCTTTATGTCCACTCAAGTCATCTCCGTCCTTGGCCTTCGGTGCGAAGGCTCCTCCCTTTCTTGGCTATATAAGGCATGCTCTTGCCTCTTCCAAAACAGGTCGACTCGGAGCTTCTTCTCTGCTCTCTCTCTCCGCTCTCCTGCATACAGCTTTGCTCTCTCACTCTTCCATTGTTATCTCTCTTCTGCTTCTCAGCTTTTATGCTTCACTGCTCCATAGCTCTCCAGCCGCTGTCTTGACCTCATAGCCTGAAACAATTCCATGCTCTCCAGGTCTTGTTCTAGTTTTTCACTTCACTCAAATCAGGTTCTATCTTCTCTTTTCTTTATAATTCCCTTATAGCATGTGCGATTGCAATTTTCATTCACTCCCTTCATACTGTCCTCAGCACTGGAAACTGTTTTCCAGTTACTGTATTTGTACATTGTAAGTGTTTGAAGCTCCTCTTTGTAAGTGTTTGAAGTTTCTCTTTTTGTCTGTACCATACAATATTATGCTTTGTATGATGGTTTGCTAATGTAGAATATAGTTTGATGGTTTGTTACTATGCAATTCAAATTGGTATTTAGTATCAAAATTGGCAATCACACCCACGCACAGTGGTTTGTTATAGATATATATGTCTTTCTTTTTATCTGCATACTCCTCTTTTGTATTCTGGTGGTAATAATGGACAACAGAGATAGACCATGTTTCCATTAAAATTGTCTCATAATATTCACGAGTTTTGACTCCATTGGTAGAGTTCAGATGGTTAATGAGATATAAGGGAGCAAGTTTAGCTGGATCCATATTGGTATGGTGATCCTCTATGGTAATGTCCATGAAAAATGCTCTTTGAATAAATGCAAAGTGAGGAATATTCGCCCTTTGGGTCGGCCTGGATTGAGCGGGAGTGAAAGTTGGAGTGGATGTAGTAGTCTCTGGGTAGCTAATTTGGTGAATGGGTGAAATTGAAGGTGAAAGGGTAGCCAAAGGCGGATTTTCATTAAAACAAGTATTATTTCCAGTGGGCGTTTCTCATTGCGGGAGGAGTTGCTCCGAGTGCCCATAGTAGGTAAATCGGACAAAGTATTATAGTATTAACTGCGAACCGCTGTAGTGCAAGTGAAAGTGGTGTGTCTTCGTCGTTAGCCTCAGTGTGGCCCCCCTGCAAAAATTCACGGGTCAAAAAATCAGGAAGGGAATTGGTAGAACCGTGAAGGTGTTCAATCGTAAAATCAAAAGCAGAAAGAATTGCCTGCCAACAGGCAAATATTTGTTTGGAAACAAGATTTTGAACATCTTTTTGCAGAATATCTTTAACAGCTATACAATCAGTACGAATAAGAAAATGTTGATTGAGAATATCACTTTGAAATTTAGTGACAGAGTGGACAATAGCAAGTAATTCCTTTTTTACCGTAGAGTAATTTTGTTGGGTTGGATTCCAGGCCTTAGAAGTATACCTGAGTAGTTGCTCATGACCATCGACTTGTTGTTTTAGGATTTTTCCTAAACCCAACTCTGAAGCATCACATTCAATGATTTTAAAAGCAGTAGGATTAAGAAGAGAGACAAAGGAGAGTTTTAACTTTCTGTTTAATTAATTGGACGGCATTGGTATGAATCTTTGTCCACGGGGGAGGATTCTTTTTTAATACATCATGGAGTGATTTAACATCAATAGCAAGATCTTTATAAAAATCCATAACATAATTAAGACATCCTAAGAACCGTTGGAGTTCTTTTTTGTCTAGAATTTGATCTGAAAATTTATCAGCAAATTGTATTGATCTGTCTATAGGGATGATTGTTCCTTGATGGATATTGTGTCTTAGAAATCTGATAGTAGTTTTGAATAAAGTGATCTTTGTAAGTTTGTTTTCAAAGGGTAACAAACTGTAAATGAAAACAAACTTACAAAGGGTAACAAATTGTAAATGAAAACAAACTTACAAAGGGTAACAAACTGTAAATGAAAACAAACTTACTGTGTAGATATGCAATAACTAGAAAAGAGTTTTCAGTGGTGAGGGCAATATGAAGGGAGAGAGTGAAGATTACAATCACATGCTGGAAATATTTAGAAGGAGGAGAAGATAGAACCTGGAATTTAAGGTGAAGTTTGTGACCTGATATTCATGAGCTATGAGGTCAGAATAGCTGTTGCAGGAGATGGAGCAGGTGGAAGACAGAAGAGTATCAGAGATGAGAGAGAGAAAAGATGAGAGAAACGCAGAGAGAAAAGAGCGTCTGAGGAGGAGCTCTTGAGTGACTTGCCTGCTCTGAGTGAGGGGAAGGCCTTTTATAAGCGAGGCGAGGCGAGAGGAGTTTGCTTCATTGTGAAGGAAGCAAAAAGAGATAAGGTCAAAAGTAAAAAGAAGACAAGACATAAAGAAGATGTTGTCTACAGAAGAAAACAAAAATGAAAAGGAAAAAGCAAAAAGTTCTTTGTCTTTGTCGGCGCTAGTGGACAAAAAGGCATCAGTGAATAGTATGCAACTTGGTCTTTTATGTCGGTATGAACAGTGATGGTATCCTGAAATAGTAATTGTTTGTCGTTTGTGTCGGTGAAGAGCATCTTGGCATAGTCTTAGTTTGTCGTATGTCGGTGGAGAGCATCTTGGAATAATCTTAGTTTGTCGTATGCCGGCGGAGAGCATCTTGATGCAGTAATATGAGTGAATGGCAGTAATGAGTCATGGTCGTTGACTGAATTCGTCTGGATCATCTTCTTCTTCGGGGTCTGTTTCTTCCAGAAGAAAGTATCTATTGTTGTGAGCTGGTGATGACTGTACAGTCTCATCTGATGAGACCCGCTTTCTTCCTGCTTCTGCAAAGATTTCCTTCATTTGTTGTTCCAAGGTTTATTTGGAAGCATTCAGGTTTGTTTGTAGCATATTTCTCAAATATGTGAGGAAGTCAAAGGAAGTATTGGCTATATTATGTCCACTTGGATTCGGGTTATATATGGGTTTTTGTAGAGGTATGCGTTTGGGAACTATGGTTGTGGGATCTATATTAAAGATGTCCCACCATTTTACTGAGATGTTTTTCCCAAGCGTGGGATATTAGTATAGTCGGCTATATTATTGACAGAGATTAAGTATTCCCATTTCATAATCCATGGGAGTTGGTGTAGTGCAACAAAGTATAGGTGATTGTCTGTATTATCATCACTATTATTGGATATAACAAATTGCTCCTGCACTTTTTGGAAAGCAGGAGGTAAAATTGCAGTAGTTGATCCCCAAACTAAAAAACAATTTTTAAACCAATTGGGGAATCTTTCGAAAATAGGTAGATGAAACTGAATATACCAACTATGAGTGTTGTTTGGATTTTGGTAATAAAACATTTTATGCCATTGGTTGGATTCAAGTGGTTGATAAGGTATAATGGAGCAAGTTTGATAGGGTCCATATGAGTATGGTGGTCATCTATTGTAATGTCCATAAGGTATGCTCGTTCAGTATATGCAGAGCGAGGAACATTAGGTCTTTGGGTTGGTTTTGATTGAGCTGGAGTGTAGGCAGGAGTAGATGTATTCGTGTCTGGATAAGTGATTTGGTAAACAGGAAAAGGAGAAGGTGAAAGGGTTGCCAAAGACGGGTTCTCACCTTCAAATGGTATTATTGTCAAAGGGTGTTTCTCATTGCGTGAGAAATTGCTACGAGAGCCCATGAGAGTAGGTGGATTGGACAGAGTATTTTTATTATTAGCTACAAAGAGCTGTAGTGCAAGTGAAAGTGGTGTTTGGTCGTCGTTAGCGTCAGTGTTGCCCCTCTACAAAAATTCACGGGTTAAAAAGTCGGGAAGGGAATTAGAAGACCCGGGAAGGTGTTCAATTGTAAAATCAAAGGCAGAAAGTATAGCCTGTCAGAGAGCAAATATTTCTTTGGCAACAAGGTTTTGAGCATCTTTTTGCAGAATATCTTTGACGGCTTTGCAATCAGTTCGAATAAGAAACTGTTGATTGAGAATATCACTTTGAAATTTGGTAACGCAATGGACTATTGCAAGTAATTCCTTTTTTACCATAGAATAGTTTCGTTGGGTTGGATTCCAAGCTTTAGAGGTATACCTGAGTAGTTGTTCATGACCATCTATTTGTTGTTTGAGGATGCCTCCTAATCCCAACTCTGAGGCGTCACATTCAATTATTTTGAAAGCAGTAGGATGAGGAAGAGAAAGACAAACAAGGGTTTTGACTTTTTGTTTGATTATTTTGACTGCATTGGTATGAAGATCCGTCCAAGGTGGAGGATTCTTTTTTAATCTATCATGCAGAGGTTTAACATCGAGAGCAAGATTATGATAAAAATCACTAACATAATTTAAGCATCTTAAGAACATTTGAAGTTCTTTTTTATCTAGTATTTGATCAGGAAATTTATCAGCAAATTGTATGGATCGATCTATAGGAATAATAGTGCCATGGTGGATATTATGTTCTAGAAATCTAATAGTTGTTTTGAATAAAGTAATCTTTCTTGCAGATACAACTAAACCAGCATTCTGGACTGCATGAATAAAAGTATTAATATGTTTAATGTGTTCATCTATGGATTCGAAAAAAATTAGAACATCATCAATATACACTATCATGAATTGATAATAAGCATTGAATACATCATTCATTATTTTCTAAAATTCTGATGGACCATTTTTTAGGCCAAATGGCATTACATTCCATTCGTATTGTCCAAAAGGTACATTAAATGTTGTTTTATATTTATCTTTTTCTTGAATTTGTATTTGCCAGTATCCTGACTCCATGTCAAATTTGGAAAATATACAAGCATTGGCTACACGATCTAGTAAATCTTTTTTATTAAGATTATCCATTGTAAAACTTTATTTAGGGGTTTATAGTTAATGACTAATCTTGGAACTCCTCGTTCTTTTTCAGCATTTTTATTGACATAGAAAGCTGCACAACTCCATGGTGATGCGCTTGGTCTTATTAGCTTTTTTGTTTGGAGTTCAGCAATTTCTTTTTTACACATGTCTAATAAAGTAGTATTCATTTGTATTGGTCGAGCTTTAGTCGGGATTTGTTTTTCATCAAATCCAGGTTCATATGGTAGACTAATACTATGTTCTTTCCTGTCCCAAAAAACATTGGGATGCTCACTACAGATAGAGGTTTCTATCTGTTGTTGAATAGATTAAATTTTTTGTTGAATCAAAGGGTTATGTATTTGTTCTTCTATATATTTATATTTAATTTCTTGTTTTAATGTACAAAGAAATTTTTCTTTATTTTGTAATTGACTTTTAACACTATTAATTTTTTTTAATTTTGGTTTATGAATGAAGTCAAAATGTATTGGTACATTTTGATAATTAGAAGATATTCCTGTTTGATCTATTGATAAAGGATATAATAATGTAATGAATGGAACTCTAAAAATTACAGCTTGACTGAGTCCTTTGACCATGATAAATGGTGTGTTGATACATTGTTGATTATTACAAACAGAGGCATTTGATAATTTATAATTGATAAAGAGTCTACTGCCATCTGCAGTATTGAGGATTTGAGTTGTTTTGTTAAAATATTTTGTTGGTACTAATTCTTCATTGATGCAATTAAGATCAGCACCTGAATCTATTAAAGCTGATGTTTGAAAGCGATAATCTTTAGCGACTATAATAGTGACTTGAACAAACCATTTTTGAATCATGATTTTATCTATCAAGTTTACAGAAGAAGTTGTCATCAGAAGTGGTTTGGCTTCTGAAGTTTCTGGTGTATCTTCCGGTGGATCAGGACTATATGTTGTGACAAGATGATTGAATTCAATTTCATCTGTATCTAAATTTTGATGGGATAAATTTTGTAATTCTAGGATTTTAATTCTATTTTTTAATTGATGAACCTCTTTTTTAACTTCTTTGATTTCATGTTTAAGGTCTGAAATAGAAGGTTCTTTTTGTTTAGTGAGGTGTTGTTCACTAACTCTTTTCATAATAGAGGCAAAATTATATTCATCAGGTGTTTTACTAATAGAAGGTGTTTTTGCTTTTGTTTTAGCTAAAGTAATAAATTTGGTAATCATATATCTTTTTTCTTCTGGATCTGTAATTTTTTTTATGAGATCTAATATTAAATTATCTTCTTGGGTAAGCATATGAAGATTATGTGTGGGTATAGGACAAGTGCAATTGGATTCTTCCATTTGATAAGATAATTCTGTATCAGTAGCAGAATTTGAAGAATCAGATGATTCTGTCCATATTAGGTCGTCATCTTGAATATTTCCTATAAGTGATTCAGTAGAATCTAAGGAGGTTGTGTCATAATTGATTATATTATATAATTTTGATTTGATTGATTCATCTAGGTGTAATGCTTTTATTTTCTTTTTTAGTTTGCATTGATGTTTGTAATGACCACCTTTTCCACATTTATAACATACTGGAAGTTTCTTTTTACATTTCGTATTTGGAGAAAACTTTTTTATAAATTTATTTTTGGACTTCTTATATTTTTCTGTACTTTATCAGACCTATATTTTTCCTTTTTATATTTTTTCTTTTTCTTATATAACTTTTCAGGTTTATTATTTTTTCTATCTAAATGATAACCAAACTGTTCACAAAAATCACCAAGTTCTTTTCGCTTGGTAATTTGTTGTTTATCCAATTGTCTTTTGAGTTTGAGATCAATACATAATGCTAAGCCTTCAGCGCATATTTCTGCTGATAATTCTCCAAGTGTATATGCAGAGTATATGATAACTCCATTATGTTTCTTTCTTAGTCTCTCTTTGACTTTTTCTACAAATAAATATGGTAGACCAGCGATAAATTTTTCATCATCAACATAGAAATCCCACCAGCCTCTTAACCAGCCAGTGAATCCATTTACTATTGCTTTGGCAACCTCTTGATCTGGATTGCCTGCCATGTTACTTGCTGAAGCAAACATTGTCATATGTCTCATGACATATAATATTTTTAGTTCAGATAAACCATCTATTGTCCAGTTGACTATTGATCTTCCTGAATAGGAAACAGCCTGTTGTATGGCATCTTCTTCGAGTTGTACATCAACAGGTGTAGATCTCTTATAGTATGGTAAAGCTGTGATTGGTTTCCATGTTTTACCATATGCTATCCTATGTAAATCAGTGGGTGAAGTATCCATAAAAGCAGATTCTTGGTTTTGTAAAGTATCTTCTATAACTGGTTCCTCTTCTTGGAGCACCATAGTCTCATGTTCTGGAATCTTTGCTTTTCCTCTATCAGAAGATTTTGGGATAGTAAGTAAGGGTTCAGAAATACTGGGTATTGGTATAGAAATACTAAGTTTGGGAGAAGGTATTCCTTTGATATCTAATTAGGCTAACTTAGATATTAACTGGTCCATTAATGTTTTATTATTTTCTCCTATATGAAATTTATTTTTATTGAGTTCTGAAAGAGGTTTAAACAAAACTGCTTTACGAATAGAAGGAGTTATTTCCTTAGTTTGGAGAGTGACTAATCTTTCTATACGTTCTGCTTGTTTTCCTAGAGATTGTAAATATAAATTTGTATAATTGTTTTGTTCTAGTATGTGAGGTATTAATTCTTGTTTTTTACCTATTTCTTTTGGTAGAACCTTGTATGGTGTTGCAATAATATCATATAGGGATTGTGGTGGTTCTCCTTTGCTTAAAGGGGTTATTACATCTTTTAGTATTATACTTTTTTCAGAAGGGTGTGTACTAACAGTAGTAGTACCATCCTTACTGATGTATGTTTTTACTTCTATTGTTTGAATAGTATTGAATTGAGGAATTTTTATTTTATATTGAGTACATATTTCTTGTAACCATATAAAAAATCCTTTTGTTTCTCTTTCTTTTTCAAAAATTTGTTATATTTTTTATGGAATAATTCTATTAACCTGGGTTGGAATGTTTTAAGATACCATTCCCTAATCTCTTGATTTTCTGGAGCAAGATAATCTTGTTTTATATAATTAATATCTATTTTTTGCTTTTTTCTTTTAGCAGCAAAATATTCCTTCATATATGCATCATTATTGAGATCTTCTTCATCCTCTATTTGTAATGTAAATATTTCAAATTCAACTATGTCAAGTTCAGATGTATATGTGGGAATGACTACGTGATCAGCTGTTCGTTTGACTCCTTGTAATTGGAAGTCTGAAGATGTTATAGGTATTGATGGATGAAGAAGTATTATAACATCGCGAGTGGTATGACAAGATTTTCTAGCAGGTACTAGTGGTTTTTTATTTCTTTTCCTATTGACATATATATCATCCTGTACTACTGATTGTTGAAATTTTATTTCAATATTTCCATCTTGATGTTCTATTATTTGGTTTGGAATACATAGGTACTTCCCTGGGCTGGTTTGCATTTTGCAGTGCCCATGATTGCGGTCGAATAATATCGGACCAAATAATAGTTTTTGGTATAATTGTATTTGATTTTTCTATGTTAGTTTGGAATAATATAGTTTGATCGTTCTTATCAGCTTGCATAATATTAAGACAGAGGGTATTCATTACTTTATAATAAATTATGTATACTATTGCTAAATTATGAGAACCATGTGTCATATTAAATCCATGAGTTTTCAAATTTATAGTTAGTATATCTAATATATTTGGGTCTGTTAATGAAACAAAAAAATTTGGAAAATAATTATAAATATTTGCACATTTGATTAATACAAATAGTTATTAAACCTTTAACCCGTCTAAAGTTAAACACCTCAGTGCTTATATGCATAAGAGATACAAGACACAATAAGTTTTCGGATTCACTCCTAGGCATGGTTGAATCCAGTCTATATATATATATATATATATGGGATAATCTAAACTTTACAACCCTTCAATTTACAAAGATTCAAGATACAAAGAGTTGTGAATGGTGGATTTATTAATTTTGTAATCTATTTTTTAAAAAAAGTTACTTTTGTGGGGGTAATTTTGTAAATATTACTACAAGACAATAGATATTTTTGTCATCTCCATAGGGGGTAAAATTGAAATTTTAACTAAAAAACGATAGCACTCTACAACTAAAGTTTTAGGACACTAACTTCTAAAATTTACCCTTGCTTAATGGTAAAATTACCCATTTCAAATTTACCCTTGCTTAATGGTAAAATTACCCATTTAAATAATTTTTTAATAAAAAATAAAGATTGTTTTGATAAATACACCCATCACAACTCTTTCTAACTTGAACCTTTGTATTTTTAAGGGTTGGTAACTCTAAACAAACTCTATATATATATATATATATATATATATATATATATATATATATAATCTAAAATTCACAACCCTTCAAATTACAAAAGATAATGATAGAATGAGTTGTGAATGGTAGATTTATTAACTTTGTGATCTATTGTTTTAAAAAAATCACTTTTTGTGATATCTTGATAATCTAAAGTTCCTAACCCTTCAAATTACAAATGATAATGATAGAATGAGTTGTGAATGGTGGATTTATTAACTTTGCGATCTATTGTTTTAAAAAAATCACTTTTTGTGATATCTTGATAATCTAAAGTTCCTAACCCTTCAAATTACAAAGGATAATGATAGAATGAGTTGTGAATGGTGGATTTATTAACTTTGTGATCTATTGTTTTTAAAAAATTACTTTTTGTGATATCTTGCTCATTAAGTGAATGTATTTTTGTAAATATCACTATAAAACAATAAGTACTTTTATCATCTCCATAAAAAGTAAAATTGAAATTTTTACTTAAGGACAATGACACTCTACAAATAAAATTCAAATACACTAACTTTCAAAATACCATTATACTTTTACAATAATTTCAAATTTGCCCTTGCTTTATGGTGAAGTAACATATTAAAATAATTTCTTAAACAAAAAGTACTGATCTTTTTGAACCCCTCCTATCATTAACTTTTGTATTTTTAGGAGTTGTCAAGTCGAGACCAGCGTTCGCAAAATCGAACCGAAGCGGTTAGCCTTTGTATTTTTAGGAGTTGTTAACTCTAGGCCAGTGTTGGCAAAAT
This sequence comes from Amborella trichopoda, assembly GCF_054954075.1. Lineage (NCBI taxonomy): Eukaryota > Viridiplantae > Streptophyta > Magnoliopsida > Amborellales > Amborellaceae > Amborella > Amborella trichopoda. The sequence continues at coordinate 1,705,039 of NC_142337.1, read as the reverse complement.
CGAACCGAAACAGTTAATCGGACATGAGCCTGGAAGCGATTTAATCGGCCTAACCGGTAAACTCGCTGATTCAACCGCTCTAAGAGTGGTAAAAAAAGTGTTGAAAAAACATAAAAAAAATACAAAAAAAATCTAATAAAATATGAAAAGCATAAAAAGAATGATTAAAACAAAACACATTCAAATGAAGTTGAAAATTAATGAAAAAAATTGATTTTAACCCATTTTATATTTTCCAATGGCTATTTTTAAAATGGAACAAGTTTATCTAAGGATGCAACCTTATATTGTAGAACTACGGATGCACCTCCAAAATCCATCGGAAAAGGTAGTTTTAATGTTGAAAAACCCTTTGATTGATCATCTCGACATCGAGATGTATGACCATGAAAAATAAAAAGATTTTAAGTCTCAGAAATAGTGCATTTTACAACATATTCCCTACACCATCCATTTTCAAGATTTTCATATGTTTATAAATCTACTTGATTTTAACCATTTTGAAATTTAAAATTTTACAATTAGATATAAAAATAGATTTTGAGATAATCCTAAGAACATTTTACATCAAAATTATATACCATGATAAAACTTAAAGGTGTACCTAACCTCTACAGCTACGGATGCATCCGTATGCCTACCTCACCCTTTTAATTTTTTCTAAAAAAGATGGGAAAATATAAAAGCGAGTAGTAATGACCAAAACTATTTGGTAAAATTGAAATAGGTACTTTTATCATCTCTATAAAGGGTAAAATTAAAATTTTTACTTGAGGACAATGACACTCTACAAATAAAATTCGAATACACTAACTTTCAAAATACCATTATACTTTTACAATAATTTCAAATTTACCCTTGCTTTGTGGTGAAGTAACATATTAAAATAATTTCTTAAACAAAAAGTAATGATCTTTTTGAACCCCTCCTATCATTAACCTTTGTATTTTTAGGAGTTGTCAAGTCTAGACCAACGTTCGCAAAATCGAATCAGAGCGGTTAACCTTTGCATTTTTAGGAGTTATTAACTCTAAACCAGTGTTTGCAAAATCGAATCGGAACAGTTAATCGGACATGAGCCTGGAAGCGATTTAATCGGCCTAACCGGTAAACCGGCTGATTCAACCGCTCTAAGAGTGGTAAACAAAGTGTTGAAAAAAAAATAAAAAGAATACAAAAAAAATCTAATAAAATATGAAAAGTATAAAAAGAATGATAAAAACAAAACACATTCAAATGAAGTTGAAAATTAATGAAAAAAATATATTTTAACCCATTTTATATTTTCCAATGGCTATTTTTAAAATGGAACAAGTTTATCTAAGGATGCAACCTTATATTGTAGAACTACGGATGCAACCTCAAAAATCCATCAGAAAAAGTAGTTTTAATGTTGAAAAACCCTTTGATTGATCATCTCGACATCGAGATGTATGACCATGAAAAATAATAAGTCTCAGAAATCATGCATTTTACAACTTATTACCTACACCATCCATTTTCAAGATTTTCATATGTTTATAGATCTACTTGATTTTAACCATTTTTGAAATTTAAAATTTTACAATTAGATATAAAAATAGATTTTGAGATAATCCTAAGAACATTTTACATCAAAATTATATACCATGATAAAACTTGAAGGTGCACCTAACCTCTACAGCTACGAATGCATCCGTATGCATACAACACCCTTTTAAATTTTTCTAAAAAAGATGGGAAAATATAAAAGTGAGTAGTAATGACCAAAACCATTTTTAATCTTTACCATAATGTAAAGAATATTTAAAAATGCATTACAAATCAAATTACTTCTTTTTTAGAATTTATATACATTTTTTTGAAAATTTTTTTTTTAAATACCGGTTGATCAACCGCCCAAAACCAAAATCGACCAGTTCCAATCTAACCGAGCAGTTAGAAGTTAGATCGAGCGATTTTGCGAACAGTGCTCTACACACACACACTCGGGCGATTTTGCGAACAATGCTCTAGACAAACCCCCACACGCATGCACACGCACACACATACACACACGAAAAAGTTTATATAAAGTTACAACCTTAAAGTGTAGAATTACAAATGCACCTCAAAAATCTATCGGAAAGGTTATTTTAATGTTGAAAACCCTCTATTTGATTATCTCGACATCGAGATGTATGAATATAAAAAAAAAAGTTTTTGAGCCTCAAAAATAGTGCATCTTGCAACACATTATCTAGGCCGCCCATTTGCAAAATTTTGATATGTTAATAGATCTCCTTGATTTTAACTATTTTTGGAGTTTAAAATTTTCTAATTAGACATGAAAATAGAGCTCTAGTGCACTTAATGACCCATTCATGTCGATTTGCAACCTGCCAGTTCAACTAGCAGTGGTGTTAAGGAGCTGCACACCAATTTTGTTTGTTAAAGAGTCCTAATCTCGTATTTGTTTTTTATATGATTCACAAACAATGATTAGGAACCTGCCTCGGCCGAGGCGAGTTACTTGATGAGTCCAGTACAGGGCCAAAAGCATTGGATAAATTTAAAAAATGGAAAATCTTTGAAAAAATAAAAGGTGGGGTTTCTATAAAGGTTGCAACCTTAAACAATCCAATCAAGACGCACCTCCAAATTTTATCTTTTTGTTGTAAAATTTTTTTAGGATTATCTTACAATCCATTTTCATATCTAATTAAAATTTTTTAAATTTAAAAAATGGTTAAAATCTTGTAGATCTATAAATATATAAAAATCTTGACAATGGACTGTCCAGATAATGTGTTTCAAAGATGCACTATTTATGTGATTCAAAAACTTTTTTTTTTTTTTTTTCATACTTATATATCTTGACCTCGAGATAATCGATTAGACGATTTTTCAATATTAAAACCTTTTCGATATATTTTTGAGGTGCGTCCATAATTCTACATGTTAAGGTTGCAACTTTATATAAACTTTACCCAAAAATAAAATGAAGCTACTAAATGTTGAATAAAACAAAACACAACCTTAAAAACTCCAAATAAGCTTAAAAAATATTTAAAAAATGGATTTAAAAATTAAACTTATTTATAGTTGGGGACATTTTAGAAAAAATCCTTAAAAAAAGAAAAAGATTATGCAAAAAATAAAAACCACCAATCATTGGCAAAGACATCCAAATTATGCAAATATAAAAACTATAAAACAATCTCTCTCTTTTTTTTTTACAGTAGTTTTGGAACTTTTTTAAATTTTTTTCATGTACCCCAAGTTGTACACAACTTGGTCTAACTCGGCCTCCCCCATAGGGCAAGGCCGCCTTACTGGCCGACTTGGGCAAGTCCTGTAACACGGATTTCAAACTTTCAGTTCAGCTGTAATGTCATTATCATCCCTTAGTGTTCCTCATTACTACTAACAACAGAGTGAGCTGCAAATTAGCATATTAGTTATCTTCAATTTCCATTACTAATAAATCCCTAACAGTAAAATAATTAACAGGAAAGAGAAAAGGGTAAAAATTACCATGACTAAGCAACCAATATTTATATATCAGGGAAAAGGATTACTTGGGGAAAAAATTGGAACCCAACACTCAATAGGGTGACAATTAGGCAAGAGAAATTAGATGGGAACATACATGCACGCATACATGCATACACACATGTATGTATGTCTATACATAGATACATATATATACAGATACATACATCCTCATTGCCTAAAGAGCGATACATGTGCAAGGCCCATTTGAATCTCAGATAACAACTTATCAAATACAGAAAGGCATTCCAAATCTTGAACTTTGTAGGCACACGTTCCCTTTGTCCCAGCATGTATATGGTAAAATTAATTCCAGCAACTATTTTTCTTTATTTATTTATTTTTAGTGGCTCAAAAGCCTCAGCGCCACACACACGGACACATATCCACACATGCACACACACACACACGCATGCCCCACACACACACACACGGATCATTTAGAATAAACAAGACCAAATTTAATTCTTTCAAAGTAGTTATCCATATAGGTAGTAATCCAGTGGAAGGTCAAAACTCTGCACCGTCCCAGAAACTATTTCTTCACCAAGGCACTTGAAAGCACATTGATCTAATATTAAAACATTTGTATTACTGCAATTTGAATACAAGTCATTATTTCAAAGTAATAATTTATGGGATATCATGAACTACTCAATTTTATTGATTCTACACCTGCTGGCAGAGTAATTTGACAGAGTAAAGTGGCAGCCAAGAGCAAAGTTGAAAATTGAATGAATAAATATCTAGACAAAGCAACCAAATAAGCAATTAGCAAAGCCCTCTACAGCATATGCTTTGAGCCATGGGCTTCCTATAAACCAGTCAAGCAGTTGATAGGTATTAAACCCATCTATGTGCTTTAATGCATTTTGGAATACTGTAACCTTAAAAAATGCTCGAGTAGACTGGAAATTTAACTGTTAAGAAAGAGTATCCCATAAAACAGTAACAAGAAGCTTACACAATTGGTGCCTGATTAGATCTATTCATAAACACCAGTTGACATGCTCAGAACTGAATAGGCTCCAAACAATGCGATTTATCCCAATGAAAAGGGTTAATTGGGTTCAAATTTCAAAACCAATCCAGATCTACGTTATGATTTGACTGCAGTATATGATGTCATGAAGCTATGCAAAGTACATGAAGAGTAAATTAAGTAATATTATATAAGAGATAAAGAGAGGTCATTTCCAAAATTAAACCACAAAATCTAGTGTAAGAAAAACAGGTCAGAACTCACCACTTCGATGTTTGGTGCTGAGATAGTAACCAGTTGCAGAGTGATTTCCTTTTCTACGAATGATCCTCATGTAATCTTATATAGACACAAGGCAAAAGGATTTAAAGGAATGATCCCAAACCTTTTTAGTGGCAAGTAATCAGTTCTCATAAAAAAAGATCCTCCAAGAACTTCTAACTGGCATGTTGAGAGCCTCTCAGCAAAAAGGGTCCTCAATGCTGCATAAATAAAAATAAGTATTAAAAAACTAAACCCATTGGGTCATTCAAAACCTAACCTAGCTATATTTCTTTTCATCCGAGAGTTGAGAAGCACTTGTTTATATACTGCAATCACCATTTTTTTTTTTGGGAACATCTGTGGAAAATTTCACAGTCAGCGACAGCACAGAAAATAATTCATTTGAGACTTCACAATCAAGACGAAGTCTACACACTGTAATCATCACTTTTATTTAGAATATCAGCGGAAAATTACACATTCTGTGACAGAGCACAAAAAAAAATACATATTGCAATCATCACTACCGCATTGAATATGTGGTCAGGGTCATCACATCCAATCAATGTGTTTGGATGGTGATGTAAAGAGAGCAGGAACTATCAAGTATCAACTATTTCATCTGATCATCTAGAGAGTCCCACTCTCTTCATCAATGTTGGTGATGGCCTCATGAGGACCTATCACAAATGAAAAATAGGATTAGGGAATAGTTTCCAATAAAACAAACCCGAATTACAGTTAAAACACAAATACATAAACATGCACATTCCACAAATGCTAACACCAATCTACTTCTGTGGTGAATAGTTGGATCAGGAAATAGATTTGTCAGTTCTAACTTTTAAGAAATCCACAAGCACCCTGAATGTTAATGTTGAAGGGAATTGTGGGATCATTCCGATATGTTAGGGTCCAGATTCAACACCACCACTTTTTATAGAATAGGAGTCCAAGTTTAGGGCTCATTATTGAGCATGAGCAAGGAAAATTGTAGTGCATAGATCGATGATTGATTAGTGAGGTTCCATATTTGATTGGTGAGGTTGACTATTAGCAGCATTCAATCGTACGACATAAATCAAATGTGCCACACTTGTCTTTTACAGCTTCAAAGAGACACTGCAATTGTCTCTCTCGATATCGAGAGAAAATAAAATGATTGTCAGAAGCTTGTTATCAACAATTGGAAATTTCAGCATTCACAGATTACATATCAATTGACCCAACTGAATAAGAATAGTATTAATAAGAATAGTATTTTAATTTGAGCATCTGAAAATACAATCCCACGATTAATATGCATCATTTGGGCTATCAATTGTAAAATCTTACCCAAAGTTCTAAGTCCATGCGAAATTACGTATCTAAGTCCATATATCCCAGCCAAATTATCATCTACGATACTAGTGTCAGGTTTCTCAGAGCTCCAATTTTCAAGAACTTCAGCAAGATTTTTGTGGCAAACCTCATCACCCTTACTCCTCTTCACATCATCACCTTCACACTCTTTTGCTCTCACCTTGCAACCAATTGCGCTAGCTTCCTTGTGGATCCTAATTCCATGCCTTCATCACCAGTGAGATGATGGTGAGAAGCTGAAGAGTTTACTGGAGAACGATAGGGCACAGGGTTTAGGGTTCAGGAGAGAGATTAGGGCTTCAGTGTTTCCTAGGGTTTAGAGACAGATATAAAGAGTGAGAAGGAGAGGTTTTCAGGGAAGGAAGGAGATTTGAAAGCCTGAGCTGAGAAATTCGGTCTTGAAACAAAAGGCCTTGATAAAATCGCACAAAGTTATACATGATAGAATAAACACTGGGTGTTGTATAGATATGGAAAAGAGCTGAACATTCTTACATAAACTTATAGAGGACAGCTAATATGTTATTGTGACAGTAAATTATAAGTGACAACCAGTGCATCCAAATAAGACTGACAATGGGATGGGAAGCCTGACCCGGCCAGGTCTGCCAGGCCTTGAAAATCTAGGACATACGCCACAAATGTGGCTCAAGGACTTAAGCCCCTGCCCAACCCTTTTAACCTTATTTTCCCTTTGGGTGTTCTAGGCCCAGGCCAGGCCAGGCCAGGGGGAAGACCTTTTCAGTCTAGGCTCAGGTCAGCCCCATAGGGGCGAGGCCGGGCTTGGCCCAAGGTGGCCCGGCATATTGCCAGGCCCTACAATCCAACTAGCCCTGAGCTTCCTAGCTTAAAGTTGGGTCAGCATGCGATATCATAATCCCAACCTTTTATGGAAGGGCAAGTGAAGACAAATCGAAAAATTCCAAAAGTGCTCAGCACAACTCAATAAGGTCCATAGAACTCGGGTGTGAGCTTTTGGAGGGTCAATAATCCGAATACTGAATGCGACTCTTTCTAGCACCAGCAGTTAAGCCGAATAACTGAAATTTTCCTCACATTCTGTGCATATGTACTGTATTTAGCCACCGATAAAAAAAGGAAAAAAAAAAAGAAGGAAAAAGCATTCATTCCCCTTTCATCTCTTCCATCCATTATTTACCCTGTGCCGTCTTTTCTTTTATTTCTATTATCCTAAAAGAGCCCAAGTATTTATATTGCCTACCAGCCCATCGTCCTTGGGTAGACCGAAAAGAGTTGAACTATTTGGAAAGAGAACTTCATGTAAGGATCTACCTTCAAGCCCAAGCTCTAAGAGACTTTTAAAGGTGAAGACCCATCAGGTCCGCATAGGTCGCTATAATTAGAAGCTTAAATTTCTTATGTCAAGTTGAGAAGCTTGTAGGTTTGGAATATAAAAAATTTTATGGAAAAAATTTGCTTTCCATATACATCCTTTTTATGTGTTTTCAACTCAGTGAAATGACCTAATTCGTTAAGATATGACACACATATATCTCAGTTGTATATGTCAGGGTAATCTTATGTCCTTATTGGAACAGGATGTTAAAAGCATAAGATATCCATCCCAGCAGTAGTACAATTGCACCATTTGTAATTTGACCATAACTGAACAATTAATTTTTTTTATTATAAATATGGCATAGCAAAAATAGGCTACAAATCTGATGGACTATGGAAAACTGTAGTCCATTACAGCGATCACCATCCACTGCGTTCAAGAATGGTGATGTAGAAAATGCACTTACTCCAAAAAGAAAAATGGAATTTGAGACCAACCAAAACAGGACGTGCCCAAACAGTAGGTCCTGCTGCTCCCGCACTATCTCCATCATGATCCTTTGTTTCCTTCGACGAAAATGAGCCCACTACATGGATTACAGTTTTCCACAGTCCATTTGACTAAAGTATATTTTCTTCTATGGGAAAATGCTTTGTTGCACGGGGACCTGCATGAAAAAGCATATATGCCTACCACCTAAGGGATTTATGTCCAGGGTAACTCTGACCAAGGATATAAATTAAAGAAGATAGTGCATGGGTTGAAGCAAGCACCTAAACACATCTCAGAAAACAAGGTGGACTTATATGCAAACCCAGTTTAAGAAAATAAATAGCTGAAAGTTTCTATATTGGAAAGAAAGTGAAGAATTCTTCGAATTCCATCTTGTGTATATCGATGACAGCATCATTCCAGGCATTAACAGGAAAAGGAAAGAAAGAAAAGAGAAACGGAAAAACGTCTCATTGTAGGCAAAAGTATAGTAACTTCCTGTCAAGTCATTCTACATTGAACCAGTGAAAGCTAAAAAGCAGTTTTAGTTAAAGAAGAAGAAAACTGACCACAAAAAGATATGCTCACGAAAAAGTGAAACTTCTTTACCACAGAAATTTAGTGTATGAATTTTGTGGACCCAATAAGCCAGGCAATAGATGGAAGAGCTTCGATGGAATTCTCCAAATCTCTGGTTCCTATGGCAATGAAAAGAAGATCAAAACTTAGGAAGTAAGCAACCTGAACAAGAAAGTTAAAGAATGCATATTATACTTCAATCAACTACGGGAAAACGTGGTCCATTGTGTCATCACCATCTGATGCACAGTAGACTGTGATGAGAAGAGTGGGACCCACCAGGATAGGGCCTGACCCAATGGAGGGTCCCAGTCTCCATTACCATTCATCACTTGTCAAATGGTGATATACCATGGTAAACTTTCCCAAACAACAATGGAGATATTAGTGAAGTTAATGTCTAGAAACTTACCTCGTACACAATCTGGAAGCAAAAAGTGAATCATAAAAGCCGCTAGAAACTTACCTCGTACACAATCTGGAAGCAAAAAGTGAATCATAAAAGCCGCATTTGTAGGAGGTGTCTATGAAGTGCCACTAATGAAGGCAGGGGCACTATTCCAAGGTGAGAATATACCTTTAACATGCCCATGCCACAAGGCTCTTTGATAAACCCAATTGTACAAAATTTAAGCCCACATACTAAGGCCTTGCACTGAATCTTTTCATTTCTAGTTTTCACCAATGCTTCACTACAGTTTATATTACTGGCATTCTAGTCGAACACATCCCCTTTCTACAAATTGTATCATAAGCCGCTCTGCCTCCTTCAAATGCCCTTGCAAACTCAACTTCTCTTTCACTTTCTCACACAACTCAATATCAGGGATAAGATTCCTCTTAAACATTCTACAAGCTATTTTATATGATTGCAAAGGGAGCCCTTTCCGCAAAAAACTGTCCATTAAAACATGGCATGTCTGTGCATCTACTCTAGAAGCTGTTCTTAACACCTTACCCAAGAGTGCATGAGCATCCTCGAGCTTACCAAACTTACAGAGCTTCTCAATAACCAGATTATAAGCATTCTTAAAACTCTCTCTAGCCATCATCTTTTCTAATAAACCAACTAATTCTTTTACTTCTCCATTCTCACAGTACCTATGGATCACTGTTCTATATGTAACTGGAGTAGGATTGATTCCCCTCTTCAGCATCTTGTTAGCAAGCGCAGTGGCCTCTTCCAATCTTCCTTTCTTACCCAATGCATCTATGATAGTGGTATAGGTCACAACATCAGGATGCTTGTTATTTAGATACATATCATCCAGTAATGAGAGTGCAGATTCTATATCACCTTCTTTACAAAACCCATGAATCAGAGTAGTAAAATTCACTACATTTATTGTGCAACCCTTGCTCAAGCATCCCTCCATGAAGTTCTTGGCATCAGCCGACTTTCCCTCTCTACAAATCGCATGGATTAGTAGATTTGTTTCTGTGGGGGTTGGGAAAAACCCTTTTTGGAGCATATTCATTACCAATTCACAGGCCTCTGCCAATTTACCCTCTCTCCTGAGCCCATGCATGACAACACTGTAAGTAATGCCATTCGGTGTCCACCACTCTCTCTCACTGGACCAAAGCATTTCTCTTGCCTCAATTGAATTTCCTATCTTACAAAGACCGTTTAACAATGCAGTGTGAGAAACAGTGTTTGGTTTACACCCATTTTTATACATATTCTGAATTATTGCTTGGGCCTGTTCAGTCTTCCCTATTCGACAAAAACCATTAATAACTGCACTGTAAGTTACAACATCAGGAATACAGCCTTTAGAGAACATCTCATTCACAATTTCCTTTGCTTCATCCATTTTTCCCTCTCTACAAAATGCATGCACTACTGCACTGTACCCAACTTTGTCAACCCAAAAACCTCTCTCCTGTGATTCTCGAAGAAACTCAAGAGCTTCTTCTCCATGACCATGCTTTGACAAAACATGAATCAAAGTGGAGTATGTCACCTGATCAGGGATCAACCCATGCTCATTCAACATCTTTTCCAACAATTCTCTGACCTCTTTCATTCTTCTCTCTTTACAAAACAAACCCATTATGGTATAATAGCTAACCTTATCAGGGGGACAACCCTTGGCCACCATTGCTTCCAAAAGTTGCAGGGCCTCTTCTACTCGCCCACGTTCGCAACACCCTTTGATTAACACATTAAATGTAATTGTATCAGGAGAGATCCCGACCCTTTGCATTTTCTCAAAGAAAAGCAAAGCTTTCTCCAATCTATTAGCCATAACCAGAACGTGAATAGCAGTGTTACAAATTGATATATCAGGCCCAAGTCCAGATTTTTGCAACAAATTCAAAACTCTCATGGCACTTCTTAGCTTGCCAGCTCGACTATATGAAACCATTACATTCCCAAAATCCTGTGTTCTCCTTTGAATTCCCCTTCTCTCCATTAATCTCAGTATTCGCCTTGAACCCTGACAAAGCTTGGTTTTGCTTAAAATTTCAAGCATGGTATAGTAAACCTCGATCCCGTGTCTATAACGCCATTGCCTGTCAGCCCAATAAAAGAAACTGAGAGAAATCCTCTCATCGCTCTGAGATCGAAGAACTGCACAAATTTGATGGGGCTTGAGGCTCCGTACGAGATTTCTCAGTTGGCCTTCGAGGTTGGGGTTCCATAAATTACTCTTCTCTAGAAGCCTACAAGTTTCTCTCACTAGTGGATTCCTAAATTCTTCTTCATAATCATCATTTTTTATATTGGAGTTCTGAATTTTACAATCATCTACTACTCTGCAAGTTTGTCGAACAAGAGAAACCTTGATTTCATCTTTACCTGTAGCAACCTCATTAATCTTTTCTTGGTTATTGTCTTTGCTTTGATTAAACAGGTCTAAAAACCCAAAATCTCCGTCTCCTTCTTCTGAGCTCTCCCCTTCTGATTCTCCCTCATGCAAAAAATCTTGACCAAAGAAAAGCTCTGGGTTTTCATGCTGGGCACCTAAATTGGTGTTCTCAAGGGATGAGAATAACCTTGTACATGTAAAAAATGGGTTTGCAGGGTTTGAGCCAGTGAGCTTTGGGTAGTAACCATTTGGGGCAGAGCTGTGAATTTTCACGTTCTCGCCATGGCGTTTCTCGCTGCAAATGCAGGGCTTTGAGCCGGAGAAACCATGTCTTTTTGAATTTGCAGGGAAGATACTTCTTGCTAGGGCTTTTCTCATCTCAGTCGAAATACAAATACAAATAGGTGTTCTTCTTCAATGGTGAATCTAAGACTCTCTCTCTCTCCCTCTCTCTCTCTGAAAAGCATAGAACCAGAAAATGTGTCCGCGAAAAAACGAAAGCATTAAATCAGTGATGCCTTGAACCCTAAAATCCCAATTAAAGAAAAATTAGAGGTAAAAGTATGCGGACCCGGTTTCCATTCGGCCAAGCCCGCAGATGTAGAAATACGGCCACTTGATAAATCTATTCTGAGATGGATTTTAAGGCTTGATTTCTAAAGACACACAATCACCCGCACGGAGAACATGAATATGAAAAAACAAATAAATGTTAAAAATTGAAAATAATATTTTTAATAAGAATATATTATGAATATGAAAAATTAAATAAATTTTAAAAATTCAAAATAATAATTCTAATAAGAAAATATTTGGACAGTTAGTTTTTATTGCCAGAACACCTACTTGCATCCATCTTAAAGATGGATGCTTTATATTTTGAAAAATTGTTTCATGCGGGCTGGACCACATTTCTACATATATAATCTTTAACATTGTAGAAATGTGGGCTTGGCGATAAATATATTTTTTAAATATAATTTGATCTTTTTTTTAGAGAATATATAATCTTTAACTTAGAGATCATGAATATGAAAAAAAAAAAAATGAAAACTATGAATAATAATTATATTAATAAAACATTTAGACAGTTAGTTACAATTGTTTTTAGATTAACTACCGATTTGTATCCATCTTTAAGATGGGTGCTTTATACGTTTGGACTGCATATTGTAGAAATGTGGTCTAGCCCGCATGAAACAATTGTTCAATTTTGAAATAGTTGGATGTAAGAATATCATTGAATAGACACAAAAAAAAATTTTAAAAAAATTCAATCTTCATAACTTTCTCAAACTATCCAATTTGACATCTAATGAGTAATATTATAAGTGACATCCTTGTATTAAAGATAAATGGTCTATTTATAAATAGAGTTAATTGCAACCATCTTTTCCCCTAAATCCCAAGGAAAAAGAAAAGTTTGTATGAGGTTGTTGCATTGAAATGTAGAATAAAGGTGCACCTTTAAAAACTTCCAAAAAATAGTGTTTTGATGTTGAAAAACAATCTAATTGATCATCTTGACATCGAGTTAAATAGATATGGAGAAAAAAACAAATTTAAAGTCTTAAAAACATTTTGTCTTGTGATATCAACATATTAGTGTTAATATATAATTACCATGAACTTTATTGTATTACATATATACCCGTTTTTTGAACTCCATAACATTAAAAAAAAAAAAAAACTGAGCTGCCCTTTTCAATTTTTGAAAAATCGAAATGTTTAAACGTTTGTTTTTTCAAAAACCATAAGATAAGCTTTTTCGGTTTTGAAAAACTAAAATGTAGTTTTTCAATAACCAAAAATTTGTCTCTTTCTAGTAATTTTTTTAGTAATTTACTGAAAAAATGAAAGATAGTTTTCTGTTTTTGAAATTTCTAATAATTTTTTTAGTAAATTACTGGAAAAATGAAAGATAGATTTCGGTTTTTGAAAAATCGAAAATATCCAATTTTTGGTTCTTAAAAAATCAAAAACATAATAATTTCGGTATTTCAAAATAGGAAATCTATCTCTTTCCAATGAATTTTTCAGTAAGTTATTGGAAAATGAAAGATAGTTTTCAATTTTTGAAAAACCGATTGGGTTACTTTTTAGCTTTTCAAATACCAAAAATGACAGTTATATCCTTTTTTAAAAAAAAATATGAAGTTAAAACTATGGGTATACATGTAATAACATAAACTTCACAATAATTATGTAATAATGTTACATATAACGAATATATATGTTATTTTTCTCAAAATTATTTTTAAGATCTCGGTTTTCATAATCTAATTTATTGTATTGTTTGTGTCCATTAACTCGATGTGTTTTAAGGTTTAATCCCGGTCAAATAGCGAATGCCTACTACCAAATGATGTTTTTGTATCATAGTATACAATCTCATTCTTTATATGTTCATGAAATCCATCTGTCATTTAAAAAACTTAAATACTTGTAAGCACTAAAAAAAAAAAAACTATTATTACATTAAAAAGTAACCCCTCGTTATTTTAATTTTAAAATATGGAATAACCATATTAATTATATTTTATGTACTTATTTTTCACTATTTAGCAATATAATAATTGCATAGCAATATAATAATTGCATAGCAATTAGGGAAGTTCATTCTTATCGGGATTATCTATAAAGAGACTATTTACTTTTTATACAAGAAGCTTATAACTATTCGTACTTATTAGATGTCAAATTAAATAGCTTGAGATGAGTCTTTGATAATTATTATTTTTTGAACTTTGCGTCTAATCAATGACATTCTTACCACTACTCATTTTGAAATCTAAGAAACAAAAATAACTATGACCTCCTGGTAGAAAAGGCAAATGATATTTTTGTAGACAATCTATTATCAAAATATACACAATAGATGATATATTTAATATTATATTAATTTGCAACGTTTTCATCTCAAGATCACATTTTTTTTAAGAGCATTTTGAGATTAAATATAAAAAAAATGCAGGCTAGATGTTAAATTGTTATTTCTCATGGATAATTTGATGAGACTTCCCACAAATTGGGATTTTTATAAAGCAAAAACATTTTAAAATATTGGATTTCATTCCATGTTGGTCTATGAAGCATGTTCCTTCAAGAGCACACGTTGTGGCAACTCCCTCTATAAAAAGAGCTATTTGGGAGGATTTATTTGATTCATAATATTTGGAGTCCTCTAAATATCAGCACATGATTATTTTCAAAAAAGAAACCAGGGAGTTTGAGTTCAGCTCCATCTTGCCCTCCAAAAATCGAAGGGTTATTGTTTAATATATTATTTTAATTTTGGTTGCATAGATATTTTATTTTATTTTTTATTTTTTTATTTCAGTTCTAGAGGTTATTTCTCCAAAAATTTGGGGTCCATAAATACTATGAGCTCTAACTTAATCAAAGGAGCAAACGAACATTATGCTCACACAGGAGCACGCGAGCAGCAAATATTTTGACTTTAAAAATAAGCAATAGAATTACATTATTTTCATGTTTCATCACGTGCCGTTCTTGCCCTGAGATAAAGTGAAGCCAAAAAGCGTCCGATGATGACACGTGTCACACGCTCTCCCGCGCCTTTCTTTCCGAACTCTATAAATTGGTCCTTGAGTTTGCTGACTTTCACTGTAAATTTTACGGGTCTAGGGCAGCATTTTCTCTTGAACTTTTTAGGGCACATTTTGTTCTGATGATTTTTTAGGACATTTTTGTTCTCTTTGAGCTCTCTAGGGCACATTTTGCTCTCTGATAGACAGGTAATAATTTGCTCTATTTGATTTCCATGGCACAGTTTCTCTTATATATTTATATGGATTTACTCAGATGGATTTTTAGGGCACATTTTCTCTGTAAAATTTATAGATACACATGATCTGCTAGATTTATATGGTGCACTTGCTCTGATTGTCTGATAGATATTGGTGGTTCTTTTGCGTTTAAATATTTGCGTTTTCTAAAATCCCTGTTCAGTTAACAAGAAGAAGCTCGTCTACAGGTTTCTAGGGCACATTTGCTCATCTCCTCTACAAATATTTTTTTTGTTGGATAGTGAAACAAGATGGAAGGTGGATTAGCGACAAACAATGGAAGCATTTCTGAGACCCAGAATGGGAGCCTTTGCGATGTTTCTTGTGAAGACTCACAATCTGCTTTGCTGTTTTTGGGAACTGGTTGTTCAAGCGCGGTTCCAAATGCAAGGTGTTTGTTACAGCCTTCTTATCCCCCTTGTGAGTTGTGCCACAAAGCAGTTTTGACTCCACCTGAGCTGAATCCAGATTATAGGTTGGCTTTGTTCTCAGATTATGTAGATTTGTCATGATGAAAGAAATGTGGATTTGCTGCAAAATGTTACTGAAATAATGTAGAGCATCCTGGTTATTGGTATTCAAGGCCTTAACATGCAATTGGTTTACAGATCTGTGGTGTGATGCAGTTGTACTCAAATAACTATGGATTTTTAACCTACTCAAAATCAGTATGGCCGTATTTGAGGGTTTGTTTCTTTTATACAACACGTGAATGATGTCCAGGAACGAGTTGGTTTTAGCCAACTGTTTGAAAGGTTTGTCAAATTTGACAATCAGAGCTCGATCTTGGTTTGGGGTTCCAAACTGTGACAATTGGATCTTTTAATTGGCTTGGGGTTCTAAATTGTGACAATTGGGACATTTAACTTGGCTTGAAATTGGTTTCTAATGTGGTGCAACGAGCATGATTACTAGTCAAGAATAATTAAATAAACAAGAAACTTCAAAGCGGAGTAATTATTTTAAGAAATTTTTTGGAAATCAGCAATGAAGATGGTTTGGAATTTCTGTGGTTTCAATGGAAAGTGGAAAGTGTTCAGAGACTCCTTGTAATTGTTTTAGATTAGTTACCACAAGATGGTATGATAGGATAACTTGAGATATATGGGCAATTTTTGAGTGCCTATCTCATGTGAACCATCTTTCGTTTCTATTTATCTCTTGTGAACCATCTAAGTTTCTAACAGTCACTTCATTCATGGTATTTCAAACATCCATTCTGGTCCTTTTGGAATTCCACTGACCATCTTAAAGAAATTATGGCTATTAATGAAAATTCTCAGCAAATATTCAGTAGGCATGGTGGTCCTTATTGCTTTTGAAAATTCTCAGGCCCATACTATCACTTTTCGGAATCCAAAAATAGGGTTTCTATGAGTAAAATAAAGCTCCAGGAGTGGAGGTAAGTCGAAAAAAGAGATACTTTCCTGAATGTAGACGTCAGTTCTGGAGTATAAAAGACAATCTTTTTTTTAATTAGTTATCATTATTATTATGAAAAGACAATCTTTTTTTTAATTAGTTATCATTATTTGTTTATTTTTTTAATTTATACTACTATCCGGTTTTTTATTGACCTTCTATTATGTTGATAAGCAACTTTTCATCTCTTAGTCACTACGGCGCGTCAAATTCCATAGAGGACTCCTGTCTCCTTTATTGACATTTTCCCTGTGTCTGCATGTTATCTTAACTTTGTTAGGTAGTCAAGGTCTGCAAGTTTATAAGAAGCTAACATCTTTCGACATATAGTATTTTATTGTTTTCCCTTCCTCAAGAAAAAATATATTTTTATTTTTCCAGATGGTTTTATGATGTTTTACGTTTTATATTATACTTGATAAAAGAGCTTATGTTTAGCTGTGATTGGTTTTTCTCATTAGTAGAATGTGTTAGTAGTTATTTTCATCTCTTGTGGTCTGACATTTTCTGGTATGGAATTTGCTCTAGAATTTTCAAGGGGTTATAATATTGAAGAAATTCAAGCTGACTCCGAAAGTTGGGATATAGGTCGAAAACATTCATTAGAGTGAGAGTCTCAAGGGCCTGGGGTCGTTGTGGTAGCATCCGCACACCTAGTCACCACATTAAAAAGTTAACAGCATTAAAAAAAAAAAAAACATTCATTAGAGAGTGATGTGTCCTTTTTTAACAATGATCTCTAGTTACATACCTCTTACTTGCCAAAAATTAAATTTTAGGGTCCATTATATTATAGATATTGTTTTGCGACTATTTTTCTTTCGATATTTCTATGTGGATGTGCGTAGCAGGCTTGATTAGCATATAGTCATTAACTTTTAGTCTCATATGTCACTTTCTCTCCTTTTAATGGCAATAACAGGTGCAATACATCTCTGCTTATTGATTATTCTCATGGTAGTGGAGAACACAGCTATATCTTAATTGATGTTGGAAAGACTTTCAGGGAACAAGTTCTACGCTGGTTTACCCGATTCAAGATCCCTCGGGTGGATTCTGTAAGTGAATTGTCATCTACCACATTAAATTTAAAAAATGCATCCATTTTTTGTCTGCTTATAATTTCACCACTTACTATAATTTCACCACTTACTAGGACTGCTGAGAGAAAATAATGGATAAAGTATGACAAATTTCATGCATTATGGGCATAGAAAATTTGAAATATGACTGACATGTTTTCTATTGAAAAAAATGGAGCTTAGCCCAGTGGTAAGGCATCCGTTTATGGTACCGACATGCAAAGGTTCGAATCCTTTGACTCCAGATATGAGCTATTTTGAACTTCTTAAATTCCGATTGGATTTGTCAAGAGCGAGCCGAGCTGACGAAAAGCTTCCCTTTTTATTTTTTCTTACCATTCGAAAACCCCTAACAATAAAGGAAGGTTGATAAGGGTAGTTGAAGGAAGTAAAATGCAGCCAGTGTTACACCTAATGCCACCATCCAGTCCCTCCTGCCCGCCCTGTTTTGTGGAAATTCTTTTGGTGAAATAGGCCACCATTGTAGCACCACTACCATTACGTCCAGGTAGGTAGGTGACCGCCGATGAAGAATACTGGAATAGATCGTAAAGTAAAAAAGGGTTGCGGGGAAAGGGACTGACTCCTTGGATCTAATAAAAGAATAGGAGAGACGACAATACTTTGCTCCCCAGGCCAATGTAGAAACTTACCTTGGATGATCTTATTTGTTGACATGTTGCTATTGTTGGTTTTATTACCTTGCCTTATTTTATTACTTTGACATTGTGGACTTTGAAGTATGGGAGAGATGTTGTTTTCTATTGAAAAAAGTAGACCTAATAAAAATATATAAAAAACAGAGTGCTTTATCTAAAAATGAAACATTCAACTTAATAAACAAAAAGGAACATTCTTGATATAAAGTATGTGCCTTATTGTTTTAGAATTTGATTTTTATTATGAAAACTTTAATGAGAAGATGATAACTTCGTAGCTTATGTTTATTATGGGTATCATTGCTCATGTTTGAAATTGGTTAGTATTTCTTGAAGTTAGAAGATGGTACATGAATACCGGATATCTATGCTTAGGGACTTTTGTCATTATGCCGTCATAGGAGCCATAAATCATGAAAATGGACACGACCTATATAAATTTCGGGTTTTAATGGTACTAATTTATGGCCTTATCCCCCCATATGGGTATGTCATGCCTAAGATTGATCCTCTGTTCCATTTGTTTTCCTTTCTACTAAGAGGTGTTCCCAGGTATCTCAATTTGAGATGCCATGTCTGCTGTTGTCTGCATTGGACAGTTGTAGCCTAGTCCGTCTGTTCATGCATGTTATGTTAAAAATGTGACTCTTTGGGTCATAATTAGTTGTTTGTGAAGGCATATTATAAGAGGAAATCTTAGTTATTGAAAGCTAATTTTGATGCAATAATTAATATTCATGAAAACAAGAGCCACACTATGAAGCTTTGGGAGAGAGTGATTGAGCAATGACTAAGGCATGAAACGAGTGCATCAGAAAGTCAATTCCGTTTTATTCCACTAAGGTCAACAACCGAGGCTATTTTCTTACTTAGGCAACTGATTGAGAAGTTTAGGGCGAAGGGAAAAGACCTCCATATGGTCTTGTTTGATCTAGAGAAAACTTATGATAGAGTACCTTGAGATTTGATTTGGCAGGTGTTGGAAAAGAAAGGAGTTTTCAAAATCCAAACATTACATCGACTTGGTGAGAGATATGTACGATGGGGTGCTAACTAGTGTATGAACAATTATTGGAGAGACAAGTGAGTTTTCAGTGACAATAGGTTTATATTAGGGATCAACATTGAGCCCATACCTCTTTGTCTTAGTTATGGACGACTTAACTAAGCACCTACAGGATGAGGTACTGTGGTGCTTGTTGTTTGCATATGACATAGTGTTGATCGATAAGACCCGAAACGACGTTCAACACGAAGTTAGAACTTTGGAGGAATGCTCTAGAGTCTAAAGGTTTTAAAATTAGCCGGACTATGACAAAATATATGGAATGCAAGTTTAATAATAATAGTAGATATGAGGAAGTAGTTAAGATTGACAGCTAGAAGATATCAAAAAGAGTGCATTTTCGATATCTTGGGTTGATAATCCAGGAAAATAGAGAAATTGGAGAAGACGTCGCACATAGAATTAGAATTGGGTGGGCGAAGTGGAGATGTGCAACCAAAATTTTATGTGATCACGCATACCAATGAAGCCGAAGGGCAAGTTCTATATGACAACTGTGAGACCACCAGCTTTGCTCTATGGGGCGGAATGCTGGGCGGTAAAAAGCCAATATACCCATAGAATGAGTGTAGCGAAGATGAGGACGTTGAGATGGATGAGAGGCAAGACAATGAAGGATATAATTCAAAATGAATATATTAGGGAAAATTTAGGTGTTACACCAATAGGCGATAAGATGAGAGAGAGTAGACTTAGGTGGGCTGGCCATGTGTGGCACAGACCTAGTACAACACCTATTAAGAGATACGAGTTAGTTCAAGTGGAAGGCTAAAAAAGGACAAGGGGTAGGCCCAAAAGGACATGGTTGGAAGTAGTGAGAAAATACATGGGGACTTCCGGCCTCACTAAGGGTATCACCCTTAATAGAGCAGAATGACAGACCAGGATTCGTGTACCCCAACCAATTAGTTGGGAAAAGGATTTGACGATGATGATGATGATTAATATTCATGAAAGCTTAAGATCCAGGGTTTTTTTTCGTGCCACTAAATTTTGATCGAAGGGTTTATCTATTGAGTTGAGATGGACTACTAAAAATTTCTTATCTACAGACCAGATTGACTCTCCACTATAAGATCTCCTCGCCATGCTGTGCTAATTATTTTAGCCTGAATACTTATTATGTTTTAGAAGAAAAGTCAATTGTGTTTCCAACTTTTTTGGCTGCACCTTAACAAAAATGGGTCATGCACATGCTTACCAGTAGAATATGAGGGAGAAAGGACAGTTAGGTAGACAAAGGATTTCAGGTTCATGTGGGTGCTAAGGGGGTTGACCACAGCATGCAAGTGTTTGGCATCTAACCTTCTACTTGCCTGGAAGCTACAGTCATGGTGTTTTCATAGTAAGCAATGCAGTAGTTTCTTAATGTTGAACTCGATCCATTAATATATCTTGCCACTACGTGCACATGTTTGGGTCTTTGGTGATGATACACTACATGCTTCTGAGCGATACAGACTCTTTTTTTTTGAAATGGTTAACTTTGTATTTATACAAACACTCTATTTTTGGAGTCTTTATTTTGTATAACTATACCATCAGTCAGTTGATTTGTTCAATGTGATAATTAGCATCAAATTTGCCCTGGTTGATGTTAAGTTGCTCTATCCCACAAAATGACCCTTATTTGCTCTGGTTGATGTTAAGTTGCTCTACCCCACAAAGTGACCCTTTTTGTATCAAATGCAGATAATTTTGACCCATGAACATGCAGATGCAATACTTGGTTTAGATGATATTCGGGCAGTGCAACCTTTTAGCCCCACAAATGATATTGAGCCAACTCCAATTTTCCTCACTCAGTTTGCAATGGATAGGTAATTTTACAATCCTGACAGCAATGCGGTATGCTGTTCTTTCTGTTTTCTGCCCTCTGATTTTAGTTTGTGTACATTAGCCTAAAACCAGAAGAGCATTACTTTATTTCATCTTTATTTAGTGTTATGATGGTCTTGATGCATGACATGCAGACCTCTTTTGCTTTTCTGAAAGCTTGCTCTTTCTAGCTGCATTATATTGTATGAGTTTGGCTTCTAAACATGTTTTGTCTTGTTATACTTTGTTGTATCATCAAATGTTGATTGGGAAAGCTGCATGCATTAACCAATTCTACTGAATAATAATAAGGGGGTGGTTTGCATAAGGTTGCAACCTTAAACAATCAAATTAAGGCACACCTCCAAATTTTATTATAAGATGTAATTTTGTTGCAAAATTTTTTTGGATGGCCTGAGAAACTATTTTCATCTCTAATTATAAAAACTCAAAAAATGGTTAAAATCAAGTAGATCTATAAACATTTGAAAATCTGGAAAATGGATGGCCCAGATATTGTGTTGTGAGATGCCCTATTTTAGGACTTGAAATATATATATAATTTTTCAATATCCATGCATCTCGATATCAAGATGATCAATTAGAGGATTTTCCAACATCAAAACAACCATTTCCGATGGATTTTGAATTGCACCTTAATTCTACAGTTTAAGGTTGCAACCTTATATAAACTTTTTCCTAATAATAAACAGTATATAACATTTAATTGCACATCTATGAACAAAATGACTATGCTGAGAACTTGAGATGTCCTTGTGCTTATCGTCAAGCACATAATATCTAAGCATCCATGTTAACTGAAATTAACACTACCATGGACTGTTGTAAACGTCACTAGATTGCTTCTTTTATATGCATTGACTAGTTTGATGCAAGCATGTTATAGCCCTTGTCAATTCTTAATTTTCTTTTTAGGCTGAAGGATCTAAGGGGGCAGCCCACAAAGGCACTTTTGCCTTCTTTTTTCAAGGAACGATCCGTTCACCTTTTATCTCTTTTGATTTTCATGTAATAAAAATAATGTTATTCTACAAACTTTTTGGTTTCTTATTTGCTATTATTTTCCTTTATCCTCTTATGACTTATTTGTCTCTACCTTCTAGATCATTATGTCAATAGAGGTCCTAGGCCCTAGCAACTTAATTGCAAACTTTTTACGGTCACTGAAACAGAACCCTATTCATCATCATCATCATCCAAGCCTTATACTATTTATATTTGGGGTCGGCTGAAACATAACCCGATCATTCTACCAAGAAAGGGGAAGTTTGATTTTCTTCACCATCAGTGTGACTGTATCTACAGGACTGCTTCTTTCTCTATTCTTCTTCTCCATCCTCTTTCCCTTCCATCTCCAAGATTCAGATTCCTCGTATACTCGCGCCTTGCATCCTTGCCCTGAAGTTCTCAAACACAATGTTTGCAATGGCGTTTGTTGGCAAAGTATGTGCAATTTGTTTTCATCTTGCAAAGTATAGTTATCCCACATTATCCTTTAGTCCCCAGAAAGCTGCTGGAGCATCCATATAATGGATTGAAGAAGACTGGTTGAAGAAAACATGATGGATCATATTCTTAGGACCCTACAAGAGTCCCTCGTCAGGGATCCTTAATTTGCACTAAAACCTTGTTTGCTCATCAGTCACCTGAAGTTGACAGTCCAAAAGCATTTTCATCACATTTTCAAATTCTTTATGCATGTAAACCTTAAAAGAAGCTGATTGCTAACATATTTCAAAAAAGAAAGAAGAAAGAAACTGTCTTTATGCCCTTGACGCCGCTTCCATGCCTCTTAGTCTCTTCTAAGCTTTTTTCCTAATGGAAGGTCCCCCTGGCTGTGTGAGTTTCTTTGGAGTTTTTAAATCTTGCAATACAAACATTTCATCGATGGTGCCTGGGGGTGCGTGCAAATTGTGATTTTTTGTGACTCTGAAGATTTATAATGGATAAGGAAATATTTAGCTGGCACTCTCACACGCAAGCAATATCAATCTGTCATGTGATGTAAAGAGTACAATGTACAAAACGATTATCTCACAAATTGAGTTCATGCCGCCCTGGGTTGGTTTAGCCAATCCTATTAGACTTCATGGGTTTTTGGTTACTTGTGGAAACCCACACGCTCCTAGAGACCTATACTCCTTATGGGACTTGTAGTTCAGAACATACCCTACAATTTCTCCCAAAAGGGGAGCAATCTAACCCCTACTAGCCCCCAAGGTTTTAAGATTTGATTGGGGAGGGGTACCCTGGCTCTAAAGGGATGAGGAGTGGATAGTTTTGCACTTTGTTTGCTTGTTGAGGGGTAGTTTAGGTATTTTGCTTGACTAGGCTTAGGGTTTGGTTGTAAAGAAGTAACCAAGGGTTAGACTTAGGGTTAGAGTTTCTCACTTTAGGTTTCTCTCTAGAACTGGTTGCAGAGAACATAAATGATTCTCCTCCTTGAAAATGAACTGTTTAACCCTTTTATTATAAAGGTTTCAAAGTAGGGTGGCCAGTTAATTTTTGGGGAAACAGGTGGGTGGATAATCAATTTTGTGTCCCATCCAAACATAAAATGACGAAATTTGGGCCCACAATGTACAAAATTCCATCCCAAGTCCTCAAAAGATTCCCTCAACCCATACCTATGGTATAGGGCCTTCACCTTTCATCTTCCGGGGCCAAAACGGGCAAAATCATCACGACCAAATTGTAGATCTCAGCGAGGCTATCGATTTACATCAAATTTGGGTAAAACATTTCAAGATTTGGTGGAGTTTTGAATGAAATTTGTAATTTTGAGCTTTATGCTCCTTCTATACACGCTTTTTGATTTTCCTCTCCAGATTCCCCCATATTTCTTTATTTTGGTGTCATGAGATAGAATATTGCCATCGCGGTCATTTTGCATGAAGAAACATCCAATAAACCCATCAATCAGGCAAGTTTTGGCTCTTTGAAGCCATGGAAACCATAAAAGTCAACACCATAAAAAAATTGGCTACATTTCTCCTTCAAAACGACTGCTGATTTGTGCCATGATCGCGACTTTCCGTAGTCCTTTGGAAACTTATTGAGTTACGATTGTAATGCATCAAGTTTGACCGGAAAACTCCCCCTCGATTAGGAGAAATTGATGAAAAATCGGGTGGAGGTCATATGGACTGCAATTTGCATGAACATAAAAATGTCCAAACTTCTTTCGTAGAATTTCATCACCTTCCCGCGACCAATACCCCTCAATTTGCACCTTGTCCAAAGCCCACAAAGCATAGAATTACATACGTGAGCCCAGTCCAACCTCCTCAGGGTTTAGGAGAAATCGACCACTGAAAATCACAAGAAGCTGCTGTTTTTGCTCTTTCCTATGGAGCACAAAAATCAAGTTTTCAATACTATGCTCCACCCTCATCCATTTAGTAAATGTGGCTTAACAACCTTGGAATGATGCAAAATTCGGGCTTTAAGGTTTTCTAGCCATCCGAATTCATCTGTGAGGATCTCGGGTCCATCAGAAGCCAATTTCCAGTGGCTCCTTTGCAAATTTTCCATTTTTCTAGTGCTCCACAGCTTGTGTACCATGCTCCATGGCTTGTTTCTTTTATATCTGCTTCATCCGGCGTCATTTTGGGCTGAAACTGTCTGGAGTATCTTTGGGGTGGTATGGACTATTCTGAGGCTTAATTCAGGGCTGATTCACATCCAACTTCTCTGTTTCTGCCATGGCCCTTTATTATGCACTCCATAGCAGGTTTGGGACCCCAAAACCTGTGATTTTTATTTAGGAGGTCCTCTACCATCCAAAATGAGGATCCTTAAAAGTTTGGGCCCCATAGTACGGACGGGGGGGGGGTCTTTCCACCATTTCCATATTCCAGCAGTTCTCCGGTGTAAGGACTACCGAATTCCTGTCGGGGTTGACAACCCTTGTCTCCGTCTTCTTCAGGCCGCCTTTTGTGTGGGGGGAATCACCACCACTTCTATCTTTTAAGCATTGTTGAGGTGAGATGATACACAAATATCCACCCTGTGGTTTCAAGTGGGCTGTGTGATGCGGCTTTGCCACATGCAGAAAAATGCATGCTAATATTCACTACTACCAGAGAAAAAGATACCTATATTTTTTTCATTTTTATAAATAATTTGTAACCTGCTTATTGGTTAGGAAAAAATACTTTTAACTAGGTGATATTTTGTTTTACCATCATCATCATCACTATTATGAATGTGTTTTTATGCTCTCTGGAAATGCGTTTTGATTTCATTTCGATCATAATATTGTGTTTTTGTTGCTCAGCTTTTAGAAGATCTTTAGCTAATGTTCTGTTTTCCTTTTTTTGGACCAGCATTGCTATGAAATTTCCATACTTGGTTCAGAAAAAACTGAAACAGGGTCAAGAAGTGCGGCGTGTTGCTCAGCTTGACTGGAGAATAATTGAGAGCCACTGTGAGAAACCATTTATGACATCAGGCCTTGAGTTCATTCCTTTGCCAGTTACTTTCACTAATACTCCGCTCCTCCAAGATCATGAATTTATAATTTTATTCTTCTTTGGCATAATCCTTGAGTACTGGTTGTTTCTAATTTCTTGTTTCAAATGTAGGTCATGCACGGGGAAGATTATGTTTCATTAGGTTTCCTTTTTGGCAAAAGATCAAAAGTTGCTTATATTTCTGATGTTTCGCGATTTCCGGAAAGCACCGAATATGGTATTTCTAGCTTACTTCCTAATTCAGGTTTCTAATCATTGTAACTAGGTTTAGGTGTTTCAAGTTTTGATACGTACACTTATTTTCCATAAATGGGCTTTTCATAGTGTTGTAGTTGTTGAAATGGTTCTTCCCATGAATTCTTATTTTCTACTATTCGCTATTATAATCTAGGGTAATTATTGCAAATTTACCTATATTTTAGCTTAATTAGAGAAAAACCCCAACTTTCAAAAACCTCGTCTACACTATTTTCTTCATTTTCGGGTTTTTTTTTTACGAAAATAACCTTCATGGTAGTTGTTTTACTGTAATTCATATTAAGTTTTACAGTAATTAAAATACCTTAATAACTTGAAGTAGTATTACGGTAATTGAAATACCGTAATAACTTGAAATAGTATTACGGTAGTTTAAGTACCGTAATAGATAATATTTTCTTTACGGCATTCTTTCTACCGTAATGTTTCCATTTTATACGGTACTTTAACTACCGTAATGTTTAACTCATTTTATACGGCACTTTTAATCCCAAGTACCCCTCTTTCTCTCAACTTTCCCCCTCTATCTCTCTCAATCCCCCCAACAAACCATCTCTATCCCTTTCAACTCTCTCGCCCGTCTTTATCTCTATTTCATCTCCGTCTGCCCTAAAATTTCTCTCTTTCTCTCCACGCCACTTTTCTCTCCTTCTTTCTCTCTCAAAGCTCTCTCTCTCACACGTAAAACCCCTCTCTCTCCCAAGTTTTATCTCTCTCTCCTCTCCCTCATTGGTCGAGAAGGAAGCCATACATGATACCTAATTACGGTGGAAAGATGCCGTAAAGAAAATGTTATCTATTATGGTACTTAAAATACCGTAATACTACTTCAAGTTATTACGGTATTTTAATTACCGCAATACTACTTCAAGTAATTACGGTATTTTAATTACTGTAAAACTTAATATGAATTACGGTAATACGACTACCGTGAAGGTCATTTTTATCCAAAAAAACCCGAAAATGAAGAAAAATGGTGTATATGAGGTTTTTGAAAGTTGAGGGTTTTTTTTCCAATTAAGCTAAAATATAGGTATATTTGCGATAATTACCCTATAATCTACATCATTTAGAAAATTTGATTAATATGACATGTCATCAAGAAAAGGTTATTGTCTTTATTTTTCTTACGGATTGATAAGCTTGGTTTTCTTTATAACAAACATCAAAGTTCAAACCCTTGAACTCCCTCGCCCACCTGTATTTCAAGTTACAACACTGGACAATAGCTGCTGTTTTTTCTCTTTGATAAATTTTCAGAATGCCTTGATGAAGAAACTCAAAATTTTCACATCACCTCCATGATAGATGAATGGATTTGGAAGTTTGGATCATGCAACTACATGTCATTTTTATTGATCTTATTAATCTATAGACCGGGATGATGATTATATATTTTCGATTAGTAATCAACAGTATATCTCCATTACATGTTACCTTCCAATTCAAAATAGATATGGATTAAAGAAATTGCATTAAAAAATGAGAATATATGAACCACATTATGTCCAACTAGTGTTTTAAGACTCTGCTGACTCACTTGGACTCGGCTGAGACTCAGCCTCGGCTATAATACCTGAGTTCCATGTTCACCTCCCTCGAAAATGGGAGGTGTACAGTCCTTGGTCTCTCTCTCCCTCTAAAATGGGTGGCACCATCCTTCTTCCATCACTCCCTCTCTTGCAGCTAGGTATACACTCTCTCTCCCTACCTCAGCCAGTACTCTCTCTCCTCCCCCCTCTCTCTATCTCACTGTAGTCCTCAGAACAATTGAACCCAACTTCCTGCAACTGTTGCTACTTCTTTTGTCCCTCCGCCTGAAAACAGCACACCGGCTGGGAGAGAGACGGAGAGAGATGTGTGGCCTGAGATCTCTTCCTTTGGCCAGGTGCCCAAAACCCTCTCTCTCTTGGGCATGTGGCCAAAGCCCTCTCTTCCTTTTTTTCTTTAAATTTTTTTTCGTTTGTTTTTTAACTGCACACTACTCAGGCGAGTCCCTCACCTTGGGTGAGTAGAGAGTCTGAGGCCTGAGACAAGTGGATCTTCTTTGGTCTAAACATATGTACTGCTTTTTATAAGTTGGTTGTTAGGTAGTTAATCATTACAGGAATTCTAGAAAAAATGCACACAGATTTATGTTATTGTTCCACTGCTTC
The DNA here is from genome assembly GCF_054954075.1 of Amborella trichopoda. Taxonomy (NCBI): domain Eukaryota; kingdom Viridiplantae; phylum Streptophyta; class Magnoliopsida; order Amborellales; family Amborellaceae; genus Amborella; species Amborella trichopoda. The sequence goes on along the minus strand of NC_142337.1, from coordinate 1,676,965 downwards.
CTGTTCTTCAATTGTCTTTAAGAATTTTATTTTGCAGTTATTTCAAAGGCTGGAGCTCGACAAGTGGATCTTCTTATTCTGGATACTCTGTACAAGGTTTGTTCACTAGGTTTTACACCATTTTCACTTTGACCTTTTAATTTCTGTGCACCATCTCCATGGCCATGCATATGAATTGTTCTCGTCATTTCATAAGAATGGGTAAGGGATGTCCGAACTGTGTATTTTAATAACACATCAAACACTTGCTGAACTTTCCATAGTGGAATATTTTACGGCATTTTCAGGTCAGGTTTCAGCTTTTACTCTCCATTACTACTTTCTATTACAAGAATATTGAACGAGATACTTAAGCTGAATGTTAGTTACAGATAACTACATAAGTAATTTTCATCATATTCAAGCTTCGGTTATGTACTTATGTGGACTCTCATGGTGTGGAATAACAGTTTCATCATTCTAAAATTAGTAAAGCTGAATTTCCTTTATTGTAAAGGTAGGGTGGAATATTTTGTGTCAGCTTCAATTTTGGGGGCACATGTTCTTAGTTTGATTGTATCCTGGTTCTTTATTTGCTTCAGTCGTCTTTTTCTTATCGGAGCATATAGCTCTGTGCTACTAACCAAAAATGGGAAGTGTATAAGTTCTGGCCCTATTCAAGTAACTAATTTATTTTACTTCATATTTTTTGGGAAAGCATATCATACGTGATGGTTTAATTTATATTGTACACCAGAAAGACATCCACTGTCCATTCCTGATAAGGAATTATGGAAATTAAAGTACTTTGTCCAGTAATGGACATTCACCAGGTGCAGATCAGTACAGTTGTTTCTGCACTGTTCATCATTGGAAGTGCACAGTGGATGTCCCTTTGATGGTCCACACACACTGTTATAGTGTGTAATTTGTCCAGAATCTACTCTTGTATTCTGTAAAATTGTTCTATCCAAGTTGAGAACTGAACATGTTTGGAGCCCTCTGGTATGTACTTGTGTAAGATTGCTTTTAATAGATGCCTGTTCTAATAGTATGCAATCAGGTCTATCATTTTCGATAAACGTATATCATTAACTTCACAATTAAGAATTCTTGCAAGTATGTTATGAATTATGTTCCAGTTTCCTAGACTTTCTTTTGCTAGAGGACAAAAAATTATGTTTTTTGGCAAATTTCTTATATATTACAGTGAACTGTATGCGATCGATGCTATAATTGGTTATTTCCCCATTTTCTAGACGTTGCTTTTATTTTTCTTTAAAATTAATTGCAATTTAAAAAATATATATAGATGCTGACGTGGCTTTGTGGCTGTGTGAGTGCGGGAGGGAGGGAGGGGGAGACTCTTATATGCTTTCTTATTCTTTTCTTGAAATATTTGCAGAAAGGAACACATAATACTCACTTGTGCTTGCCTGGGGTAAGTGTTTCTGTTTCTGTATTCGATAATTGGGGCGGTCCATCTGATTATTAACTCCACTGATATTCCTGGGTGTTTGAGTTTGATTTGATAAGATACTTTTGTCAATGACTTTCTCTTTTCTTAAGACTCTTGATGCAGTGAAAAGGATATGTCCTAAACGAGCCTTATTTGTTGGGATGACCCACGAGTTTGATCACGAGCAGGACAATAAATATCTTGCAGAGTGGTCCCAAAGGTAAAAGCAAGTTCTGCAATGGAAAAATATACAATTAACTGATCATGTAATGATATTCTGTACTCTAATGGGGCATCTACTGTCAGTTCTCAATAGTCTTCAGTGGAGATTTACTATGACTGGGTCAATGATCTAATGGACCCAACTACAGCCAATCTCCATCAGGAATGGATGATGGATGCCCCTTTGGAGTACTATACACCATATTGGTGTGGTATGCTCTCCGCCTTTTAAAAGTTTGTGTTGGGAATGACTCAAAAGAAGAGGTATTTTGGATTTTGGGAATTGGTACAATATCATTGATAAAAATGATACTCTTATCATCATCATCATTGTTAGAACATTTTTCCAACTATTTGAGGTTGACTACACGAATCCTAGTCCCGTCATTCTACTCTATCAAGGGCCATACCTCAACGAGGCCATAAGTCCCCATATCGTTTCTCATTACTTCCAACCATATTTTTTTGTGCCTATCCCTTGCTTTTTTTTAGCCTCCCACATGAACTAAAAAATGATATTCTTATATTAGAACAAAATAGAAAAACGATAGATTCAAGATTTCAACTAAATTTGGCTTCCGTTGACAGAATACACCATTTGTGTTCATAAAATTGTAAAAGCAAATTTGATGAGCTTTAATGAGATTTGAACTAATTGCTAGAGCATCGCAGTCTTTCTAAATATTGGAAATTGCATATCGGGGTAGCTGAAGTTGAATTTTTATGTTTTTCTCATGTGCAGAGAGGGTATTTGGGTTCAGCTTGCTCATGATGGCCTCAGGGTACCCTTAGATCTGTAAAGAAGTATGCAAGACTATGTTCACTTCTTTTCTTTCATGATATGTGCATGTTGTTCTACCTGTACTTTCTTGATGAAGGAAAGCTTTAAACGTTAGTACTAATTGCACACATTACAAAATGTAAGTGCTTTGGCACAAGATGTGATGTGATATTTCATGAACCATTTAAATGTTCTCATATCACGTGCACAGCATGAGTTGTCCACTGATTTTCATTCATGAGATGTGCATGCTATTATGCTGATAGATTAAATGCTACAGCGGGAGCATAATGTACATTTACTACCTTTGGTAAAACCCTGGCTAGTTGCATTTTTAGGACTGCAAGTCTTGGGGATTTAACCTCATCAACCTAGCGATTAATGTGTAAAAGTTATATGCACTCTTTTATCTACCCGAAAAAAAAGAAGTAATTTACTAGGATTGAAGAGTGACCGTTTTTTTTTTAGACATTCAGATTTAAGTGTTTAGAAACTCAAAATCCTTTTATTTTAAAAGAAAAAAATACTCATCTCGTGATTGTAAAGTGGATCTCAAAATTGCAGATCAAGAAAACTCTTCTAAGTAGGTCTTGTGCCTGAGGGAGTAAGTGTATAGCGTGCTCTGATGTAGTATGTTATATGGGCTTGAAAGAGATTGCTTTCACTAAATATGCATATCACGAGATGTAACTGCTTTGGTGCAAGACAGCATCAACTTGATGAACTCACTTACCCAAAAAAAAAAAAACTTGATGAACTATTCAACTGTTTCTTCATTGCAAGTGCGCACACGTGTGCAGAGAGAGAGAGAGTTTGACAATTTATATTTGGCAAGAATATTTGAGTTAAAAATTCCTTATGTCTTTATTGGAAATCATTTTTCATATTGGTCAAGCCTGCCATTTGTATTTCGATGACATTGTTTCAAATTGTTTAGAAATCTAGGTAGAAAAACTAGTAAAAGTATGTATATAACTGTCTGAATTTGTGTCCTAAATCTTTATAAGCTCCATTACTGTTTGGAGTATTCAATCTGGTCATACTTTAACATTATTTGTTTTCTAAATTGGCTTCATCTGAAGTAACTGTTTGATGGTGCTATGATCCCACTCGATAAATGTTGGGACCATGCAATATTTGAGGGATTGGGTCATTTTTGCCCAATATACAGATAAATGTCCTTTTTTCTTATGAAATTTCTTGAATCTTCAGGTGATGCATATCATAGAGAGAGGCTGGAATTCAGCTGACTGGTACTTCGAGATTTAGTGAAGATATCATATAAGAATTTTATCTCAGCATATGGTCTTGTTAACCATACAAGCTAAAGGGTGTATAGTGCTTTCTATAACAGTCTGTATTCATGGCAATAGATGTATATGAACATATTATTGTTTGCTCGTGTACCTCTGAAAAATCTGATGTTCTTTTTTTTTTCCTGATGAATTAAATCCGATATTCATGCACACATATTGAGAATTGCCCATCATGTGGTGGTATACTTAATGGATGAATAATGCTTTGATAGGAGCCAAGGAATTGAAATTTTGCACCCAAATTGAAGAGGAAACATGTAGAACTCCCTTGAGATAATTTTTAAAAGGGATTGTATATTATAGCTCCATTTACTTTTGGTACAAAAAGGGCACAATCACCCTTAAGCGTCATATGTGAAATTGGGCAGTTGGGGGTGTGTCATTTCTTTGCATAAAGTTCGAACAAACTGTGAGCGCAATCAATGGCACATCCTTAGTAGTTCGATTTCACATCTAATATCTATGGGTGACTAACCTTTGATATAAGGATTTAGGTATGGGTGACTAACCTTTGATATAAGGATCTAGGTACAACACTTTAATATGAGGCAAGTTCTAAACTCTAAACTACCTAATTCCAATATTGTTTTGACTAATATTTTGATTTTAATATATCTAATATGTGAGTATCTTTTGCATGCTATTTTACAAAGACAGACACATGTCAGCATAGGATACAGAAATGAGCATCAGAAATGCCAACTTCAAAATTGGCTTTTTAGACATCATAGATCTTTACGTCATATAGAGAAGGGGGGGGGGGGGGGGGATGGGATTTATATGACATCGACTATCTCTATGTTGACATTTTAATGACAGATTAAAAAAGATGTACAAGTTTTGAAAGTGTAGGGCATAAATGCCATGTTATTGGTTTGTTGACACATGCAAAAAACATGTATTTGTGGCTAGGAAATGCACCTTTCTCAGGGCAAGTATCAATCCTCTAATTCATCGAAACAATGAGACACTGGCCCATTCCTTTATGCTATAAAGTGACCTGATATTGAACTTCAATAAGAAATGCTTTTGCAATACAACACATGAACAATATACAAAGATTGGATGAACCCCGAACCCTAAAAAGCCTTCTTAATTGCCTCTCTCAGTACCAATCAACAGGGGGCCAGAAGGATAGTTTAAACACATTATCTCATCCCCCATGACATAAACCACTTTGAATACATCATATTTGATGTCCTTAACCAGATGACTGATTAATGGTCTCATAGTAGTCCCTCCATCTAGGCCAAGAAGCCAAGAGTAACACATGTCCAGTGACTTCCACACATGCAAGCACAAGACCTTGGGATTGTCCAAAGAGCTTAAACAAGAGGCTGAGGAGACACCCTCTACCTTGGAGAAATAAGACTTGGCCAGGGCCATGCATCCATAGGTGAGATTGTAAAGGTTGTCCGAACCTGTGAACAGCATATGAATACTTACTGTGTCTCCTGATGAGAATTTCGAGGCCGGGATGCCGTCTTTGGATTCTCCGAAACAAACTTGGAAGAGTCCAGTGTCGAGAATCGTGGCTTGATGGGATGCGCTGCGTAATAAAGCTTGTACCTGATGAAATTATAAAAGATAAATAAATGAGAAAGGAAAAAGGAATGATCTGCATGAAGGATCATAAATGAAATAGGGAAGTTTATTGAAATTCACCTGAGACCTGAACTGTTTAACAATTAACCAGCTCTTAATTTAATTTCAAAAAGCCAATCAAAATGTACAATGATCATGAGTTGGAACAATTGAAAATGGGTAAAATGTTAACTAGTCATAGGTGCATTTTGATAAATTTCCCAAAGAAATATTGGGGAAAGGGCACGTACTTAGAGCTCCTACGGGAGCACATCATACACTAACTTCCTCGGCGAAAGAGCTGATTAAGGAGTTTTTATTTTTATTATTTTTCCTATTTAAATTTTTGGGATCCATTTTAGAATCACGATGACTATTTAAAAATAAAAAATAAAAAAAATTACACTTACATTTGACAGTTCATATATTCGATTGTCTATGTTTAATCCTAGGACTTCTTTTAAATTACATAGAATGTGATATGATTTATTTATTTATTTTTACTTACTTGAGGTAGGGCGCTTAGGGGGTTATATCCCCAATAATTGAGTCCTAAAAAACAAGAATGAGTCTAACCTCGATGTACAAAAGATGAATGACCTCTTTGTAGATAATTCCGAATAACTCCATAGAAAATTAAAAAAAAATAGTTATACTTGGCTTCGTTTAAGAAAGCTAAGCTTCCCCCTTTTTTTTTTCAATAAGTTGTGCTATAATAATAAAATTATCAACATTTATAAAAGTTAACAGGTATTTCCATTACTTTCCAAAATAGATTACCAAAGAATTTATTTTGAATGTATGATTATCAAAAATTTGATAGTTGAGTTCTTCAAACATTTTCTGTTTGTTCTTACCTTTTCTAATTCCCTACATTAAATATGAATTTTAAAAGTCAACAATTTTGTGAGCTGTGCTATAACAATAAGATTAGCAACAATTTTTTTTTTTTTTTTAAGTTAATCTACTTTCATTTCTTTTCAAAATAGAGTATCAACAATTTAGTTTGAATGTAGGATTATAAAAAATTTGATATTAAATTCTTCAAAACTTTTTCTTTTTGCTTGCCTTCTGCTAATTCTTACCTTCTTATGGAATGCTGAATTGGGGTAGGGAATCCACTATCCATCCAACCAAGCCAGAAGATTTAGTTTTGGGTGAATTTTGTCGTGGGCCCACTGCTGCTACTCTTTACCATCCATCAACAGGAATGGACGGTGGATCTCATTTGGAGCAAGTTATATAATACTCCATTGGGATATAGGGCAGCTACCCATCAACGATCTCTATTAAATGAAGTGCACAAATGTTTTTTTTTTGTTTTTTTGGGGTGAATAGCACACATGAAATTTTAAACATTTAATTTCCAATAAAAGCTTTAAGAAAGTAATCATACAATGTACAAAAAAAGGGCTTGTACAAAAATCATTTTAGCCCTTTAAATATAACAAATGGAAAGAAATGAATAAACTTACCAGAGGAATATTAGCTATTTCTCCTTGATCTGCAGACCTTTTTGTCCATGCCCCATACCATACAACCTGAATGATATAAAACACAGTTTGAGATATAAAGCCTTTGTTAGAGAGAGAGAGAGAGAGAGAGAGGGAGAGAGAGAGAGAGAGAGAGAGATGGTTATTCAATCAAGAAAGGTTAGAGAGAGAGAGGCCACACCAGGTTCCCATGGATGCTCTTGAAAACAGCTGCATAGGCACACCCGAGGGCCTCAGACCAGAAAGAGAAGCGTTTGAGTGAGTCAACCAACTCTGCTCCACACCCTCCATGGGGCTTGAAAGCAAAGAAAGTGATTTGCAGATTGTTGTTGCTGAAGGGGATAAAGCAAGGCATCATACATACAAACAAAACCAATTAGGAAAACTATAATCTCTCTCTCTAGATTTTGCAAGATGATGTGATTTTTTAGAGCGAGAAATTTTGGAAATAGGGGTCTTGTGATGAACGAGGGGTAGAAGTAGAGTCGCCTTTTTATCCACAGAGCTGGAAATTTTGGTGCAACCGCGTCTTCGAAGGTTCCTACAGGCCAAGGTGCGACCATTTTGTGAGCTTTGAATGTTCTTACATTAACAATTCAGCTGCACCTTTGTCGTCAGCACCCCTGAACGAAAGCACGTGCGTTGTGGAGGTCAGACTTAAGATTGCTCGTTGGGTAGAAAATGGGCCCAACCCGCCCTGTTGTGGGACCCAACATCCAAGTCTGGGTATGGATTCAAGAATTGAACCAAACAGGTTGGGTACGGGTCTGCATATTTGACCCAAACACTCTTCAAGTGTTGGTCCGGGTCCACGTAGACTTAACCCGAATAATAGTATTATATAAATAATATTTAATATATAATATTCTAATGCTATATAAATAAGGAAAAGTTTATATAGAGTCGAGGCTCTATTCAATCAAATTAGAGCCTACTCAAAATTTTCACTAGAAGAAGTAGTTTTGATGCCAAAATATCCTCAAATTGATAATCTCGCTATCAAGATCCATCGACATGAGAAATAAATGGATTTCAAGTTTTGGAAATAATGTATTTTGTAACGCATTTTTTTACTGTCTATTTTCAAGTTTTTATAGATCTATGGATCTACATTATTTTTTATGCTTTAAACTTTCTAAATAAAGATGAAAACATATTTTAAGGCATCAAAAAGATTTCAGTATTGAAATCACATTTCTCGACACTATTTGTAGGTAGGCTTTAATTTGTTTGTTTAGAGCTTAGGCTCTATACAAACCATAACCTATAAACAAAGGGAAAAGTTTATGTAGATCCTAGGCTCTAAACAAGCAAATTAAATCCTACTTCAAAAAATTTACTAGAAGTGGTTGTTTTGATGCCCAAATATCCTCAAATTGATTATCTTGATATCAAGATGCATGGACATAAAAAAGAAAAAAAGAAAAATTACAAAAAACCCCGACGACCACAACTTACCCCCAACAAATCTTTCTTTATTACTTTTTTCCCCAAAACAAACTTTCTATGCAAATCCCCCCAGGAATAAGTTCATCTTTTTAGATGGAAATGCCCTTCTCGTACACAAAAATCATTTTGGTCGGATTTGATGTTGACTTTTGGACCCAGTAGCACATTGTCGGGGCGCACGATTACATTACTGAAGCGTACAAGTGTCGGACCGCCTTTTACAACTGTCGGACCGTCCTTTGCAACTGTCGGATCGCCCTTTGTAACTGTCGGACCGCCCTTTGTAACTGCGGGACCGTTGTTGAACCGCCCTTTGTAACTGTCGGACCGCATTTGCAACTGCCGACGGACCGCCCTTTGCAACTGTTGGACCGCCCTTTTTAATGGCCGAACTGCACTTTACATAGTGCTGGAGCCCTACTGTTGGAGTACTACTGCCGAACCGCAATTGCACGGTGCCAAAGCCCCTATTTTGGTGGATAGAGGAGAGAGAGGCATGGGTAAGGTAAAAGTAAGGGAGGGTAGTTTAGACATTTTTTTATTTTTTATTTGGTTGGGGGTTTTTGCATAGAGTACACATTTTGGATAAAAGAGTGAGAGAAAAGTTGGATTGGGGGTAAATTGCACAAAAAGTATCCTTTAGGTTTTTTTTTTTTTTTTTTTGTAATTTTCCCTAAAAAAAATGGATTTCAAGTTTTTGAAATATTTCATCTTGTAACGCATGTTTTGACCGTCAATTTTCATGATTTCCAATTTTCATGATTTTCAATTTTCATGATTTTCAGTTGATAGATCTGCTTGATTTACACTATTTTTTAAGCTTTAAATTTTATAACTAAAGATGAAAATATATTTTAAGGCTATTACAAAGATTTTCAATATTGAATCCACATTTTTCGATAATATTTGTAGGTGGGCTCTAATTTGATTGTTTAGAGCCTCGGCTCTATATAAACTAAACCCATAAATAAATATAGTTGTATACTTTTAATTATATTATTTGAATAATACAACATATATATTTAACATAACATATATATATATATATATATATATATTATTTTTGGGTAGGGTCCAATTGGGTCTGGGTCCCATAATTTTTTTTGGGTCCGAGACCAGGTCCAGCTGGACCCAACCCGTTGCCACCCCTAGTGGACAAGGATCTAGACCCGAGCCCAATCCGAATGCATGGTTGGGGAGTTCTAGGGGTGGCGATTGGGTTAGGTCGACTCGAACTGGTCTGGGTCCATTTGTTGGACCCGGCGGATCGGGTAGCGTCCAAGTGACTTGGACCCAAACCGGGTTGAGTTGGGTCCGGGTCTGGCTTGGACTTGGTTGAGGTCGACGAGATCCATATATATTATATAATATCAAAAATATTATTATTATTATTTAAATTCCGAGACCCTGGTTGGGTTTGGATCTAAATGACTGGGTCCATGTGAAACCTAGTTAGCGTGGTTCCTAATTAGGGTGACCCGACTCAACCTGCTACCACGCCTAAGGAGTTGGACCTGATTTGGCACATCTTGATAATTGGGTCCAAGTCCCCTCACCCAAATTTGATCCGAAGCGGGCTCGGACAAGTCAGACCTGAGCTAAATGGTGTACAAATTCATATAATAAGCTTTCCTAACTGTAAATTATAATTTCTAGATTCATATGTAAATTTACTTTGAAAATTCATAATGGCAATAAAATAAATTTTAAATTTTAGAGGAAGATCTATCCAAATTCCAAATAAAATTCACTTTTTATTAACTGTTCAACATTTTGCCTTTTTGTACTATTCGGGCATTTTGAAATTAAATAAACAAGATCGGCAAAATGTCGAAGAGTTAATTTCTTAGTTGCATATCAAAAGCACTAAATTTTATAATGAATTTTGTTTGCAGTACATGCAATAGATTGTATAATATATACTCGATTCTCAAACTAGACCTGGACCTACAGGCCAGGCCACTGTCCGAGACCTGAGCGACCCGAACCCAAGTCGATTCGATAATTAGTTTTGGTCCGTCAGACTGGTTGGTTTTAACCGGTTACAAAATTGAGAAATTTCTTTTTTTAAATGTAATTCATATTTTAACTATTGTTTTATTCATATTTATTTTTAAAAAATTATATCTAATTTGTTTGACACTGATTTATTCTACTTTTCACTAGACTAAACCCCTTGCTAGTTCGATGAATGATCCTCTCATATAAGAATCTCGCGAGTTCGATGGATGGCGCTCTCACATAAAAATGCTTTAAACTCATGCAAATCTCTTTCTAAATCTCCAATCCAATTTCTCTCACGTTTTTGGTTGGGCCTGTTAGCAAAAGATAGTCAATGGGCATCTCAAGAAGGTTCGAAACAAAGGGTTCCTAATTTCCCATTGACTGCAAATGGTCCTTTTTAATATTTAAATATGGATGACGTTTCTATAAGAAGTCTGTTTTATGAAAACAAAATAAAGTCCCACCTTAAATTCTCTTCGGAAAGCACTTTTGACAAAAGACATATTTATGATGGCTCTAAAATCAATTTTCAATATTAATAATAAATTTTGAAACTAAAAAATATTGTATATAGATCTTGTGGATCTATAAACATTTATTTTTAGGGTGAAGTGGACAGTATAGATAATTTGTTACAAAATACACAATTTTTAAAGCTTAAAGTCCTAATTTTTTTCACAACTAATATGTTCAAGTTGAGATGATCGATATAAAGGTTTTCCAATATTTGAATGGTAATTTTCGATGAAATGTGAGGTGGGGCTTTATTTATTTAAATAGGGCTGCAGCCATATCAAACCATTCTCCTTTTAAGTATTCACTAGTTTCGACTTTGGATATCCAATTTATCTTTAAAATACGTCTTTTTTCTTCCTCAGTTGGCGTACTTGACTCCAATTTTGGGATGTGTCTTGAGCGGTGTCGATTTGGGCCGACTGCTTGGCCCATGCCCCCAGCCGAGTATTTGCCTGAACTCGAGTAGGGCTTGAGCACTGTAGCATTCGAAAATTATTAAAAAATAAAAATACAAAAAAAACTCAAAAAATATATTCAAAGTAAAATCTAACAAAAAAACAACTAATTATGGTAAAAAAAAAAGTAGTGAAAAATAGATTTTTAGAAAATGAGACTTTGCAAAAATTTTCAAAAAAATAAAAAAATGTTAAAATAAGTATTCATGATCAAAATACTTTCCAATATTTGCCAAAATGATAGAAAACATAAATAAATATGTTACAAATATATTTATTATTTTTTATATTTTTTAGAAAATTTTATTTTATTTTTTAGAAAGTTTCAATATACATACATTACATAATTGTATAAAGAAATTAGGGAAAATTACAAACCCCCCCCCCCCCCCCACCAAATATATTATCTATACAACTTAACCCCCAGCTAATCCTTTCCCTCACTTTTTTCCACAGAAACACCTTTTCTCGCAAAAACCCCCTCAAAGTAAAAAATGGCTAGTTTTTAGATGGAAATGTCCTTTTCGTACAAAAAAAAAAAGAGTCAATTGGCAGTCCCAAGTAGTATATTGCCGGAGCGATCAATTCAACTGCAGAACGATGTGGCTCCAAAACGTGTACTGCCGGAGTGCGTCTTTGTACTGCCGGAGCTCTTGTCTTCATTGCTGGAGCGACCTATTTAACTGTCGGAGCATTGTGGCTCCAAAAAGTGTACTGTCGGAGCAAGTCCTTGCATTGTTGGAGCGCGTGTCCTCATTGCCGAGCGACCTATCCAACCGCCAAACGCTTTGGCTCCATAAGGTGTACTGTCGGAGCGAGTCCTTGCATTGCCGGAGTACATGTCCTCATTGTCGGAGCGTTTAAATGGACTGCCGGAGCTCATGCGGAGAGAGTTGCGGGTAAAAGCCACGAGGAGAGAGAGGGGGTAGTTTAGTCTCTTTTTTCTTTGTTTTTGGATTGGGGGTTTTTGCTATCAAAGGTGGTTGTGGGGAAAACGTGACACAAAATATTAGGGGGTAAGTTACATAAATAGTACACTTTGGGGGAATTTTGTAATTTTTCTAACAAATTGTGGTACAAAGTTGCACATAGACTATCCAACTTCTGAAGGGTTTGATTTTGGTGTTTGGTACTCAAATTTCTTCTGAAGATGATAATTCTAAAGTGAATTCTAAAATTTAAAATTTTGGAAAAAGACAAAGTGGTTTGATCGATTATAAATGTTGCTGCTGGAGACATCGTATGCGCGCTCTACACTCCTTCACTTTTATAGTGTGAAATTGATAAGTCATTCCAGAATGATACCATGAAGAACTTATACTTAGCAATGACCCAATTTGCAATAGCCAATATAAAAAATTAAAACAAGATGGATGTGGTTTTGGCAAGGTTCCATGATCTTTTTCAGGCTCAAGAACATGCTACTTGTTCTCCAAAAAGGAAGAGATTTCATTTTTTTATTATGTCTATAATATGCATTATACATACATGATGCATTTTATAGATGAGTCCAAGCTAAAGAGCTTTGAAAAGCAAATGAGAATCCAAAATGACGACAAGCATGTCCAAATATATGCAGGTGCTTCCCAAGAACCAAACATGAAAGCTGGTTTATTTTTTCATTTTTTATTTGGTAAGTCATTGGGGGAGAATGCCTCCTACCCATTTTTCATTAAATAAAAATGGACAAAATACAAATCATAGAGTTACACCCTAGGCAAAGCATAAGTTCCAAGTATCCTCACGACGTCATTAAGATCCACTCTAGAATTACTAAATAAGTATTTTAAAAAAAAAGAACTCAGATCATGTCATCCAAAAAACTGCAGTGTTTAAAAGATTGGCCGATTTTAAAAAAACCGGCCGACTAACTCGGGATCTGTCACTGGCCAATCTCAATCTGGCCCGATTCCAATGGTCATGTATGCAGGAATTTTTTTTCAGTGCACTAATCGGCTGACTAATTGGCGATTTGTTCTAAAATCAAATCGGCAAGTGCACTGTTAGATAAGTGCATTATCATAATGCATAGTCTGCAAAGCTGTCCTTATAATATTTTTTATATATTTCTCATTAATTCTTTTCCATATTCTTCTATGGATACGGTTTCTATGCAACTAGCCTGCATATTGTAGAAATACATGCTTGGCAATAATATATTTTATTAAATATAAGTTGATCTTGATTTTAGAGAATGTATAATCTTTAACATGGAAATTATGACTATGAAAAGAATAATAATACTTTGAAAACTAGAAATAATAATTATATTAAGAAAATATTTGGACCATTAGTTACACTTATTTTTAGATGGACTACCTATTTGCATCATCTTTAAGATGGATGCTTTATACCTCTAGACCGCATATTGTAGAAATGCGGTCCGGCCCGCATGAAACAATTTTCTTTCTTCTATTTGTCTACTTAAAACTTTATATATTACTATAAAATTTTTATTTGCTAACTGCAAGGTTTGCCGCCTTGGGTGAGCAGACTCAGATACACTTGGTCAGGCCCGACAGGGTGCCAACCCCATAGGTGCCTCAACTCGGGGAAATAAAAATTATTCGTTATTCATCTGATTTGATCTTCAATCTAATACTATACCACCAACCCTCTGAGAGGCACAAAGACATGCTCATAGACACAAATATGAGTTAGAGACGGTAATTTATCAAAATTATCACAAAGAGATGAACAATTTTATATTTTACCTACATTTTTAATTCCAAAATACCTAAAAAACAAACTTGGTCTTGAGATGAAATATTATATTTTACAATATTATATCATGTTATATTATATTATATATTTATATTTATTTTATTAATGTAATTATTCTTATATGGTATATATTGATTACATATTATATATAATAATATAGATTTATTATATATTGATCAGTGAAAAAGTATTTCTTCAGGTGCCTAATCATTTTCTTTGAAACTCGATTATACTTATAATATTTATTTTTTTTTACTTTTTTATGTGATAATATAAAAAAAAATACATGTAAATTTTAAACAATTTTTACAATCTTTTTTGGGATTTTTTTACCAAAATTACATTTTTCAGAAAAAAAATCAAAGCACTAATCGGTCGATCTAGTCAAAATCGGTCGGACAAATCGGAGCGGGCTCGGACCAAGTAGTCGGCCCAATCCATTGTTTTGAATAGTGAGAAAATTTGCGATTTGCACGTCAATCTTAGGACATTATTTTCACAACCACATATAGAATGGATATAAATTTTTTTTATTTTTTATGACATATTCCAAGATATTAGATTTTATGTTTGATGAATGATTGTAACCTCCTTGTCGTGGTAAATAATCTTATATCATATAGTCCCCTCAACATTAAAATATTAGTATCTCATGATACCAAATTTTTTTGGGTTAGTCAGTAGGGAGAGGGCTCCTACAATTGTAGGAATTGAGCCTAAGATGTATCATTATAAATTATCAAGCGCTAACCAATTAAGCCTAGTCTCTTTTCCTATCTCATGATACCAATTTGCCGTAGAAAAGTACCTAACAAGGCCATTTATCTTCAACATAAGGTCATAACCATATTGCCTATCAAATGTGAAGGGCTAAGAATGTGCCATTGACCCCTCCACAAAGTCCAAAAACTTTTTTCTCATGCTTTATGTAATCACACACCTCACACTCCTAACCTCCTCATATCACATTTGATAGCTAGGGTGGTTACAAATTTATTATACCACATGCAAAAGACTTGTATACATTGCCCAGGGTTTTAAAAGCTCGGATCAAGAACCATCGATCTAGATCAATTTTGGTTGGTGGGCAATCAAGTCACCTTCTAGAATGCCTAGTTTTTTTTTTTTTAATTATTCTTACCAATGTTTTAAAACTCTGATAAATGGGGCACATTATTTACCCATAAACTTATGTGGAATTGCTGGATTGGAGGTTTAGAATGGATTTAGATCTGTCCAAATCAGTGATATAAAAAAATGTTTAAGAATAAATAAAATATAAATAAAATTAAAATAGATGTGTGTAGGGTAGGAAAATAGAGGGGATCTAATAAAATACTAAATAAATTCCAAAAAAAAAAAAAAAAAACTATGTACAAGCTAGGTTTAGGAGGGAACCGCGTCTAGACTCATTACCATCCCATAACTAGTTGGTTCCCATCCAAATTGATAATCCGGATAAAAATTAGATCATTTGATTTTTTTAATTTTACGGTACTAATTGAGGTTCCAAACTAGTTCGATCACTTGTCAAGATCCAGATTAAAACCGTGGGCACCATCCCAGATTTCGGGTTTTGAAACGTGGACGCGGTTTGTATGCGGGCGTGCCCGAATGACCGCACAAGGCGCGTAACCGAAAGTAAAACAAAGGCTGGCGCGCAGGGAGAGCGAAGTCTGTGAGAAAGCGATTGGAGGGAGAGAAACCTTAGAGAGAGGATTTTAGAGAGAGAGAGAGAGAGAGAGCGAGAGGAGCCCTAGCCCTAGAGAGAGAGAGGAACCCTAGCCCTAGATTTCCTATTTCGAATCTGTAAATATGGGAGAAGCTGATATCCACGATGGCGCAACTAATACCATAGAGACCACTCTGCAATTTGATCCAACTCAAAGTAACCTTTTCGTTCTCCACGTCCTAATGTTTGTAGGGATTTTTTTTTATTATATTCTTGAGAAATTTCATAGCAATTTCCTGTGATTTTTCAGTGAATTGAATTTCTACCGTTCTTGCTAGAATGTTAGGTTTTCAGTAATTTCTATGGCTTCGTTTCGAGTTGCATGATTAACTTTGATTTTATTTTAAAATTTTCCTTATTTTTTAGGTTGCGATTGATTGTTTATCTAATTTTGTTTCTTTTTTATTCTCATTTTACAGTGATTGGAATTATAAGGAGGAAGGCTTTGATTAAACAGCTTGCTGATGCATACCATGCCGAATGCCTTACTTATTGCCAAGAGCTTCTAGAGCTTCAAAAGAAGCGTGATGAGGTCAGTCTTCTCCATCTCTCTTATATTCTCTTTGCTCATTCATAAATTAGTCATCGTTGAAACGACTTTCGATTAACATGGTTTTTGCACAGTTTTGTTAAGCCTGTTTATGACGATGAGTAACTCAAAGTATTGCTTTAATTACTACTGTGCGGAATTGAGAAACTTGAGAAGTGATCTTGCATTCTTATTCCTCTGTATTTCCTTTTATTTTTCAATCAGAAAAGGGAAATAAATATGCTAATTTGAATATTTTTGTTCATACATTAACTTGATTTGTAAAAAAGAAGCAGTAAATGTTCAAAAAAAAGCAGATGCGGCTGCCCTGATACCTAGGCGGACTGCATAATGAGGGGCTCCTGACCCTTACGACTATTGGACGCCACTGCTTTTTAGTATAGAGTATCATTTTTGTTGTTTAATAAACATGGTTTTGTAGTTTTTTGTGAATAATTTTATTGTAATGACCTACTTATCAAACTAACATGCATGACTTTGAACTGTGAATAAAATAGCTTAAAGTAACATTAAAAGAATGAAATTTACTAGCCATAACTTGCGAATTTTAATTTTCATTACACTTATATTGTCTCTTCTCAATAAATATATTGCTTCTTCTCAATATTTTGAGATTCCAAGGAAAAAGTAAAGCTAGCATGCTCAAGGAAAAAAACCTAAAATAATGTCAAAAAACTCAAGGTAAAACCTACACCTCAATATTGCAATGATTTAACTTTAAAGCATAAAATTGAAAAGAAAAAATTAAGAATCATGCAAGTAAACTAACTCATGCAACAAAAACATATTAAATTCGTTTGGGAGCAATGGACTTTTCCCATTGATTTGGTTTATGGATCTAAAATCACAAATAATATCAAGGTAAAATCTACCCATCGATATGGCAATGATTTAAAATTTAAAGCAAGAAATGGAAAAAAAGAATTACAAATCATGCATTAAACTAACTCAATATATATATATATATATATATATATATATATATATATATATATATATATATATATATATATAGAGAGAGAGAGAGAGAGAGAGAGAGAGAGAGAGAGAGAAATGATCCTATAGGACCCTCTACCACCCATGTGTGTAGGACCCCAAAGGATCACCATTAAACTTGGCATGGATCTCTAAAAAAGTCAAGTCCTACACCCATATGATAACTTTTCTAGGGATCCATACCAAATTTAATGGTGATGCTCTAGGGTCCTACACACATGGGTGGGGGAGGGTCCTTTAGGATCACTACTCATATATATATATATTCATTTGGTTTGGGGGCATTGGACTTTTTCCATTTAATTGCTTTCCTAAACCAAAAATCACAATGGGAGAATAATCTGAATAGAAACTATCAAAAATATATTATAAAAATAACCAAAAAAGAAGGAATAACAAATCATAATACAATTTACACACAAAATACATGATGTATTGGTAACCTTCTCAAAACGGAAACCAAATCGATGACGTTTGGTTGCCAAAAAGTCCTCTTTTGCAACCATTCCAAGCTCCAAAAAGAATCGAGAAGAATATCTTTCAATTTTGCAAGGAATAAAACAATTTTGAATTTTTTTTGAGCTTTTGAAAGAACTTGAAATCTTTGTTTTTAGAGAGTTTTCCTCTGAGCAAAAAAAAACCTTGGCTGAGGGCTTATTTCTGCCCTTGGTCATGGATGCCTAGGCCCTGCCGCCTAGGCTATGCCTTGGTGGTTTGTCTGCCAGGCCACCTAGGCAACCAGGCCAGGCGGCCGACTTTTTCATCATTGGAAGACATTGAGTTGGTTAGGGTCTTTAACTTTTTTGGGCATCTTCATTGGCCAGCAATGGACGATGCACTGCAGATAGGTGATTTTTAACCTTTAATTGAGCTTCAAACTTTAGATTACAAGGATGCATCATTCAAAGGACGATATCAAATTAGTGAAGATTGAAGGGCTATGTGATATGTTTCCATAGACCTTGGACCAACTACACAAGATCCAGAGGATAAGAAACCTAAAAATCTCTAGTTCCATTTTGGTTCCATCATAAGTTCCAATTTCTCTGGTCCAATGTCTCTCATGTTCCTCCCTTCCCCAATGTGTGTTTGTTGAGTTGATCTACAGATATCTCAAATGGAAATCTAAGTGGGTGTAACCTATCCCTTAGCGAATGGGCGTGGGGGAATGAAGACATGAAGGCAAATTTCCTCTAGGTGGACATAAAGTGCCTGGTCATCCAATTGCTTTACATGTTGATGAGCTGCAATCGCGAGTTGTTTATATAGAAATTTGAGCTTCTAGCTTCCCTTTTGAAATTTATAAATTAGGAGAATATGGTGAATCCTAGGTTGGGAGATCTCCATGAATGAGCAATGTGCTCTTGAGTGATATATACAGAGTACATACCTGTTCTGTGACATGATCAACAATTTGTAGTATAGATCAACTTTTCATTTAATAGGGTAGTATGACTGAGGGTATGGCTCTCAATAGAGTAGAATGGCGGAACGGGATTTGTACCGATCCCAAATAGTCGGGGTAAGGCTCTGGTGATGATGATAATGATGATGATGAGGGTAGTCTTTATTTGTGTATTGAAGTAACGAAACTCATGCATCTTGAGATGTTGGTGACTTTTGTTAAGGTTGATGCCTGTTGGCTATTTGATGCTGGTATGGGTCAGTCAGTTGGGGCCCATGCAAATGAGCTTTTGAGATCGATGCCTTTTATCGATTTGAAGCTAATATGATCAGTTCAAGTTAGGTGATCAGAGGAGATAGGGATTGCAAGTTGAGGCTGACACAGATCCGTTGACTTAAGGCTGATGACAGTTGACATGTAGAAGCAATGAGTTGACACTGATGTAGGTCAGCTACTTGAGGACAATGCAAGTTGTCTGATTGATCCCTATGTGGTTCTCATGTTGGAGCATGTTTGGTGCGGGCTTGTCGAAGTTGGTGCAAGTTTGTAATCTTACCATGTGCACCCGTAATTTTGAGCCTCTCTTTGTTCATCTCTTGTTCTTTAGAATAAGAACCTAACTGTGAGATTTTATGAGCCTATGGATTTTCACCTCTTGTTTCTATCCATGGCAATTAGGGCATCATTCTTGGGTGGGAAACACAAGTAACAATTTATGGAACACATGCATGGGACCAACTGGTCAGGAATCTGATTGAGGCTTGCCTCATTGAGAGTTATGATCTTTTGGTCTTTTAAATCATCAGAACTGGCATGTGGAAAATCATAAATGGTAACTTTGGCAATAAGGGTAGGCTATATGCATTGAGGACACTTATAGTTTCTTCTCCCTATGGTCATTTGATTATCTCTTAAGCTATGTCCTCTGAGGCCATGGCCTTGGTCACAATGCAGTCTACTCTTGAGTTCTTGGAAGTCTAAAAGCTTACCTGTGAGGTAGGTCTCATTGAAAGATCTTGACAAGCACAACAAGATGACATTGGAGGACATCAGTTTCTAACTTCGAGGAGTTTAGTGAGATAAATATGAATAGGATCTAGTTCCTCAAGGTTGGAAACAAATTCCAGTCTTAACAAGTTTTGGAGGTTGATTTACTTTTGCGTTATGGTGGATAAGTTCATGAATGGACTTGATCTACAGTGAAGGGCTACTGTGGTTAGACTCTTAGGTTGTGCCATATGATCCTAGGGCTAGAATTGTTTTTAGCACAAGGAAGTTTGATTGTTTGATTTTCTGAGAGGAGGGCAAAGAAAAAAAAAACAATTTTGACCTTTTTAGTCCCCATCTCTTGGAAGGAACCTTTGGGATAGGGTAGGTCTTCATAGCTGTTTATGGATTTAGGTATGAGGGTCTTGTTGATGAGGTCTTGACAGGGGGATATTGATTCGGGAACTCCTCTTGTTTTATGTATAACTAAATCAACTCTGGTTAGAGAGGGGAAGGCCTAATTCAATCAAGTTCTAGGGTCTCGTGGAAATGGGTGGGTTTGATTGCACAAGCACCACTTCAAGGAGTGTTCTGGTTTCTTTCAAATAACGTAAACTTAGATTTTGGATTGTGTTGAGTTTTCTAAGTCGTTCCCAACCCATGAGCACATATAAGAGATTCAGAGGCTAAAGAAGTCTCTATTTTTTGGAGCGTACATTATTGTTAATAGATATGCATCCCAGCTCTCTCTCTCTCTCTCTCTCTCTCTCTCTTTCTTTCTCTTTCTCTCTCCCAATTTATCATATGTTCCATGTTTTGTCTTCTTAATTTCTCTCCAACATTTTATTCTCGAATATAGGACTTTTGTACCAGTTGTTGCAATAATTATTTGTACTTTGTAGAAACACTGTGTTCCACTAACTCTGGACATGTCTAGCTGTGTATAAATGACAATGCATCATCCATGCATGCCCAGTGTTGCAGTTTAAAAGAATATTCACCTTGATTCGACAATTAGGAAGTAATGGAGATTTTTGCAAATGATCATTGCAGCCAAGAGCTGAAAGCAAAACTCATGAAGAAACCAGGATTAAGGACACAGGAAGGCCCCCCAAACGCGTAAAGAAGACCCGTTAGTTAGGAACGGGCTGGGTCATGGTGGTAGCACCTCCCTACCTAGTTACCATGTTGTGGTTTCCAATCCTGTTGACACTACCCTCTAGCACCTTCAAAAAAATCTAACTGGCTAATGTATATGAAAAAACAGGTGGGGGCATGTCTTCGAAAGAAGACCCGTTAGTTAATCTCTCTCTCTATTCAAAGAAATATGTTTGGGCTTATCTTCGTTTTTTTTCCCCTTTACTGTAGTATTGTTTTTCAAAATGGTTCCCCATCAATCAGATTATCTTCAGTCCATGGAATTCTCTTTCTTGTCTTTTCTTTTTGTTTTACCTTTTTGGAAGGATTTTTTCATCTATTTAAATGTGCAAGTTCCAGGTATGTTCCTTTGCTTTTTAAGAGATTGGTTTGTGATATGGACCCCTAGGCCTCTTTTTTTAAAAAAAGTAGTATGGAATAAAGAATTCAAGATACATCTTAACATTAGGCCTAGGTTATATAGAACCGAGAGGCTAGGCTCCTTTTGTTAACTTCCCAACAGAATATATTTTTCAATATTGTGAGAAAAATTGGGTTTTAAATGTTGCTATTGGGAGAGAGGACCCTCCTTTGTCAACTTTCTAACAGAGAATATATTTTTATTATTGTGAGAAAAGTTAGGTTTTAAACATGGAAAAAGTTTATAACGAGGTTGCAACCTTAAAATGTAGAATTAAAGATGCATTTCAAAAATTAGCTGTTTGGATATTGGAAAAACCTTCTAATTGATATCTTGACATCGAGATGTATGAATATGAAAAGAAAAAAAGATCTTGCAATACATTATTTGGACCGTTCATTTTCAAGATTTTCATGTGTTCATAGATTTACTTGATTTGAATTATTTTTAGAGTCTAAAATTTTATAATTAGATATGAAAATAAGTTTTCAAGCCATCCTAACAATTTTTTATATTAAAATTACATTTATGATAAAATTTAGAGGTGAATTGTTTAAGGTTGCAACTTTACGCAAATCACACCTTTTAAATATGGAAAAAGTTTATATAAGGTTGTAACTTTAAAATGTAGAAGTCCATATGCATCTCAAAAATCCATCATAAAAAGTTGTTTTAATGTTGAAAAACCATGTAAAGATGTATGAACATGAAAAAAGAAAATGATTTTGCGCCCTAGAAGTGGTGCATTTTGAAACATGTTATCTAGACGGTCTATTTTTAAGATTTTCGTTTTTATAGGTCTACATGATTTTATCCATTTTTTGAGTTTAAAATTTCATAATTAGATATAAAAATAGATTTTGGGATAATCCTAAGCATGTTTTGCACCATAATTACAATAAAATTTGAAGGTACGCTTTAATTGGATTGTTTAAAGTCGTGATCTTATAGAAACCATACCCTTTAAATATTAATATTGCTATTGGGATTGTGAGAGAGAGAGTGAAGAGAGAGGGAATTCACGATGATAGAATTTACTATGATTTTAAAAGAACAAATTGGCATAAGTTTACGGTCACTTTGAGAGAGTGAATATTAGAGAGAGGTTATTTTTTGGGTAATTTAGTGGAAATACATGTTTTTACTCGTTTTTTCAATAGATTAGGGAGTTACATTTTAAAGGTATTAATTGGGGATGTCAGTAAGAATGGATATCACGATGTGGTAACTGGGTGTGGGGATGCTATCATGACGACCTTAGCCCCTTTTTGAGAGAGATTTTGATTTTGAGAGGAGAGAGAGAACGTGGAGATAATAATTAGGGATTATATTAAGCTACTCATACATCTGAGTATTTTATTTAATGTACTCGATATATATTTTTTAAGATAAATGCATAATAGAATTGGACAATAACATCTATGGAAGTGTTTGAATAGTCCTCATTTATACCATGGAAAATAAATCCCCTCAAAATTCGTTAGAGTTATATATTTCGGGCCCATGTAAAAATACTCAACTAGTTCGAAATATTTTCAAAATGCAAAAGAAATACTCCCAAAATATGGATTAATGTTTTCAAATAATCAAATAAGGGTTTGTTCCCGTTAAAACCTGTCCAAGAACCATCATCAAATTGGTTGGGGCATATTTAAAAAATATATAAATAATATTAAATATTATGAATAAAATGTTATACTATTTGAACCGATCAAGTTGGTTGGTCTGACAAACAAGAAGTTTTGATCGATTTTCTATCGAAAGTTATTTTTGTTTTGGATCGAACCAACAAAAATATCAAAAGCCCGGCTGGTCCGACGGATCTATGATATGAATAAGCTTAAATCTATTTCCCCTTCCCCTTCCCCTTCCCCTTCCTTTGTAGGGGCATTATTATGCCTTGTTCGTAAGCTGAATTCGTGGTATTAACTTGATGGCATGTGTTAACTGGCAGAGTGGAGTTGTGAGGATAGTATGAGCGAGTTGGGGATTCTGGCCACTTGGTAGTGAGTGGAGTTGTGAGGCACTGGTCCGGAATGGCATGAGCGACACGACCAGATTCTGGCCACTTGGTACTGGAGGGCCATAACCATGTTTGGCGCCCAAGGAGATGGGGCCATGGAGGGCGCAGAACATGCCATAATATGCATGTTCGGGTTGAAAGATGCGAGAGTGTCTGCTAACATGATGGGGTTAGTATTTTCTGATAATTTTGGCTGAGGAGGTTGATTTGTTGTGAGTGAGTTTTCGAATACATGCTGCAGAACTCTGAATATCTCTTCGAGTCCTTTCAACGAAGGCAATGCAGGTCACGCATGCTCACAATGTGGCGTGGTGGTACGCATTTGGTCTGATAGAATGGATGGGACTGAGGGGGTTGAGCACTGCTATACTTCTTTCTTCAAGGCCGTCGAAGCTTCCGTGGGACTTGACTTTGTTGCTTCGTCCTCGACCGGGTTGATTCCGATAACTCCTCTTCCTTGAATAACTGTGGTTGCTCAAAGGTTGGGGTTCTCATTCTCCACCTACTCAGTCTCATCTTGAGGTTCCTTTCCTTTGGTGGCTTCTCTTTCTTCTAAAAAATACAATACGGCATAAAATGTACTTATCCTTCTTCATGTACAAAGAAAACCTTCTTCATCTACGAAAAAAACGACAAAAAAAAAATATCACATGGCAAGAACAAATGATTTGCATTTTAATGTAAATGAAAAGCAAGAGCATATAGTCACAAAAGAAAAAATGAGAAAAAAAAAATCACATGGCTAGAACAAATGATTTGCGTTTTAATGTAAATGAAAAGCAAGAGCATATAGTCACAAAAGAAAAAATGAGAAAAAAAATCACATGGCAAGAACAAATGCTTTGCGTTTTAATATAAATGAAAAGCAAGAGCATATAGTCACATAATTTTGAGCACATTTTTTAAATTTAAAAATAGTCTCACATATTTTATATTTTACACCCAAATCCCACTTTCCAAGAGCTTATTCAAAGTTTATCTCCCTTTCTTGGCAGTTTAAGCTTAAATTTAGTACGTCTATACTATTTACCGTCATATATCTATAAAAAAATATGAAAAAATTACATATATATATATATATATATATATATATATATATATATATATATATATATATATATATATATATATATATATATATATATATATATATAGTTTCTGTTATTACGGCTCTATCGAATAGTTTTTGTTATTACCACCATGTTCGTTTTTTATGTTAAAACAGAAATTTTTTTTTAAAAAAGATGATTTTACTTTTTTTTCGGTTGTTGAACAATCGATGATTTTACCTTTTTTCGGCTGTTGAACAATCGAATTCAAAGTATTTCCTGTTGTTCAACAACCCAAATTGGCCCTGTTGTTCAACAACCCAAAACGAGGCCAATTTGGGTTTTTGAGTAACCGTAAGTATTTTTTGTTGTTCAACAACCCAAATTGGGCCAATTTGGGTTTTTGAGTAACCATTCGTCAAGAACTGAATTTTTTTTTCTCTCATGTGGGTATGCATGTCCTCTCTCTACCTCTCTATCTACATTACATGCGTAAAAATGTTTTTTTTTTTTTTAAACTCTCTCTCTCCCCTTTATCCGGCATCTTTTTTTGGATAAGTTCATAATCCCTGATATTTTTCCTAAATTTAGGGGCGCAAACTAGTTGTTCCCCTGATTTTATCGGATAACCATGATGGTAGAGAGAGAATACGCTACATGATTTCTTCTAATCTTCTAATTTCATAATCCCTAAGATTTCTTCTATATTTAAGGACTCAAACTAGTTTTTCCCTTTTATTTTATCAGATAACTATGACTTCAGAGAGAGAGAGAAAATACGCCACAAGCGAGAGAAAAAACATTTTTCGAGTTCGTGAAGAACAAACAATTTAAATTTTCGGTTGAACAGAAATTGATGTATTTTATCTAAAATACTTTGAATTCTTTGTGTTAAAAAGAGTAAAGTCTTTTTTTTTTTTTTTTAATTTCGTTTTAACATGAAAAACATAGACACAGTGGTAATAACCGAAACTATTCGATAGAGCCGTAATAACGGAAACTATAACGGATATGTATGTAATTTTTCCAAAAAAATATTAAGATGCAATTCAAAAATTATAAATACGCAAAATACTCCTATTGTATTATGAAGGCATTTTTATAATTTTATTTATTTTGAATTATCTTTATATTTTTTTATTTGTGGGTGATAGTGATAAGTATGGATACCTACCAAATTTAAGCTTTTATATATATATATATATATATGGTTTTGTATACCTTCAAATAGTGTTGAGAAATGTGGTTTTAATATTGGAATCTTTGTGATAGTCTTAAAATATATTTTCATATTTATTTATAAAGTGTAGATAGACATATCTATGAAAACTTGAAAATCTTGAAAATTGACTGTCCAAAAATGTGTCACAAAATGCACTATTTTGAAAACTTGA
The DNA here is from genome assembly GCF_054954075.1 of Amborella trichopoda. Classification (NCBI taxonomy): domain Eukaryota; kingdom Viridiplantae; phylum Streptophyta; class Magnoliopsida; order Amborellales; family Amborellaceae; genus Amborella; species Amborella trichopoda. Next base: position 1,651,289 of record NC_142337.1, on the reverse strand, counting down.
GATCCATTTTTATCTCATGTCCATACATCTTGATGTCGAGATCATCAATTTGAAGATATTTCGGCATCAAAACAACCTTTTCTAGTGCAATTTTTGAGGTAGGCTCAAATTTGATTGTTTAGAGCCTTAGCTCTATATAAACTTTTCATATATATATATATATATATATATATTGCGCGCTCAGGTGCGTACTGCTACAGTAAACGCCCACAATCTGGATCGATCTGACGATCACAGTTGTCCGATAGTGTTTGAATTTTATTTTTTTTTATACCAAATCCAAATCACTTGAAATTTTATGTGTGTGTTCTTCAAAAATAGGCAAATCTACAACAAATATCAAAAAATATTTTACAAGAAATAAATTGATCAAAATACCCCCGAAAAGTTTTGGGGGGTATTTTGGTCAATTATTTTTTAGTGAATTATTTTTTATATATTTTTATTAGGTGCCCTCTGATGAGATGAACATATGCCTAAAATTTTAAGTGATTGGGATTTGTAGACAAAAAAAATCAAAATCCCAACCTATTGGACATCTGTGAGCGTTAGATCGGCCACACAATGGGCCATATTCAATATGAGTCATTCGCGCATGGGCATATAAGCGTACAACAGTGACTCTCATATATATATATATATATATATATATATATATATATATATATATATATATATATATATATATATATATATATATATATATATATATATATATATATATATAAAAAGAGATAAAGTTAAAATCCACTATATACTTTTAATTGGAACTTGAATGTATAATTAAAACATAAGGGCCTATTTTTGAATTCCAATAACAAAATAGAACTTTTCTATAAATTTCCCAAAATAGAATGAGAATTGAAATGCCACGTAAAACAGAATTTAGATGAACAAAAAAACCAAGTGTGAAAAGAAAACAAAAATGATGGAACAAAATGTTTGCCAACAATTTCTTAACGTTAAAACAAAAATGCTCACGAAATAACAAAGCCCATATAAATGATTTTCTTTTTTCTTGTATATTGAAACAGATGGTTTTCTGTTTGTTGCAGTTCCTGTTATCATTTTTGCGAAACTCATGTATCCTCTCCTTTTCTTGACACCATTTTTATGAAAGAAATCTAAGTTTCTCTTAATAAACATAATATTGCCCACTTCATCATATATCTGTTTGTGGATCCGGTCCTCTTCCAACTAGCTTTTTACTTTGCATTCAGATTATTTGTTAGAGCTTTCGAACGGTCTTCGTCTACAGTACAATTAGGTAGGTTTGCATTTTCAATGGCGAAACTTTGTTGTATAAACGTTTGCATTTCCATTGGCGTTAACTCTCTTGGTTGGGGTTCGGAGTATTTGTTGGGGCTTTCGAACTGTCTTGCCCTACAGTACAATTAGGTAGGTTTGCATTTCCATTGGCTTAAGGGGTTTCGAGCGGTCTTCCCCTATGGGGTTTTTTAACTGTCATCGCCTACATTTCCATTGGCGTAACTCTGTTTGGCATACATTTCCATTGGTTTAACTCTGTTGTCTAAAGTTTGCATTTCCATTGGCGTAACTCTGTCTTCTAAACGAGAAGAAGTGCCAGTCACTTTCTCCAAAGATTGCTTTAGCTTGCTTTAACTGGAATTATAAGTATTTATACAAAATGAACCTAAAATCAATTACAGGAGAAAAAAAAGATATATTGTTTTTTTATTTTTTTTGTTTTTCACTAGCTTGTTCTTCACTTTTAATGACAAAGCTTAAAGACGATCAGTTTATGCAGAAAAACTATTTTGTTGGGGCTGTATCAAAATGGGTTAACTCAAGAGAAATTGGCATTTATAGGGTAATAAATTGGGGGAATAGTATTGTCTGATGCACATGACTATATGAATTATGTGGTCATAAAGTCATCAACATCCGATCTATAAGTCGACTGGTCATGGAGAAGATATATGCAGTCGTGAGAGTCATCACTGTCCATTCAATGTGTTTGATGGTGATGGAGCATCAACATTCAATCTATAAGTCGCATGGTGATGGAGATGATATATGCAGTCATGAGGCTCATCACTGTCCATTCAATGGGTTTGATGGTGATGGAGAGAGTAGGACCCCAAAAAGCATGACTTGAACACAATCAAATTATAGAAAAATTACATTGACCACAGGAAATATAGCATATGGATGACAATAAGAAGTATATGCAGCAAAGGAATTCAGACTATAAAAGAAAGTATAGTATATGGATTACAGAGAAAATACAGACTACCAAACCCGCCTATTGAATTCATCAAAGCATAAAAGGAAGTTTCTTTTTGCAAGCTAAATTGTATCTCACAATTCTATTTTGATTTTGTTTCTTTTATTTCATCAATTTAACCATGAAAACACCTTGAAGCTCCAAAGGAATGTAAGCAGATACTCATGGACTCAATTCATAATAACCAGAGTTCACTTCAAACCATCAAACTCACACATTAAAATTTAAAATATAAAAATAAATAATAAAAATTCATAACAACATAAAAGGAAGCTCTTTTTGCAAGCTAAATTGTTTTTCATGATAATTTTGATTTATTTTCATCAAATTACTAAAAACAATATTAATTGTAACGGACCTTGAAGCTCCATCGGATCCACTCTTAAACATTACCTTGAGCAGTTATATCTGCAAGAAGGAGGTAGGAATGTGAAGAGAGTGGAAGCACAATTCCTCATGTGTCGGACCAAATCGATAACCCATTGGAAGGTGCTGCGGCGGTGGAGTGATTTGCTACCCCATAGCTATTGATTCAATGCTGCAATTAAAAATAAAAATTTTCAAGTTTTAGGAAAAAATTAATTGAAAAAAACTGGACTTTATCGGAAGAAAAGTCACCGTCTTTTCACTATTTTAAGCTTGTATAGGTTCTTTCAATTTATCAAGCATCAGCTGATGGAAATTCTGTTGTTCTCTTTTCCTATCATCCCTTTCTTTAACAAAAATAGAGGGTTTTTTTTTTTAATACAAAAATACAGATTTCCTATTAATATTTGTGCACAAGTTCTGTTTTAGGCTAAGTTATTGGATATGTACTAAATGTAAATTTCAAGTTACCTTATTCATGTCCATTAATTTTACCTAAAAGCAAATATTTAAAAGTATAAAAAATTAGGATACACCACTCAAAGTTCTAACTGTTAATTTAAGAAATAGTTAAGAAAATCTATGAGGAATTTGTCATAATTCTATATAAGAGGCAATTACTTTGTTAGGACAAATGGAAAGGATCAATAGCACTCCATGTGAGTCCATATTGACAAGAAAACCTTATTCATTATGACACTTTGTTATAAAAATCGAAGGATTGTTATTAAGTAAAAGAAAATCAACAGGTCCGGGTCGGTTGCTGTTGGTGGTCCGCTTCGGAACCATGATGATACTGTTCTTTTTTCTTATGCTGGCCTTACCGTTCTACTACGGCTAATCAAGCAGAGATCTCTTCTTTTACGTTCTACTACGGCTAATCAAGCAGAGATCTCTTCTTTTCTACAAGGATTACGTATTATTATTGATAGAGGTTTCTACGTATTTCTTAATGCATTAATTCCTTTACATAGAGTCACTTTTATCTTCTCTACGTATTTCTAATGCATTAATTCCCTTGATATAATCTGATGCTTGATAAGCATATATTTAATAAAGAACTTATAACATTGTAAAACAAAAAAACAAAATAGGTCCGGGTAGGACCCGACCTAAAAATATAAGAAAAATATTTAATTCTATTCGAATAGTATGTTTAATATATACTTGTATTGTTTAAATATGGTAACTAAAAATATATAGTGATATTTATTTAAATATTAATTAAATTATTAAAAATTATTTAAGCAATAATAAAACCAATGGTTTAAAAAACGGATCGGTGACCCGGATCGGGCATCCAAAAAACCGATCCGGATCGGCGAATCGGCGATCCGGATATGGAATCGGGTGAATCGGTCAGAATAAAGCTTAAAAAAAATTCGAAAAAATTATTAAAATTCATTATAAATATTTTATTTTAGGAATTCAATAAAAAATGAGGGTACTCCATTAAGAATTTTCATGTTTTTGAATGAATATGCGAATATTGATATGTTCTTTCCCTGCATAAACCGCCATTCAGCATTTAATTTACAGTATTTCGTGCTCATCCCTACACTGTTGCTGTTGGGACTCGATATGTGAATAATATGGCTGGGATAGGGTGGCCTCAGAATCATCATCTCTCACATTTTCTCTTTGAATAATATGGATTAAAAAAAAAAAAAACAAATTTTCAAAAAAATCGATCATGGATTAAAAAAAAAATCACAAATTTTCAAAAAATTCTATCATGGATTACAAAAAAAATTCGATCATGGATTAAAAAAAAAAAATCACAAATTTTCAAAAAATTCAATCATGGATTACATAAAATTCGATCATGGATTACATAAAATTCGATCATGGATTACAAAAAAAAACAAACAAAAAAAAACAAAAAATTCAATTGTGGATTACAAAAAAAGAAAAAAACAGTTCGATCATGGATTACAAAAAATTCAATCATGGATTACAAAAAACTCTATCATGGGTTACAAAAAAAGCAAAAAACAAAAAATTCAATCATGGATTACAAAAAAAAAAACAAACATTTCGATCATGGATTACAAAAAAAAAACAAACATTTCGATCATGTATTACAAAACATTTCATCATGGATTACAAAAAATTCTATCATGGGTTACAAAAACAAAAAAAAAAAACAAAAAAATCGATCATGGATTACAAGAAAAGAAAACAAACATTTCGATCATGGATTACAAAAAAACAAAAACAATTCGATCATGGATTACAAAAAAACAAAAACAATTCGATCATGGATTACAAAAAAATCGATCAAGTATTACAAAAAAATCTATCATGGATTACAAAACAAAAAAAAAAAAAAAAAAATTCCGTACGGGACTCGCCGATTCCGTCACTGTACAGAATCGTCCGGTTCTCTCTAGAACCGGACGATTTCCGATTTTTTAGGCGATCGGTCCCCTTTTCGCTATTTCCGAGTCGACTCGGCGTTTTTTAAAACACTGAATAAAACTATTCAGGTCGGGTATACGTGGATCTGGACTTGACTCATTTGGTGCAATTCTCGATCCCTTCCCAAACCCAGGTCGGGTCGTGTCGTGTCGGGTAGGGTCCGGTCTTCAAGTCCGGGTCCGTTCCCACCCCTACCATTCTTGAACGAATGTTAATGACGTGCTGATATACATCCTAAGAAATTTAGTAAATATATTACAGATTTTACTTCTATATAGGCAAGAAAACCACATTCAAACAGAGAGTATAGTGAGAAAAATCGAAAAATTCTTACAAAACCAAAGTAAGCTATACTTTAAAAATCTAAATATTCTTCCAAAACCTCGTCTAGATTTAAAAAAAAATTAATGGAAAACATAAAATCTAAATATTCTTAAAAAACCAAAATAAGCGATAATTACATAAAAGATAGTAGAAAACATAAAATTGAAAAAGTAACTTCAAAGTGCTCCTTTTTTTTGAGGAACAAAAGCCTCAAAGGTTACTTTCTTAAATCAAAAAATCAAAACTAAACAATTTTATTTTTATAATCCAACCCAATCACTATTAAAATTGGAATTACCTTGTTGTTGGTCGCCCCCGATATGTCAATCATGATTTATAAGCAATAAATCATAATGGTAATATATTGTGTAGCACAGACGATTAGAGTATGGTGCACTTCTTATACACCACTAGGGTATATATTTTCCTGTTCCTCTTTCTTTTGCGGGATCGCTGGCTATTCGGAATAGCCATCATTGGCCTTCCAATGTCCGCTCGGAGCTCATCGTTTTGGTCGAATCCCATTATTGCATCTTTTCTCTCTCGAAGTGAAGAAATGGTATTTTCCATACTTGCCATTGCTCTCTCCTGTCAGAAACAAAGAATTTCGATATGAGACATAAATCTTTGCGAATCTTTTCGTAAAGATTTATGTAACATGATTTCTAAAGTAATATTTACCTTATTTTTATCAGAAATAGCTAGAAAATAGTTCATTGTAATCTACCTTGAAGATCCAAGGCTTGTAGTGATAAACATTGAGTTTTGAGATTATGTTTTGTAGGGATCTTGATAACCCATTCGCTTGCGAAACTGGGAATCTCAAACACTGGGATCTCACCCAAAATCGTATACATGATTGGTTAAATATGAAGTAGATGAATACAATTATAAATCGACTGTGAGAAATAAAGCAAACACAAAAAGGCCCGTAGGGCTACATCCACGGCATCGGCAACTAGAAATTCTCTACCATGATGAATATGTTACAAGAGATAATACCTATTTCTAAAAAATACCATTACAGATCTTTCCTTCTAAACCTGCTCTCCAGACCGAGCAACACCGTTGATCAACTTCCCTTTTCCCACCATAATACCGCTACCGAAAAGATAACATTGAGTGCAACCGATAGACTTTCTCTCTTGGTAAGTGAAAGTTGACCAACCCAAAACTCATGGGAATATTGCCTCTCTATCTCGGAGGCATGTCTCTCTCTCTCTTGGATATCTATCTCCATATTGGAGATCCATTCCCATAACCCCCAAAGGGGTGACCTTTAAACGATGTGTATTATGTCATCTTTATCTCTCTTATAAACATATCATTTTCTTGCGTATCAATAAAGTTAATTTTTTATTTCCCATAATACTCTAATCTTTAGAAGAAAATATAGGCATGATGATTTAACTATCACCAAACCCAACAATTTCCATCTTGATTGCAAAATCACCATAATTGCCTTGACAACATTGGATAGATTTCTTTATACTTGCCTCCATTGTGAAATTTTTACAAACACTTTGTCTTCATATATGTCCACCTCAAACCATAGATATTTTTTTATTTCTTCTCACTTGCCTCCATTGTAAAATTTTCACAAACATTTTACCTTCATATTTCTTCACCTCAAACCATGGATATTTTTTTATTTATTTTCACTTGCCTCCAATGTGGATTTTTCAAAGACACTTCACCTTCATATTTCTCCACCTCAAACCATGTATCCATAAAACTTTGTCATTCTTCGTTTTTGTAATATAAACATTAGCCTCGTACACACCTTGTGCTCTGATACCAATTGTAGGGTTCTTGAGAAATCCTTAGCTTGCGGAACCGAGAATCCCAAACACTGAGATCCCACCCAAGATTGTGTACATGATTGGCTAAATGTGAAGTAGATGAATACAACTATAAATCAAATGTAAGAAATAAAACAAACACAAAAAGGCACACCACAACAATATAAGATTTACGTGGTTCACCTCATAGGGCTACATCTACGGCCTCGGCAACTAGAAATTCATTATCACAATGAAGATCATAGTTTTGGGTTATAAAAGATAATACCTATCTCTAAACATCGGTAAAAGACTATCACTAATCTTCCCTTCTAAAGCCGCTCTCCCGACCGAGCAACATCCTTAAGAGCAACAAAGAAACCTTTTGCACCGTAATACCGCTGTCAGAAAGATAACCTTAAGAGCAACAGAGAAACCTTTTGTCTTTAGAAGTGAAAGTTAACCAACCCAAAATTCATGGGAATATCGCCTCTCTCTTGGAAGCCATGTCGCTCTCTTGAAGACCCATCTCCATATTGGAGATCCATTCCCATAACTCGCAAAGGGGTGACCCTCAAAGGATGGGTATCATGTCCTCCTTTCACTCTCTTATAAAGATATCATTTTCTTGCTTTCCAAAAAATTCAATTTTTTATTTCTCATAATACCCTAATATTTAGAAGAAAATATAGACGTGGTGATTTACTGATGACCAAACCCAACATGTTTATTGGTAAAGCCAGAATTGAGCATATTCTTGAATTAGTGCACACATAGCTCTGTATCTGTAGGACGAAACCGAAACCCGATTGGAAATCACATCTTCATTCGTAATTTCTATCTCTTCTCTTTGCTCCTCCATTAGAAGATTTCTAAAAGTTAAAAGGAAAATAACAAGACTAAACCTACAAAGTTTAGAAAGAATAAACTATGTAGAAAAAAAGAGAGAAGAAAGAAAAATAATGAAGGTTTAATGAGAAGTAACTATTGGGAGGAGGAGGAGGAGGAGGAGGAGGAGGAAAGGAGATAAGCAACTAAAAATGGGTTGTAAATTGATAAAATCAAGAAAGAGAAAATAAATCAAGATCCTCTCTCTTAAAAATCTAGAGAAAGAAAATAAAATCAAGATGTGTATATTTATATATGTTGAGGTAGTCTTAATTGGATAATGAGTAATTAGGGGGAGAGGGATAAAATCAAGAGAGAGAAAAATAATTCAAGATGTGTATATTTATATCAGTAATGATTTTTCACACCCATGTATGTAGGAGACTCCAAAAGATCATTATTAAATTTGGTAGAGATCTTTAAAAAAAATTATCACATAGGTGTGGGATTTGACTTTTTTTAGAAATCTGTATTAAATTTAATGATGATTTGAGTCCTACACATATAAATATGATAGGGTCTCGTAATGCCATTGTCCTATTTATATATACAGAGAGGTAGTCCTAATTGGACAAGGAGTAATTAGGGGGAGAGGGAGTCCTAATTGAACCAGGAGAGGAGAGAATTAAAAAACAAAATTTGCGCCACCTTAATTAAACGATAAAGGCCCTTGATTTTCATTCTTTTGATTTCTCTCTTTTCATTTTTAATTTGCATTACCCTTGTTTAAATTTTCATTTTCTCTCTCTTCATCTTTAATTTGCATTATCCTTGTTTAAACTTTCATTTTCTCTCTCTTCGTTTTAGTGGTCATCGCTGGTCAAAGGAAGTTGAAAACCACTGGCGTCACGCGTGAAGAGAGAGAAGCTTTACGGCTTTACCCTTTCGGATAGATTCATACAACACAGAGAATGCCGGGTTAAAATTGGAAAAGATAAAAGCCAAAAAAAAAGAGGGTTTCGGCTTCGGAGATAACGCCACGTGGCAAGACGGTCAACTTCCGACGGCGATTGCGCAGGGGCGATGAAGAAGTTGATCGTCCAGCCACGTGGGTCAGTCGCTTTATGACACGTGGTGCGCTCGCTATTCGTTGCTGTTTTGTTCGTTATTGTTTTGACAGGCCTGATGTAAGAGTATGTGCTAGAGAGAGAAATATGAACCTGTCTAGAGAGAGAGAAGAGGAGCAAAGTAGAGAGAGAAAGAGAAACCTCTTTAGAGAGAAAAAGCAGAGGAAGGTAGAGAGAGAAATATAAACCTGTCTAGAGAGAGAGAAGAGGAGCAAAGTAGAGAGAGAAAGAGAAACCTCTCTAGAGAGAAAAAGCAGAGGAAGGTAGAGAGAGAAAATGAACCTCTCTAGAGAGATAACGGCAGAGGAGCAAGCTAGAGAGAGAAAGATGAACCTCTAGAGAGTGAGAAGAGGAGCAAGGTAGAGAGAGACAGATGAACTTCTAGAGAGAGAGAGAGGAGCAAGGTAGAGAGAGAAAGGGGAGTCAAAAACATGCGGAAGGACAGAGAGGTCTTGACTGCCAGAGAGAGGTGGAAGGAGATGAAAGAGAGAGATAGTAAGGTAAGTCACCAGTTGTTCTCAAATCTAGAGAGAGAAAGAACAGAGTTGCTAAGAAGAGTGCTCAAGGAAGAAAAAAAGAGTGAGATAGAGAAAGAAAGCTCTTCACTGCCATGTCGATAAGACAGTAAGAGAGTAACCACAAACTTCAGAGAGAGGTGGAAGGAGATGAAAGAGAGAGATAGTAAGGTAAGTCACCAGTTGTTCTCAAATCTAGAGAGAGAAAGAACAGAGTTGCTAAGAAGAGTGCTCAAGGAAGAAAAAAAGAGTGAGATAGAGAAAGAAAGCTCTTCACTGCCATGTCGATAAGACAGTAAGAGAGTAACCACAAACTTCACTAGAGAAGTTGTTCGAGAGAGAGAATTTGTTCTCAAAAAAACTTAGAGAGAGAGAGACGTGATGTTTCATAATTATGTATGTTCATAATCGATATGGTAATACCAGTATTCATCCAAGTATAACCTGTGTGCAATTTACACTGTATTCAAAAGCTACAAATCGAAGAGAGAGATTTACTTCAATGTAGAGAGAGAAAGTACCAGATGGGATGACTCTCCAAAACATAAGACAGAGAGAGAAACCTGCACCAACTTCCTAGACAGAAAAAACGCCTACTCCTAGAGAGAGAGAGAGAGAGAGAGAGAGGGACGTCCACTCTCCAAACCTTTGAGAGGAACAGAAGGACAAAGAGAGAGAAGTTTTTATGTACAAATCAAAAACTTGTCTATGGCTCTCTTTCTCTCTCTACAACCAAAGCGCCCCAGCCTCCTTTAAGAGGGGCACAAGACCGCCACTGATATGGCAAGCCACCACTCTCTCCAGCCCGCCGACAAGCCGCCCCCCCACAAACACAGCCGGCAAGGCCACCTCCACCCCTCCAGCAATCCGGCAGAGTGCCGCCCTCACCTCGTCGCCACGCCACCCTTCCTCTATCTCGTGCACCGCTGGGCTCACCCCAAGGCTCGAGAACAGGCTCCTCGCCACATGGCACATGCAACACCCTTGGTCGCTGAAGACAACCACTGCACTTTCGCCGGCCACTTGCTGAACCCACTCGTCCATGCCCTGGCTCAAGCCTAGGTCCATCTCCGTTGAGCCCAATCTCAGCTGCATTTTGTTATTAGATAGGTAGAGAGAGAGTGGTTGTCTACTATCTGCTCATAACATTGATTTATATAGGGAAGGGGCAGAGATTGTAACGGATTCTTTTAAAAACAACAAAGTTGTTTGCAAATGACGGCTCTCTCTCTCTCTTAAAATGACTACGTGTTGCTTGAGCTTCTCTCTCTCTCTCTCTCTCTTTAAAGAAGTGGGTTGGCAATGACGGCTTTCTCTCTCTTCTCTCTCTCTCTCTCTCTAAAGAAGTGGCTTGGTGACTAATGAGCAATGACTACTGCTGCTTGAGCTTCTCTTTCTCTCTCTTCTCTCTTAAAAGAAGGGGCTTGGCAGTGACGGCTCTCTCTCTCTAAAGAAGTGGCTTGGCAATGACGGGTCTCTCTCTCTCTACAAGTGTTTTGGCAATGGCGGCTCGGCATTTATGTGAAACTAGAGTGGCTGTAATATCTGTTTGAGTTCCTTTCTCTCTCTAGGAAAATAATTCGAAGGTACTTTTCGTTTGGTGATGAACGCTAATAGCCTCTCTCTCTCTAGATTACGTCTCATTTTCTTTCATCAAATCTTTTTTTCAACTAATTAAGTCAAATTTATTCTTGCTATTCTACTCTATTACGTCTCATTTTCTTTCATCAAATCTTTTTTTCAACTAATTAAGTCAAATTTATTCTTGCTATTCTATATATCTTTCATTTCATTTCCTTTCCTTTTTTTTTTCAAAGGTCAAATTTATTCTTGCTATTCAACTCAAGACAATGCCATGTCTGGAAAAATTTATAGAAGGTGCCAACTTCATACTAAGTAAGGCACACCTCAAAAAACGTATTAGAAAATGTCCATTCAATTGATCATCTCGACCTCATATATAAAGCCCTTCAATTGATCAATTTGACCTCGAGATATATGATGCATAAAAAACGAGGATTCCAAATCCTTGAAAAATTTACATATTGTAATGTATTATTTTATTTTAAGATATTCAATTGTTTCTAAATCGACTTAATCTACATCATTTTTAAAACTTTAAATTTTATAATTAAAGATAAAAATAATTTTAGAGATAATAATAGGGATTTATAGCACTGAAACAGCATCATTTAGAGGTTAGGCTTATTAAGGAGCTGACTTTATACAAATCACACACATATCTTTCTTTTGGTGATAACATTTACCTAATTTTATTTCAGTTGAGCTCCTCTCTCTAAAATACAACTCGTTTCGTTTTTTTACTTCAATTCATTCACAGTTCTAACTTATACTCTTTTTTAGGGGTGGCAATGGACCCGATCACACCCAGAACCCCGACAAGTAGACTCGACCTCGGGTCTGAGTATGGATCGGAAAGCTTGGGTCCAGCTTTTCCCTGTCCGGGTCCGGGTCCGGGTCCGGGTCCGGGTCCGAGTCCAACGGGACCCGACCTGTTGTCACCCCTAATCTTTCTCACTCTAAAATAAGAATGATTTTGTATCTCTCGACTTAAAACACTAGTCTCTCTCTCTCTCTCATGCCCATCTTCTTTCTTGATGTCAGAAAACAAAAAAAGCGGTGGGTGTTACTGGTTTTCCACCACTTCCATGCCGCCCTTGTACGCCCAACGTCCCTCTCGGCACGTGTGTAATCTTACTTTCTCTCTCTCCTCCCATAAATTTTTGCTTTCTCTCTCTAGGAAAAAAGTGGTCCCTCCAATTCCTACGCACTTTCGTCACCCCACAGTTTCTATACTACAAACACCAACGATCAAATCAGGAATATCTTTGACCACGCCGAAAATCTAGTTTTCAAATCAATTTCGGAAGATTTCGGTGACTCTCGGCCTATTATGCTCGGTAACGAAATCACTTATTAGGGAAAATATTGATTTTTTCTATTTTTTATTTTCCCTAAATGCTCAATGCATAGTGGGATTAAGTGGGAGTTCGGACAAAAAAAGGGGAAATTTATTAAAGTAAAAAGTTCCTTAAAGGAGAAAGTTTACATAATAGAGGCCCTAAACAATCAAATTTAGTTTATTGGAAGAGGTTGTTTCGATGCTCAAAATTCCTTGAATCGATCATATGAACCTCAAGATGTATAGACATAAAAAAAAATAGATTCAAGTCTTGAAAACGATACATCTTGCAATGTATTTTCTAGACAGTCAATTTTCAAACCTTTCAAGTACTCATAGATCTGCTTGATCTACACTATTTCTAAAACCCTATACTTTATAATTAGAGATGAAAACAAATTTTTAGGTCATCACAATAAATTCTAGTACTGAAACAACATCCTTCGATACTATTTGAGGGTGTGTCTTACTTTGATTGTTTAGGTTTCAACCTTATACAAACCACACCGTTTATTAAAATATCCCTAAACTATTTAACATTTTAATCATATTTTTTATTTCATTTCAAAATACACATGATCATGAGTTAGAATAGTTGCATATCTATAAAAAGTTAAATAGTGCATCTCTCATTCTCTTATAAATATTTTTAAAAATATTCCCAAAAATGTTTCCTTGGAATTCCAAATTCATAAGAGAAAATATCATGCTGCAATATACATATTTTTCAAAATTAATATCAGGACGTTCAAATTTTGTGATATCTCGCCGTTATTGTGGACTCTGACCACCTCATACCAAAACTTAAATGTTAAAAAATTTATTGTTGCTGCATGAGCGTACTGTGCATTTGCTCCCTAGGAGTAAAACTCCTTTTAGGAATATTGTTTGGGACCGAAGTTTTAGGGATGTAGCCTCTAGAACCTAATAGCCGACCCAAAGAGAAAATTTTAAATAGGATTCTCTATGTGCCTCGAAAAAGTTAACTTCCCAATATTGAACAATAACCATCCAATTATAGAATAGGACCAATTTATGTTCCATGATCGAATCGGCCCAGTGAGTTACTGAATCCAATTTGTATCGAGTCACTGAATCAAATTTGCATCGGCGATTCCCGATCCTAAGTTTTACAACCTTCAATGTGTTCATACATAAGGCAGAGATAATAAGCTACAATGAAAGTGGTTTCAACTTGTATAATTCACCATATTAACTTATCTACAATATTTTCCCTTAGAGCACATTTGTTTCGCGTGAAAACATTTCCCAATAAATATTTTCACGCAAAAGAACTCTATCATGTGCTTAGTTGTAGAAATATTTTCATACCAAACGGTCCCAATGCATCTTTCATACCAATTGAGAGCTAATTGGTATGAGAGTATTCCCCTGTACATCTTTCATACCCAATTGATATGAAAATATTCCCATGCCTAATCACGTGAGGAAATTTATAGTGTTCCTTCCTGCTAATTGGTATGAAAATATTCCCATGCCCAATCACATGAGGAAATTTACAGTGTTCCTTGTTGCTAAATGGTATGAAAATATTCCTATGCCTAACTACATGAGGAAATTTACAATGTTATTTGCTCACTTCTCAGTACCTTACCATAGGCAATTAGTATGCTTCCAAGGTATGTTATTGTACATTTCTCGATGCTATTAGCATGAAAATATTCCCATGCCCGATCATATGAGGAAATTTATAGTGTTTTTTGCTACTAATTAGTATGAAAATATTCCCATGCCTAACCACGTGAAAAAATTTATAGTGTACCTTGATCACTTCTCAGTACCTTCCCATAGGCAATTAGTGTGCTTCCAAGGTATGTTATTGTACATTTCTCGATCCCTTTCTGTACGGTTTTGTATATGTTTCATCACTTTTCAGCTTTATTCATTTTTTGTGTGGCATGTTTTAGTTCTAAATACCACCGTCGATCTCTCAATGTGGCAACCCGATTGCAACATTAAATCTCAAATTCGAATCATTTCTTGAAAATATCCAAGAAAAATACAATACACCGGCAACTATGGATTGTTCATCTCCACCTTATGACATTAAAGATAAGGCCACGAGGCCTTTTGTCAATGGATAGCGGCTTTCTTTTTATTTTTCAATTTTTTTGTTCTGCTTTCATGAGTGATATATTGAGAATTTATCAAAACATGCTTAAGAGATGAACTTTAAAAAACTTACCAATTTATTTTGATTTAATTTTGAAAAGTTCGTCGAAATACACATGATCATGCGTTGTAATAGTTGAAAATTAAGTAAATTGCTAAATAGTTGATAAGTTAGATATTTGAATAATGGAAGAAATTTCTATAAGGGCTAGGCTTTATGAAAACAAAATTAAGCCTGGCTTAAAATCTTCTTATGGAAAGCATTTTTGGCATTGGAAAATACGATGGCTCTAACAATTTAGAGTGGATACCTAGTCACCCAGAGACGAGGAAAGACGTAGCAAGCGACGAAATTAACAATTTAGAGTGGATACCTAGACACCCAGAGACGAAGAAGGGCGTAGCAAGCGACGAAATGACAGTGAAATTTGAAACTAAAAAATAGTACATATCTATGAACACTTAATTTTTGGACGAATTGGACGATTTAGATAATTTATTACAATATACACTATTTTAAAAACTTTAAATCCTAATTTTTTTCACAGCCATATTGTTCCAGCCGAGATGATCGATATAAAGGTTTTTTAATACTTGAATCGAAAATTTGAATGAGCTATGAGGTGAGGCTTTACGTATTCTGACTAGGCTGCAACCCAATCAAACCGTTGTTCATTGATAATTTCTCATGACCTATCAAACCATTTTCCTTTGATAATTTCTCATGATAATAAAGTAGAACCTCCAGGATCCCTCTCTCATGACCACATGTGTTCCGTCACCTCATAATCCATACCTCATAATCCATAGAGGTACATTTCACACATTCATCCTCATTTTGCCATGTGCTCATTGTATTCTCCCGATTCCTCTTTTATAACTCTAAATGTTTATTTATGCACGAGGAAGTATAAAATTTATTTTGAAACGTATGCAACAAATATATTTACTTTTGTTATAAGGCGGTCGCAATCATGCTTCACTATTATATTTAAAATTGTATAGCTATAAATATATTTTTTATTAAGCTCAAGTCGATAAGAAGATTTGTCGAAATTTGTAACATCCAATAACAAGAGGTAATTTATTATTAGGTGACTCACCTAATATGGTGAGTCACTTGTCTATCTAAGGTTCATCTCTAATATGGATGTCAAAAAATGTTACGATCATTAAAATGAACAGTGAAGAAAATAATTTAAAAAATAACATTTATTTTTTAAAAAATTCAAATTTAGATCATTTTCATGGTTGAGATTATCAAACTCTAAAATTTTGGATTGAAAATTCATCTTGAAGATAAATTTTGTTAGGATACCGCACAAAGATAGTGTGTGTCAGCCTCTTCAAGTACTTTTTCTTTATTATTATCCACCAAGATTGTCATATTTCGCATATTGCATTAGAGATGGTAACCTTTGTACGACAAGTAAATGATCTCATCGTATATCATTTTTGAGGTCATCATTTATTTAAAGGCAGACGCTGATACTAGACGGGCACGCCCTCAAGAGCATCACCCCTTGCAACATAGTTGGAAGGAGGTGATTGAGAGAATCAGGAAATTGGGACGCTCTAGTTTTATGCAGCCATGCCCGCATATAAATTTTGTGCGTTATCTAATCTTTAGGGGAAATAGGGCTTTTATGAACAAGACATTTTGTTTATCTGAGCACTATGAAGACAATAAAAAACCAAGGTTGAGGCCATAAACAATCAAACAATTTTGAAGGGCAAAAAATCCCAAGAAGAAGATGTTTCGATGCCAAAAAAACCCTCAAATCTGATCATCTCGACATTAAGATATATTGACATAAAAAAAATAGACTTCAAATCTTGAAAATGGTGCATCTTGTACATACTATCTATACCTTGTACATACTATCTAGACCGTCAATTTTTAAGAATTTCAAGTGTTTATAGATCTGCTTGACCTACATCATTCTTGAATCTTTAAAATTTATAATTATGAATAAAAATAAATTTCCAGGCTATCGTTTTTGGTACTTAAACAACATATTTCGACACTATTTAAATATGCACCTTACTTGGTCATTAGGGCGGGAGTATACAATCACACTAGGAATATCTTTTATATTCAAATTTTAGGGAAAAAAAATTAACTATCAATCTCTAAGTGCCTAGAACAAATGGCATCCCAAGATTGTACTAGAACCATTTTATGGTGGGAATTCAACACCTTTTTTGTTTAAAAATAATCATCTAGTTACAATTGGAGGGATCCTACCATTCCAAATTAAAAAACAAAGAAAAGTTCTTGAACTTTTTGCCCCAAGGAGTAAATCTATGATATTGATCTCATCGGATTGGGGTGGCAATAGACCCGGACCCGACCCGGGACCCAAGGGGTAGTCCTAATTTGGGTCCAGGTATAAGTCAAAAAATATAATCTATAGAGTCGGATCCAGATCCAAATCTTGAAACCAAACACTATTCGAGTTCAGGTTCAGGTATAATATTTTTTGGGTCCCCAAAGTCGAGTATGATCCGATCTCTGTCCGACACTATATTTCAAGTCTCGGTCTACTGATTTCGGGTCTAGATCTGGGTCCCATATCATTTTTCGAGCCTGGTCCGGCCGACTGGAACCTGACCTGTTGCTGCCTGCCCCAATTGACGGAGCAAAATATACGCCCTAAAATAAAAATGACGGGTAAAATATATTAGCCAACTATGAAGTTCATAGTTCCGGCCGACTGGAACCTGACCTGTTGCTGCCTGCCCCAATTGACGGAGCAAAATATACGCCCTAAAATAAAAATGACGGGTAAAATATATTAGCCAACTATGAAGTTCATAGTTCCTGATTGCCGGAACTCGGGAGAAAATAAAAATATATTTTGCCATATTTTTCGAGATCGAGATCCATGACCTAGAAATCCTGCCATGAATACAAGACCTTTGGCTAAAACACAGTTTCATGAACTGTCAACCATTTACACATAAACATCCATACTCAATATAACACTACTATTTACCGATTATGAAAAAAAGGGTTATATACAAAACAAACCAGATCCTTAAAATCAAACAGGAAGAGAGAGAAAGAAGATCAGCATATGAGAGAGAGAAATGTATCTTCTATGCTGCTTCCCATATAAAGTTTATGAGAGAGAAAAAAACAAAAACAAAACAGAAAAAAAAAACAGCATAGTTTATGCTTACCTTTTTGATAGAATTCAAACCCATCACACCAATCCAACAACTAACACATGACCCTGAGGAGCCCATCAATTTGTCGAGTCATGTGAGTCACGAGCCAACGGGTCCGCTCGGCTAAGTAGCGGACACAAGAGAACACTGGGTCCACCACGTGAGCCATGACTCGGCTCCAGACTCGGGTCCAGATCCGAGCCATGCAGCTTCTCTCCCGAATTGCCAATATAGCTGTCGACTGGAGGTAAGCCGAAGCCGCTTGCTTGACGAGCTGGTTCTTTATGGTGATCTGGGACGAGTCAAAGCCATTCGTCTCGAGCCACGGCTTGAAGCCGTGGGAGAGAGGAATAATATCCCTTAGGCTTATGTACTTGAGATCCTCTACGTCGTCAAGCTCGAGGCTGAAGCCGTCGGCTTGGCTTAGGCTTCTAAACTCTGCGGCCCTGAAAGATATGCTTCCCATCTTTTGCATCTCTTTCTCCATTACAAAGGTTGTTTTCCATTCAAGAGAGAGAAAGTGGGGAAGAGATGATTGTTAGAGAGAGAAAATAATTGCAGTTAGGGTTTAGAGAGAGAGGGGGGGGGTGCATTAGGGTTTCCCTACATCTTGAGAGAGGGGGGGGGGGGGTGCCGATTGTTTTTTATTGGTATTGCAATTGTTTTTTATTGTTACTGCTAATATTAGAGAGAGAAAGATTTGTTACTATTTATTTTTATTAGTTTAATTAATTATTTTAGATATTGAGATAATTACGGAATTAAGTGATACTTAATCAAGGGCCTAGTTTAATGGCTATTCTTAAGGTGGGCCCTTGACTGGCCATGAGATTGTGCCATGTGGCATCAAGATTGGTGGTGGATACGATTTTGTTATCGGACCTGCCACGTGGCACTCCTAGGACCCAAGAAATATACTAATTTTTCGTAAGCAAATATTAACTTAAAGGTACAGTTGGCGTACGGATGATAAGTAGAGGTAAGGTGCATTTTCAAAATTTATTATGGTATATAATTTTAATATAAAATGTTTTTAAGATTATCTCAAAATCTATTTTTATATCTAATTATAAAAATTTAAATTTTAAAAATGGTTAAAATCAAGTAGATCTATAAACATATGAAAATCTTGAAAATGGATGGTGTAAATAATATGTTGTAAAATACACTATTTTTTAGACTTAAAATCTTTTTATTTTCCATGCCCATACATTTCTAATGTCTAGATGATCAATCAAAGGGTTTTCAACATTAAAACTACCTTTTCTGATGGATTTATAAGGTTGCATCCTTATATAAATTTTTTCCTTAACCTTAGGGTGTAGTTAGAATAAGGATACATCCGTAGCTGTAGAGGTAAGTTGCAACTTCAAATTTTATCATGGTATATAATTTTGATGTAAAATATTTTTAGGATTATCCCAAAATCTATTTTTTTATTTAATTATAAAATTTAAATTTAAAAAATAGTTAAAATCAAGTAGATCTATAAATATATGAAAATCTTGAAAATTGACGGTTTAGGTAATATGTTGTAAAATGCACTATTTTTTAGACTTAATTTTTATTTATTTTTTATAGTAGTACATCTCAATGTATAGATGATCAATCAAAGGGTTTTTCAATATTAAAACTATATTTTCCGATGGATTTTTTAGGTGTATCCGTAACTCTACATTATAAGGTTGCAACCTTGTATAAACTTTTTCCTTGAAATTTATAATTAGACATGAAAATATATTTTAAAGCATCACAAAGATTTTCAGTATTGAAACTACATTTCTCGACAGTACTTGAACGTGTGTTTACTTTGATTGTTTAGAGTACCTTTGATTTTAGGGTATTTTGTGACACAAAAAGTCTCCAACTAGTTAACGGCTGCGATTTGAGGGTTTGTTTTTATGTATAATATCGAAACCGTTGAACCTATCCGACGAATAACCAGATGAAATCAACAATCAGGATCGAGTACCCACTTTTCAATGTGGAAAATGGAGGCCATTATGATGACAATGGGCCGTTACCCCTTTTCACGTTGGAAATCATTTTCCGTACGTGAATGAACGGCTGAGATTTCACTATAACCAAGAAACTTTTGTTTAGAAATTCAAATTGGTTTCTATTTTAAGCCAAAATTTTAGGAATTCTTAGTTTTAAATTCAAATTGGTTCCTACTTAAAGTGACATACGCCCTTTGGGAGATTAGATGAATTTAAATTCATAATCTAGATGCTTAGGAGATTAGATGAATTTAATCTCTTGAAATATTTGTTGCCAAAAAATGAATATACTTTAAAATTTTTGCTTATCTTTTTAAGATCTTTATTGCCTACAAAATAGAACCTTTGCTTATTTTTTTAAGATTTTTAAGAAGCTTTCTACTTGTTTTTTAGGAAAAATATCTCAATATCTTTGTTTCATTTCTTGATAAACCCACTTTAAACTTCTTTTTTAACCTAAACAAGTGTGAGAAAGATATGTTATTTTTAAACCCAATCCTTTCTCTCTTTACTTATATACTTCAAACTTCTCTCTCTTATGTGTATCTCACTCTCTCTTTCCTCTTTTGTTTCTCCAAATATCTCTCTCTCTACTCCCGATAACCTCTCATCTTCATGAAACCTTTCTCTCCCTCTAAAAATTTGGGATGATGGCTTTTAGAAAAGATATGTCTTTTTAGATTTGTTTGGCCTAAAAAAAAATGTTTAAATTAGCTTTGAGGTTAGAAGAAATAAAATCTACAAATTTTGTACTTTAAGATATCTTTTAAAACCTTGAATCTATTGTAAAATGAAATTTAAAAATAAATTACGTTATTTGTGCTCATCTTTTTAAAAAATTCAATATCTTTTCAAGATGCACTTTAGGTGCTCGAACCTTTGCCTCACATTTATCTAAGCCACTAATATGCAATCTGAGTATTCAAAATTTGAAGGGGAAAATGGAATAATAAAAATTCATGAGCTTTGATCACACGTCATGGTCCGCTCGAGAAACAGGGCTGAAATTTCGGAGAATGAAATCTTGGCCGAAATTAAGTTTTCCAAAGGTCAAGTGTGCAGCGACTTGCAAATTTCATGTTTTAAGAGTACCATCTTGATAGAACCGGATGTTGTAGCAGTCTTTGTGCCGTGATTTGTATGTCAAATAGGTTTATGGAAATCATAACCCACTTAAAATTAGGGACGGGGTATACCCGACCTCGGATCTAAGTATGGGTCCAAATTTTGGACCCGAATTCTATTCAGGTCCAGGTCCAGATTTAGCCAAACCGGACATGTACCCTTATCATAAGGTATATGATTGCAATCATGTGTCTTTAGGCACGCGCTAGGTGTTCATATTGTCACAATATTGGCAACATTTACAGTATTATTGAGAAAAACAAACTCATAGTCGCAGGATATATGGTGGTAAAAATAATAATAATAATAATAATAATAATAATAATAATAATTTCATAGTCATAGGGTGGCAATGGATTCGATCAGACCCAGGAATAATAGGCCTAAGTACAAGTCCAAATTTTGGACTTGAATACTAATCGAGTCCTGGTCTAGCCGTACCTGGCTTGTAACCAACCCGTTGCTGCCCATACTTAAAATATAAAAACTCACCCAATTACTTATAGAGATAGTTATTTAACATTCTACCTATATTTTTTTATTTAATTTCAAAATACATATGATGAGATATTATCATGAGTTGGATAGGGTTGAGAATTTTTTGGATCGGTTCCAGATCCACCCAGATCAATATATATCGGATTCGGATTCAAAACTATATTATAGGATCGGGATCCAAATCCATATCAATTCCAATTTTGTATATTATAAAATTAAAATAATTATATGCATTATATATAAAATAAGTAAGTATATAAATTAATATATATATATATATATATATATATATATATATATATATATATATATATATATATATATATATATATATATATATATATATATATATATATATATATATATATATATATATATATATATAAAATCAGATCGGATCCGGATCATATCCACGACCCGACTTACTATTGTTGTGGATTAAGTGTACATTGGTAGATGTTTTGGTTTTTTTGGCAAATGACGTTTTGCTGGAGGGACTAAGTGTACATCACCCAAAAAGAGAAAAAAGCAAAACGGATGGCAATTCGAAAGTGAATTTAGAATTTCAGACTGTAAAATCTACTTTGTTTTTTGGAAAGAGTTTATATACGGATGTAACCTTATGATGTAGCACTACGGATGCACCTAAAAAATTCATCAGAAGATATAGTTTTAATGTTTAAAAACCCTTTTGATTGATCATATCGACATCGAGAGATATGACCATGAAAAATAAGAAGATTTTAAGTCTAAAAAATAGTTCATTTTACAACATATTATCTACACCGTCTATTTTCAAGATTTCCATATGTTTATAAATCTACTTGATTTTAACTATTTTAAAATTTTATAATTAGATATAAAAATAAATTTTGAGATAATCCTAATAACATTTTACATCAAAATTATATACCATGATAAACTTTGAATGTGCACCTTACCTCTATAGCTACGGATGCATCCATACGCCAACTGCACCCTTGTTTTTTTTATTTTAGATGTTTTTGTTGAGGATTAAGTGTACATTGGTAGATGTTTATTTTTTTGGGTAAAAGATGTTTTGCTGGAGGGACTAAAGGGCCGTTTAGGTATCTAAACATATATTATTTGTGAAGTACGTTACCAGCATAATATATTACTGGAGTAATTTATTGCATGGAAATGAATTATTATTGTTTGGGTAACATCTGGATACATCCTGCGAACTAAGTTGCTACTGTATGGCTGCATCTAGAATAAATTTGAAAAATATATTATTGTCATTTTGGCTTGCAAATATTGCATGATTTTACCAATAATAATATGATGGGTTTTGCACAATTATTTTATATTTTTTCTCCTTTAAGATAAAATATCAGTTGAAACTAAACCAAAGTATTCATGTACAAATCCCATAGGGGTGGCAAAGGTTTGGGTTGGATCTAGGTCCAGCTAGAGCCAAACTAGACCCAGAAAAAAAAAAAAAAGGGGACTCAGACCAGACTGGACTTGGTTAGACCCAACCCAATTTTTTTAAAAAATATTTTAAAATATTTAAATGTTATATTAAATATACACATGTATTATTTAAATACTATCACTAAAAATATATAGTTATATTTATTTAAATATTAATTAAATATTATATAATAACACTATATAGGTTAGGTCCGGGTCGGGTCCACATGGACCCAAACCCTGACTCGAATAGTGTTCGGGTCCAATATTTGGACCCAGATTCGACCTGCTAGGTCTAATTTTTGACCCATACCCAGACCCAGACCCAGGTTAGGTCCCGGGTTGGGTCTGCGTTTGGGTCCATTGCCGCCCGTACCATCCGAATCCACATTCTTCTTGAACAAACCTGGGCATAAAGCATTTTCGATGACTCCACTTAGCCGTTTCATCCACCCTTGGGGCACGTTTGGTTCACGTGAAATGATTTTTTTTTATAGGAAATTAATTTATTAGGAAATAAATTTATTAGATTTAGATTTCACATTTTTTTTTTTTGTCATGTTGGTAATACTATCTAGATTTTCTATGAAATTGTTTTTTTTTTTTATTTGGTAAACTATTTGGGAATCTACCATATTGGAATATGGAATGTAAGCTATTCTTTCTCTTTAGAAATTCAATCTCTCAACCTCTTTCTAAAAATCCATTATTTCTTTTTCTCTAGAAACCCAACATCACTTTCTTTCTAAAAACTCATCATCTATTTCTCTCTCTAAAAATCCAACATATCTTTCTCTCTCTAAAAATCCAACATCTCTCTCTCTCTCTCTAAAAATCCAACATATCTTTCTCTCTCTCTAAAAACCCAATATCTCTTTTTAAAAACCCATCTTCTCGCTCTAGAAATCCAATATCTCTTTCTCTCTCTAAAAACCCATCCTCTCTCTAAAAACTCAATCTCTTTTTATCTATCTTAAATCCCATTATCTCTCTATCTAAAATTATTTATCTCTAAAAATCCAATCTTTCTCTCTAAACACCCATTCTCTATGTATAAACCCAATATATATTTCTCTCTCTAACAATCTATTATCTTTCTAGAAATCAATTTATCTCTAAACATCCATTTTCTCTCTAGAAACCTAATATCTCTTGCTCTCTCTAAAACACATTCTCTCTCTAGAAACCCAAAGTCTATTTATCTATCTAAAAATCCATTATCTCTCTTTAATCTCTCTATCTAGAAACCCAATCTCTCTATCTATCTAAAAACCCTCTATCTATAAATCAATCTATTTATCTATCTAAAAACCCAAGCTTTCTTTCTCTCTCTAGAAATCAATATTTCTATCTCTAAAAACCCAATCTCTCCTCTCTCTCTAAAAACTTATTATCTCTCTCTAAAAACAAATATATATTTCTCTCTCTAAAATCACAATATCTTTCTCTCTCTAAAACTCAATATATCTTTTTTCTCTAGGAACCCAATACTTTTTTTAAAATTTCTAAATTTTTTTTTGGCTTACTACAAACAAGAAAAGTTTGAAGAGTACAATAAAAATAAATTAATAAAAGGGGGGGCTTCTTAATGGGCCAGGCCAGGCCCAGGCCCAATATTTTATTTTCGGGTTGGGTTGGGTTGGGTTGGGCTGGGCTTTTATAGTTCATATTTGGAGGCGGGGTAGGATTTTTGATACACTTTTCGGGGCCGGCCTTACTAAGGGGGGGGGCTTACTGGGCCAGGCCAAAGCCTGACCTGATACCAGCTTTACTTACACCCTTACCCGCCTATTATTTTGAAACAAATTTGAATCATAGACATACATAAGTATGATTCCAATTTCTTAAATTTTTTATACTTTTTATGGAAATTAATTTCATTGGTAAAAAAATTTATCACTCGTATGACAAACCAAACATGAGAAATTAGTTATTTTTTAAAAAAATTATTTCTAAAAAATCATTTTCATACAAACCATTCCCTTGTTGGAATCCCAAAAATGGGTCCAAGGACGTTGAAACCAAACAAAAAAAAATGGCCCCACTTAGCCATTTCATCCACCACCCTTGTTGAAAACCAATGCCAAAGTCGTTAAAAACAAAAGAAGCCAAAGTGTGCATGAGAGAAGAAGGATGTAAACAAGAGAGGAAGGGTTTTTTTGAACGGACCTCAACTGAATGAGGTGCAGTTTATAATTAAGGCGGGTACGTGGGTATTCATATTACCCGTTACGGCCATGTAATTGATATCTTAGCCTCTAGATGTGTAATCAATTTAACTATTTTTTGAACAATTTTAGGAGTTATATTTTCATTTCCTGTATACTATGTCCTATCCAAATACATGAAATGACAAAATTTCTCTGTAATCCATTACCTCATAATGGTTATACGGGTACCCAAACGGCCCCTAAATGTACATTATACTAAACTGGTTGCTCCAATAAATGCCACATTCACTTGGTCATTTTTGGGACTTGTTTGCAAAGGCCGCTCAAAACAGGGCATCGCGTTAAAAGTGTAATCTTTTTATTTTTGTATGCTATGCTCCGGCAGGAGCATCTGCGCATCTACTCCCTTACGCAAAATGGGGGACGATTTTTTTTAGTTCAAAATTTTCGGAACTATTCAAGAACCAATATTTTTTTTAAAAAAAAGTTCAATTTTTTGAATTCGAGCTCTTGACTATATTAGAAGTTAGATATTACCATTCAAAAATTAGAGAGTGTTTGTTTAATATTGAAACATTATGGTTAGATCTCGCTCTTAATTGTTCAACAATCAGATAGTATTTGATCAATCTTAAAAATATATATTAGTAATATATAATTTCTATATTAAATATCTTATTTATTATATAAATAAAAAAATATATATTATAAATAGTAAATGGTAAATAATGGTTCCGCATATAAAAATAAAAACACAATGATGCTTTGTTTTACCACTAACTAAACTATTTGATGGCAAATTTTTTTGTCATGAGATTTATTTCCATATGCATTACACACTAAATAAACGTACGAAACACAAATTTCACTTGAAAATATTTTTCAGAAAATATTAACCCACGATCCAAACGTACCCTTAAACAGAAAAAAAATTACCCTCGGATGATACCTGTGGGTTTTTAATATTCTACCATTTAACAATTATCTAGTCCGGCCTTTTGATTACCCAAAGTTTTGGAGTACTAGTGTCGTCAAAAAACCCTAAGGACCTATTGGTCATTTAGACTATTTAAGGCCAAGATATTTCATCCTTACCATACCAAGCTAGGGGCATTCCTGTTTTTCTCAATATATAAAGGCATTTTGAGGGCACTTCAAAAGTTCAAATATCTGGAAAACACAATCCACATATCACAAACTCGTGAATGAAACTTCTCCACCGCGACAATCATGGATATGAAAAAATAGATTTGGAGCTTTAAAAAACTTGGTATCATGTTTTTATGGAATATATTTTAAGTTTGTGTGCTTATGTTAGATTTATACTATTTTTTGAGTTTCAAATTTTTTCTTGTAAGATACAAAAATGGAATGGTAAGAAGTATATTTTGGCACGAAAACTAATAGGGCATTGAAGTGTAATTTTATCAAATTTTATAAAACTTAATTTTGGAAAAAGCCACCAAAAATCAAAAGGATTCTTTTATAATCAAAGGCCATCCATTTTTTTTTTTGAGAAATTTATAGAAATACATCTCATTTATCAAATATTTAACATTTTACTTTTTTTTTCCAATAAATCTCATTTTTCAAATATAGAAATAGATCTCATTTATTAAATATGTCACTTGAAAACACTTAAAAAATATTGTAAATTGAAAATCTATAAATTGTGTTACAAGATGCATTATTTTTAAATAATAAAATTCATTTTTTCTAATGTCCATACATTTTGAAGCTGAGATAATAAATTTGAAGGTTTTTGAGCATCAACACATTCTCTTTTAGTGAGTTTTTGAGATAAGCATTAATTTAATTATATAGCGCCTCACCCTCGTATAAACTTTTTCCATAATACTTTACTTCAGATATTTGATTTCTTCATGAACATCCAAGGGTATATTCGTCATTCGCTGACCTAAAAGGTCCCAATATTTTTTTTTGACTTTTATGTCCTTCACCACTGATTCAGTGGGTAATGGCACTTTTACCATAATACCCTTATCCATTGACCTTAAACCCTTGCTACGTAATGGAAGATATTTTTGAGGCTTCGTCTAGTTCTGAGGTTTAAGCCCAGTAGGGTTTTTGTGCTCTCTGATTCTCTCTCTCTTCTTTCTCTCTCTACAGTGAAATGGATGTGGTCTCTATATAAACTCGCTACATTTTTAGTGAGAGAAACCATTTTGGGGGAGATAATACTGAATTCTAAAGAGATAAAACAGCTCGACTTCCTATCTCCATTTTCTCACCTCAAAACCGCCATTGCTTCCCCTGTTTACAACCTACGCATAGAGCGGTTATTCAGGTGCTACTTTTCTGCGACTTTCCCACTCTATAGCGTGTGTTTGATATGTGTGGGTTTTGATACCGATGATGTTTAGTTTCTCTCTCTTCCTGTCTCTCTCTAACATTTTTAGCGGCTGTTTTCTCATGTCCTTGATTATCTGGTCGAGTTTTTGCTCACGGAATTGTCTCTCTCTCTAAAAATTTCATCTTGACTTCAATTAATGAGTTCAATTAATGTATGTGTCTGTTTATTTGGGGGTCTTTAGCTCTATAATGGGGATTTAGTCTTTGCTTTTTTTCCAATTAGGACTTCATTTTAATGTAAGAATATTTGGAAATTTGTTATTTTGTTGTGGTATTAAGATTTTTTTAGTTCTTAGCTGTTTTTTTGTTTAATAAGGATAGTGTGGAGGAGGTAATATCATGGAACTAAATGTTGGGTGGATTCATATCGAGGTCAATCTTGTGATAATCATTTAGTTGTATGGTTAATCTCGATTAGTGAATTGTTATATTGATTGCTTAGAAATTGAGCATTGGTTTTTCTATTGTCTTATACTTTAGTGCTGCATTTGATTGTAGGGGCCTTTTCTATTTCAATTTATTCCAAAGTCCTATGCTTTGATAGGTCTATAAGTTCATTTGAGAGGGGGTTTTGATTCATTAGGATTATCTGGAAGAATAATTGTTTGGAGATGAAGTTTATTTCCATCTTTTTTCTGATTATTGAAGCATCTTCACATTAAAATGAAATAATGTAGGAAATATCATTGTTTGCTTGTTTCCCTTTTGTAAAGAGTTAATTTGATTTCCAGGTTTGAATCGTTGGGTTTATTTATCATAGATGAAGTGTTAACTTCAATTTCAGTATTCTTAGTTATTAAAGTAGCTGTCAAGGACAATTATATTTTCAAGAGGGCAATGCAAGTTTATGTTTGTTTGGTTCCCTTGCTGACAAGCAGATATGCAGCTCATAGAAGCTTATTGGATAGATTTATTTATCCTAATAAAAACGTTTTTATTTTGTTTTTTATTGTTAGCTATTGAAGTTGAAGTGCTTCTCCTTCATGTTGTTTGATTGTAGTTTTATTTCAGGGAGGAATGCGAAGTGTTGCTAGATGGGAAGGAATTGATTCTGCAAAGGTTTGACAGGTATGATCTGTTTTACCCTTTCTTTAGCTGGTTGATATGGTTTTTTTTCAGTAAACCGAATTATAGAGATTCTATGCTGAACACCTCTGGATTTCTTCTAATATCTACAGGCTAATGCTGATGAAATAGTGTTTTTATTACTCTTCCTTCAAAATTTGGTTAGATTGCCAGCCAATGTTTTTTATTTTTATTTCTTCGGATTACATGCTATTTCATTCCACTTCAGCTTGGAATTCGAATCCATACATGCGTCATTCTCAAATGTCTTGGAATTCTTATCCATTCATGCATCACTCTCATAGGTGTTTTTTTATATGATGCTATTATTTAACTCTCTAGAATTTTTTATCTTTCACTACAAATAATTAACTTGATGATGTTCCCTTGGATTCTTCCCGTTGTGAATATAATTAGGGAACTTGATATGTGATGATTCTTCCTGTTAAGTGTATATTAATTGATTTTGGATGTGTGATAATCAAAATTTACAGGCAAAATACTTGGATTTATGGGAAATGGCGGTGAAAGTTTGGTATCACAAAACAATGGGGGCAAACGAAAGTCCCCATTCCAAATTGAATCATTGGAAAATTTCTATACAGGTACTACTAATTATGTTGTCATAGTCTCTCTCTCTTTTTCTCGTGTTGTCTCTTGTGTAATATACTTGTTTTTCTGCCCCCTCCAGACAGGCTGCCTCTAGTGCTCTTGCTCATGCTCATATTCGACATTTGATACAGTTTGAAGGAATCTTACATTGTTTTGTTTATGATGCAGAGGATAGGTACCCTTCACCAGAATCTATGCGTGAATATGCTAGGGCCCTGAGGTTAACATATAAACAAATACGTGGCTGGTTTAGTGATAGAAGGAGAAGGGATCGACAACATGGATTATGTTTTAGTAGTCGAAAACCACTCTCTAGCAGCAAAAGGGCACGTGAGTTGGATCATAACATGGAAAGCACCTTGGCCAAAAAAACAAACAATAGAACTTTTTTGGATTATGGAACAGAAAACAATCCTCTTTCATGTAATTCCAAGAGCGCCTCTGCCAAAAAGAATAATTCAAATAGCTGTAAGGCCTTGGAACAACGGCAGAAGAACCGTGTGGCCCGGATTAAGTATAGTAGAAGTGGAAGAAAGCTTTTGGGGCATCAGTATATTATGTCTGCTGATCAAATTTTGCAGAGTGTGTTCCGAAAAGATGGCCCACCTTTGGGTTCTGAATTTGATCCTCTTCCTCAAGGCGCATTTGGTATGAATTCAGGTAAGCTTGGCATTTGGCATTTAATATTAATTTTAAAATGCCATAATTTGGTTTATTTTTGGGATGATATTCTAATGTCTTCTAATTTGGTTAGATGTGGGAGGTTTCTATTGCATATGTAGAAAAGACAGAAGAACCCCTAGTTCTAATGGTTAACCATGCTGTCTTGACATGAAGGTTATGTGTTCTTTTTTAAAGGAGGCATGTGAAAGTCCTGAAAAGCAAGGGGCTTTTCACAATCCTCCGAAAGTAGAGAGTGCATGGATTCCTTTTTTCTTTTGAAAGTTAGTGAATGGTAATGTACCATATGATATTTGCTTTTTCTCCTATATGTTCATTGGCTAAATAATGTGATGCACCAAAATGTAGTCAAACTGTTAGGTGACTTGGCATTATCATGCTTTCTTTCATATGCAAAGCATCTAGGATGGGAGTGCTTGAGTCAATACCTTATTCTGGAATATCATTTTAGTCTCTAAATGAAAGATGGTATGCATAATCTTGAAGGTCCATTGTAATTATTGGAGAGGTCAAAACTATAGTATCATTTACTTCTCATTGAGATTACTTTTGTTAGTCATGATTCATACGTTAAATCTGTTTAATGGAAGAAATTGGTGAATATGATCTATGGGGCTACAGCTTCAATTTTACCTACCCATTTTCATGCATTTGAATTTAGGTTAGGATTGCTGATGCGATCTCTTTAGCATACTTGAAAAGGAGGCAGCTTAACTGCCTCTTGAAAGCTAACCTCAGAGAAATTCAACCAAGGGAACCCCTCAAAACTAATTGGTTATAAAAGCAGGCCACCTGTCAATCTTCCATTCAGGCGTTTCCCTAAATGAAACTAACCTTGATGGGGTGGTTTATTTTTTATAAAGCAATCCAAGAAGGATCTAACATTGTTATAATACTAAACAGTGGATGAAATTTTAAAGTTCATAGATACCCTTAATTCTCTAAACGTGTTAATGTGTGTTTTTGAGCTTATTTGTAACATACTTATCAAAATTGGACCAAACCACCGGTCCAACCGATCAAACTTCTAAACTGTGTCTCAGCCGGTATGATTCAAAGAAAAGGGAAAGATTTCTATACTTCTCTTACTGTATAGAAGTTATATACTCCCCCCCCATCCAGCCGTCCAATTTAGATTAAGTGAGCTACTGACCGTTTGATATAGATCCGACGTCTCAAAGTATTTTATTTTTAATTGTTCTTATACATTAGATTAATATAAATTTTGGTATGTGCCATCACCTCAATGGAGCCTTTGAATTTTCTTTCTTGTTCTACTTAAATGGTTATTCCCACTTTGAGTTGCATTGGTGCAGTTCCTATTTTGATTTTCCTTGTGAATGTTTATGTTGCCAGAGTCAATCAGGAATCATTCTGCTTGTCAAGGCACTCAGAGAGGGTCAAAACGGAGAAAGGTAACTATCATTTTTTTTGTATTTGATTCAATTACAACTAATATTTATATCAGTATGGTGCTGCAAGAATCATGTTGATAAAATTTTTGTTCGATGAAGTTGTGAATTTTTTTCAAGTGGTGCTGTTATGTTAGACTGGAATGTTTAGGATGATCCAAAATGTATTTTTTCATATCTCATTTTATTTTATTTTATTTTATTTTGAGAGTTCGAATAAGTTTTTTTCCCCCCTTATACAGGTTTGTGTCAATTCTGAAAGAATGTTTAGGATATCTATTTTTTCTTATCTCAATTTATGAGGGTTTGAAAACGTTTTTTTCTCCTTTATACAGGTATGTGTTGATTCTGAACTGCCTATGCTGGACTCCCAAGTTCTTCAAAGGAAGAATGTCCCAGCAAGCCGACATGGACTAGGAAAAGGTTTGATGTCGTTACGAATATTACGTAAGGATTATTCAAATGGTAGTGTTTCCATTTCGCGCATCCGAAGGCGACAAACAATCCGCCGTCAGAAACCAGTCGAGGTATGCAATTTTAATAAACTGTTGTTACCCAGGGACAGCAGCATTAAACTTCCAATGAAAAGCTATCTGTGATTATCAAACGCCTAAATTTTTTCTTATGAAGATTTGTGTTCTTTTGAATGTTCCTTGTAGAGAAAAAGAAGTTCACACGGTAAATTCCAGGTCCAGGGTAAAGCCAAGTCGGCTTCATGTAGAAGAATGGTAATGCTGTCCGTGCAAATTTTTTCTATATTTGTATTGATAAGCATAGGGTTTAAAGTGGACTGGGTGTCTTTTTCTCAGTGCTCGAAATGCTGTCTGAGGTAATGTCCTGTCTTGGCAATTTCACGGAAATTTCAGGTCCAAACCAATCAAAAGAAGAAAAACCATATTAAGAGCTACTTCGCGAACTGCAATCTTGCTCTTAAAGGACAGCTCTCGGTTGAACAATTAATTGATTTTTCAGCATTACCAGATGACGAGGAGCTTGAATTGAGAGAATTACGTGTCACATCGAACCGATTGGCTTCCTCGGCTCATCTGACTGCAAATTGTAATCATGGTTGTGCCCTTTGCAAAGGTTAGGTCTCTATAATTAATACTTACTTTGTAGAGATTTGCATGTATCTGCAAATGCATGCAGACAAACCATCAAAATTGATATGGGAATTGGTGATTTTCTTTAATCCTAGTGACAAAGCACCTTTTTCTTTTCTCCAGACTTATTGGGAAGGTTTCCCCCACACTCTGTAGAGATGAAGCAGCCTTTACGGGCAGGCCCTTGGGATTCTTCGTCGGAGACGGTTAAAAAACTATTTAAGGTATTATGACATCTTAAACATGTGTGTTTGTATGTTCTGTATATGTGTATCTGCATGCATGATTTCATTTTTGAAATTATTAGTGTTATTTGAATTAGGATAGATCTGTATTCTGTGATTATCTCTTACTTTATTTGTCTTGGGCTTCAAAATGTCCAAATGAATTTTCAGCACGTTATTTATGAATCATGTAAATTTAAGAGAATTTTCTTTTTAGCGAGTATACTGTTCTCTAGAGGAGCAAATTGTGCATTTGCTTATTGGGTAAATTACTCGTTAGGATTTTCTCGATTCAAATCACTAGATGAGCAGTTTCAAAAAAAAAAAAAAAAAAAATTCGATGGTTGTGTTTAATCCTAGGGCATGGTTTTTCAGACACTTCTAAGTGTGATTGCAATATATTATTATTATTATAATAATAATAATAATAATAATAATTAGGTTGGTTGCTAGTTTGAGTAGGTCACATCCCTAAAATGATGGGCCTGAAAAATACTCCTAGCTAGCGTTTTGCCCGAGGGGGCAAATGCAGTTTTTGCTCCTTCAGGTGCATATAATCTTTTCAGATTTCTTTTAGTTGCTCTATTCTTGTTGCTGTACCTTGAAGTGATGACATCCACTCCTTCAGTCATGCTTGCACCAGCATATGTGATTCCTGACTTAGTTTGTGGCAAGAAGTCCCTCCTGAGAAGAATAGGAGCTCTTTCTGCCCCAATTCACATATCATTTCAAATCATTTCCTGATTCTCATAATTTCTTTCGTATCCCTCCTTCTGACATGGCATTTTCCTTATTATGACATCTCTTTGTCTGTTCAGTAAAAATGAATCAATTTTATAAGTAGTTGTGTTGATTCCTTTCCTCTGCAGTCCTGTTAGAGCTGCTGCAAGGGGTAACATCATTGTTTCCCAACTATGCAATGTATGCCATATGGCAATATTGATTTGGGCCGGTCAACTATAAATTTGTAATGAAATGAGATTTGAGTTTGTATTTTTTGTATTTCTTGATGTTGCCATGTTCAGATCCTAGCTTGCAAACCTGTCCTCTTTTTAGACACTTTTTTTTTTTTTAATTGGTCCCCTCTTTTTGAGCCCATTTACCATCTGAAC
The DNA here is from genome assembly GCF_054954075.1 of Amborella trichopoda. NCBI lineage: Eukaryota > Viridiplantae > Streptophyta > Magnoliopsida > Amborellales > Amborellaceae > Amborella > Amborella trichopoda. The sequence continues at coordinate 1,617,636 of NC_142337.1, read as the reverse complement.
TCAGTATAAGGTCTTCAGTGTTTTTGGCAAGTTTTAGCAACTATTAGAAGTCACAAGATTTGTATCAGAATTGTGAACTTTGCTGGTGATGATTTTTGTGACTTCCATGTTCTTTTTCAATAGCTATTTTGAATGAAACCTTACTTCTTGCGACTTGTGCAGGTGTTCAAATTCTTATATGCTCATGCTGAGGTGTTTGCTTTAGGCCAATTTACACTAGATGAGTTTGCTCAAGCATTCCATGACCAGGTATAATTTCCATGACTCCATTCAACTATCAAGGTCTAGCTTTAGCCTCTTATGGCCATGCTTTGCATTTTAGTCTTTCAAATGTTTTGTACAGTGGCAACTTTCTTCAAATTCCAGTACTTCAGCTATTGTGAACCTCATGTGTCCATGTAATATGTGTAGGGGTGGCAATGGGTCGGGTCCAGCGGGACCCTTACTCAGACCTAGACCCGTATTCAGGTCCAGGCTTTGGACCCAGACCCCGACCCGTCAGGTCCAAAAGTTGGATCCATACCGGTACCCGTTGGGTCCTGGTTCTATCCTGTCAGGTCCCTGGTCTGGTTGGATCCATTGCTACCTTCACTATGAGCTTCTTTTTTTGTAGCCTAGAATGGAGAACAACAGAGCATTGATTTTTGAGGGGTCGAGAGAGAGAGAGAGAGAGAGAGAGAGAGAGAGAGACATTCAAGATCTAGGGAGAGAGCTATATCTCCAAGAAATTGAGAGAGGGAGAATTGCAGAGACGGAGGATGGCTATGGGGTTTGGCCGTTTGGGGAACCAAGGGAAGACAAAAAGTATTGAAACGATTTTAGGGTTGGGGCTTTGGCCTTTGGGTAAACTAAAAATTTGGGTCTGGGTACCTGCTGGGTCGGGTATATTGGACCCGGACCCTACTCGCGGATCCAAAACTTGGACCCATACCCGTAACCGTGTTGGGCATAACCGGCGGGTATGGGTCGGGTCCGGGTCCATTGGCACCCCTAAATATGTGGACATAGAAGACTATGAACTTGTATATGGATGCCCCATAAGGCTGTACAATCTTTACAAAAATTGACGGTGTAAATAGAAACTGCACAAAGAATGGCCAAAATTAATCGTTTACAGAAACCTCTATTGCTCATCTGTCAGAATTTTGAGTGAATATTTTTCGTTCCCTTCTTTTTCCAGATTGTCTTCAAATTTCTTCGATTCATGCCAAATGAGAGTAGAAGTTACTGTTAAACCTGAAATGATATCCAAAGTTTCTTGAAATATGCTGTCAAGACGCCATGGGCAGCGAATTTCAACCACCACCCACAGAATCACATTAGCAGAGTCACTTTACAGGGCTTGCGTCTCTGCTTCAGTGACATCAGTGGTGCCTATGGCGCCGGAGAATGAGAATAAAACCAGACCATTTTCATCTTTAAAAGTACCTCCCCTGCCTGGTGTTCCCTGGGTGCCCCTGGAACTGCCATCAAAATTCAGATTGATGGCTTCAGGAGGTGATCAGAACCAAATGTTCAGGTGCTGGCCTCGTTGGATTGAACTCCATGCCGTAGAGTGCAAGTGATCATATTGATTGGAAAAAGAATCAATGTATTAAAGGGTGGTGCACCTTGGTGCCTAGGCGGCTCCTTGAGGCAGGCCATGGCCCTAGATGCCTCACCTTGGCTTCATGGGGTGTCTAGGGCTGGGGTACCTCTAGGTACCTGCGTAGGTGGTCAAGGTGCCGTGTAGGTTACCAAGGTAGCGCCTTTCGCCTGTCCCTTAAGTTCCTTTCCGATTATGGCTTTGACCTAGACATAGGTGCATTTTGTTAATATTATAAATGCACAGGCTGTTTGGTATTTTATGTTATAACATAAGAGGATATCTGGCCCTTTCTGTTCTATTTGTATATGGGCAATTTTTAGTCTTTGACCTTATTAGGGATAAGTACATAAGCCATGAATGCTTTTTCTATATGATATTAAAATTGCCAGTTATTTGCCTCTTTAATGGGTTCACTGTCTTGTGTTACATCATATTTTTGTTCTATACATGTTTTCAGGATTCCTTGTTGCTTGGAACAATTCATATGGCTCTTATCAAATATCTTCTAGTGGAGATTGGAAGGGAGCTCAGTGCGGGGTCTTTTATATGGAGTCGCGCTCATATGGATTGCCGTTTTCTTGGATTTCTTCAATCTGTATGTTGTAATATCATGTAGTCGGCAATATTTTCTTATTATATCTGGTGCCCAAAGCATTGAATTTTCGATCTTCTTAAACATTCTATTTCTTAAACAGTGTATTCTTGCTTAGTTACACAGGACTATGGGAATAAATCTGTGTTGTGATTTGGGCCAATCCTAGATTATTTACATGAAGTCACCATAAATCTGAACAGACAAATGTACCTTTAAGTTTATTGACCTAATAATTCTAAATAGTGAATTTGTTGACTGTAGGTAACAAGATGAAACTTTTCCTTACATTCACTTTCAAATCATGCCTTCAGAGCTTCTTATTGTCCACATTCTTGCATACTTGTAGTTCTGATATGCATATATATGGCTTAACAGATAAAGCAGCAAGGTTTTGATCCTAAATTGTGGAATAGATTTCTAAATCCTCTTACGTGGACTGAGATACTCCGCCAGATTATGCTTGCAGCTGGATTTGGTAGAAAGCGGCATTCATCACTGCCTCGAAAAGGAATTATGGACAAGGTAGAACTGGCGATTCCTAAATAGAATATTTGATTGTTAGTGAGCTGTTCAAATTATTAATTCATATTGATTCTTACACTTCTAAGGTCCTGTTATGTACTTGAAACTGATTTTCTTGCTTTCTCTGTACGCCCCACGTCCTTGACGCTTCTATGTGTCTATATTGCATTGCATCATCTGACAACTTGATGTAGACTTTCTCATCTACTTTGTAGTGAAACATTGATTATAGAGAAGCTGGACATTAACATGTAAGAAAAAATCATTAAGTAAGTTACTATTGCTATTATTTATACAAAAATCTTATTGCAGTAACTTGTCTAGCGTCAGGAGTATGTGTCTGGTTTCTTTCTTTGGATTCATTGGGCATTACTCTCCCGACAATATAAATTTATGATTCTGTTAATGTTGAGCTTATGGAGTTCATGTGGCTAACTCCGGATTATGTTTGTCTTGTATGTTTTGCTTTGTAGGATAACAGTAAAATGTTGAGACATGGAATCTCTCCAGGATCTTTGAAAGGTGAATTATACAGATTATTATCTGAACGAGGAAGTAATGGGTTGAAAATATCTGATTTAGTGAAAGCTTTTCAGGTAGGTAATTTGCATTGAGTTTCAAATGGATATTTCCATTTGGTTTTTTGACAGCTTTTACTGTTAATAATGTGCGTGATAACAGTGTAACCCACTGGAAACCATGGCTCAACTGTGTGGAACTTTGCCCCAAATGGAAGGTTGTGGTTCAAAGTTTGGCCCTGGTTGCTAGTCTCTTTGTTTGTAAATATTACTTTCCCATTATCATAAAAAACAAAATTAGTTTTAAGTGCCGCCTCTTGTGGATGTTACTCAAAGGTCAAGAAAGAAGGTCTGATCCTAGGAGGCTAGCTGTTACTTTGCATGAGCTATGCTATTTTACTTTTCTGGAATCAAGGCTCCTTATTCACTTGGGGAAGCCAATGCAGTGGCAGATAGTTTATATACATAAGTTTAACAATGCAAAGTCTAGATTTATGGGATTCTGTGCCACCATCACCATAGTGGGTTGTCTTCCTTTCTGATGTATTCTTGTCAATATTTGTTAAATGAGTTTATTTGTTATACAAAAATAGATTAAGGATAGTGATTGTGACAAACTTGGAAATTGTTTCCATTTTTACAGGTGTCAAGTTTAAATCAGCCTATGACAATTGATGGACTGGAACCTCTAGTAAGTTCTACTCTTTCGAGTGACATTACATTGTTTGAGAAGATCTCACCTACAGCATACCGCCTTCGGGGAAATCCTGGAAGTTTAAAAGGATCTATGCAGTTTGATTCCGATAGTGAAGACTCAGGAAGTGTGGATAATGATTCTGTGGATGAAGAAACAGATGATAGTGAAGAATCTGATGCTTCTGAGGAGTCAGATTCAGAAATGTATGAGGGGAGCAAACGTAGGCGTGTTGGTTTTAACAAGAAGTTGTGCAAAAGCATAACGGAAGGCACCGAGATTGATGAGAGTCATGTAGGTGAAGCATGGGTGTTGGGTTTGATGGAAGGGGAATATTCAAACCTAAGCATTGAAGAGAAACTTAATGCTCTGGTGGCCCTGGTTGATCTTATGGATGCTGGACCTGGTATACAAAAGGAGGTACTTTTGGAACTTTCCTTAATTTTCATTTTAATATGTTTGACTCTGTTTTAAATGGTTCTTGAAATTTGTCTCCACAAGCTGTTTTCTCTTGAACATTATTTAGATGCTCGTGCAAATTAATAAGCATTAGTATCTTTGTGTTTTGTGATTTGTCTACCAATTCGTTTATGTTGTACGATTTATGAATGTTTATTAGAATGTTATTGCCTATTCTTTAAATTCTCATAGAGTAGAAAAATCTGCTAAGGATCAGAAATTGGATAATGAGTGCTGTCGTCTTATTTTCCTCTCAACTTTCCTTGTTTTAATGATTTATAGATTACTGTTTTTTATTCTTTTAGTTGGTTGCACCTTTCCAGCTTATGACATAACTGATCAGTTAAGGTAAAAAAGTTGTTGTTTGATCAGTTTGTCTTAAATTTCTACTTTATATGACTTAGAATTGAGGGGTTCATTCTGTGCGATTAATGTGGTTCCAATTCATGCTGAGGGATAGCCCACATTTTATGAATTCTATGCAATATTTTGTGATATAAATTATTGTTCATTACATGACTTCTAAGTTTCTTAGGACTTCCATGGAGAACATTCTTTGAGAGATCATGATGGAGTCATTAGCACTATTCTTTATTGTGGGTTTCCAGCTAGCTTGTTTGTCATTACTTTGATTTTTTTTAAAAATGTTCGCCCTCCACTTGGTTTCCATCAGTTGTAGCCTAGGGGTCAATTTGGATGTTTTATACTGAATAGTCATATCCAAGAATTAACCCTGCTTACCTTCATGGGCAATCCTGAAAAACCGGATTTATTTTTCTAGCATAGAGGAAAAACGGGTCTACAGGCATTTTTTGCTGCACTTTGTAGATAAGCAGGGTTACTAAAAATAGTCTCCCCTTTGATTAGTGGCACCCAAGCTGGCGATGTTTCTAAAATCTGAGTGTCCAAGTGGGCCATGGATCTGTTCAATTTCTCTCTGCAGTTTCTCTTACATAGGCCAAAATCGCCCGAGTTATTGACTTTTCTTTTTCATGTTTATGCAATTTGTCATTCAATTTTAGAACATGTTCATTGGGTTTAAACCTTGTGGTCATTTATCTGATGTTTTGTGCTATCTGACATGTGTGTGGTAGAATCCCTGAGTATCTTTGATCCTTCGATATTCCATTTTTTCTTTGATTTTCCAAGGCCAGTGTGTGTGGTTGGCTTCACAACATCTTTACTAATTGCCTTGTAATAGATTATTGCTATTTGTTGGTAAATACGAAATGAGAAATATTGGTCTTTGCAGGTTGCATTAGTGAATGTTCCTTATTATTGGTTTTATATTAAGTATGAAAACTTGTGTCTTTATATTATTAGTTTTAAAATTATTTCATATGGCAATGACCAATTCTATGATTTGTTGTAGGATCCAGCAAGAGCCAGATTAGAAATGGTTCCTGAGACTCGGCATCATGGATCTGGTGCTAAAATAAAGAGATCATCAGCGAGTTACAATAAGATGCCTGTACCACTTCAAAGTCTTCCTGAGCATGATTTCTTTGCAAATAAATCACAAGCCTCAAACACTTCCAGGAGTGAGCCATCTGCTATCAACAAAAGTAACTTTCCTGGAATTGATGGTCCCACAACAAAACCTATAAAGGCAAAGAATTTGGGTTCTGGCTCTCATCCAATGCAGTCTATCTTTCTGGGATCTGATCGCAGATACAATAGCTATTGGCTTTTCTTGGGCCCTTGTAATGCTGATGACCCTGGCCATAGGAGGATCTATTTTGAATCATCTGAAGATGGGCACTGGGAAGTGATTGATTCAGAAAAGGTACTCATGTAATGTTAGTTATAATTACTATTCAAGATCATAGATGTAGAGATTCTTTCTCCAAGTTCCAATTACTTTACTCTTGATGGAGGTGGAGAAGACATACCATGACTTATGGATTTAGGACCACTTATTAGATACTCTTATATTCAATAAAAGTAGCTGTTTTGACAGGACAAGAAAAGAATATGCTTTGCTTTTGATGGAGGTGGAGAAGACATATCATGACCACTTATTAGATATTTATATTCAATAAAAGTAGCTGTTTTGACAGGACGAGGAGAATATGCTTTGCTCTTGATGGAGGTGGAGAAGACATACCATGACTTATGGATTTAGGACCACTCATTAGATATTTATATTCAATAAAAGTAGCTGTTTTGCAGGACAAGAGAAGAATATGCATACTCACAGTGTAGATTTGGCAGGATACTTACTATGCATCGCGGTCTTTCACATGATGTATCCACATATCTATAGGATTTATTACGTAACGACACTGTTCAAAAGAACGAATAAATACAGTACCTCAGTCTTCACTTTGTGTTTGAACATGCTTGTGTTGTGTTCCACTAATTTTTACATTCTGGATGTAAGGCTCTTCGCTTTTTTTTTTTGGTGAAATCTACTAAAAAAAACGTAGAAAGATTAGTGGGTATTCACTCAAGCAGCTAAAAAATGGTATGGCGGGACCAAAAAAGTTGGGTTGTGGTGTTTGATAAATCAAATTTAGGAAGGTACGTTAAACAGAAAAATGGCAGAACTTTTTCCCGGTGGGGGGTTTAATGCTACATGCATGAACATGTGAATGTTTTGAAATCCCCATTTCTAAAATTTTACCTGTCTGGAAAGTCCTTTTGCATGTCCAGGTCCAAATTCTTTAGAAAATGCAGTCCTATACTCCTCATTGGTGTTTCTAATCATATCTGCATTTGTTTCTGGACCTTGCAGGCATTGCATGCTTTGTTGACAAGTCTCGACGGTAGGGGTACCCGTGAGGCTCATCTTCTTTCATCTTTGGAGAAACGAGAGTCTTTTCTATTTCAGACTATGGCGGATAGTGCAGCAAGTGAATCAATAAGACACAATGTACTTGAACTGGGAAATTTCAGCGGAGATGGTACTTCCCCTGTTTCAGACATAGACAACAATTCCCAGCTTTCCACTGAATGTCGAGAGGATTCCTTTGCCTCATCAGGGGCCATACAAATTGAACTAGGAAAGAGTGACAAAGAGAAGAAACACAAATGGGGTCGGCTGCAAGCTTTGGATGCTTGGATTTGGAATGACTTCTATGAAAATCTGAATGCCCCAAAATACAAAGCAAGGTCTGCTGGGGAGCAGCTTATTCACTGCAGAAGTTGTCATGACTTATATTGGAGAGATGAGAGGCATTGTGCCATTTGCCATTCCACTTTTGAGCTGGACTTTGACCTTGAGGCAAAGTATACTATCCATGTTGCAAAGTGCAAGAAAACAGATAATGATGATGCTTTTTCAGGACATAGAGTTCTTTCTTCAAGGCTGCAATCTCTCAAAGCAGCAATCCATGCAATCGAGGTGAATCATCTACTTGGCTTACATAAATGATATGCTATTACTTCTACCTCAATTTTCTGTACTTAATGTGTCAACTGGCCTTTCTAGTGGTACATAGTGGAAATCTAACTGATGCTGGAAAATAACCAAGTGGATGAGTGGCAATGAATTGGCACCAAATCTCAGGGCAGTATAATGGGATAAAAAAAAATTGAAATGAACGAAATCGCGGAGATCTTTTAGAATCATATCATTTAGATTCACAGGGTAAAATCACTGTTAATACCCTATGATTTTGGGTGGTGCCAAATGTGTCACACCCATCCTTTTGGTCAATTCTACAGGGTTGAATGACTTGATGTACTCCCTTCATTTTCGGCTGGCAGTTGAAGACGTAAAATAATTCCTAGCATTAGTACTGAACTTGGGGGGCCTTCTAGTGCAGAGGTTATTGGATACTTCTGTGTGAAATAATACTACTTTACATCATCCTCATTGTTGTCATGATAGTCGAGATGGGACCGTGATACTGTTGTGTTAAATGTGAAATTCAAAATAATTATTGTTTGACTCCCTGCAGGCTGTCATGACTGAAGAAACTTTTGTGGCTTCGTGGACTGAATCTGCCCACAAGCTTTGGGTGAGCCGTCTTAGGCGTGCATCATCTATGCCAGAACTTTTGCAGGTCTTATGTTACTCCATTTGTTTGCACGACATGTCTGTTCTAATGAATTGGTTGGGTGAATTGTGATTTACTCCAAATTTTTTCATCATCTAATGCAGGTTCTCACTGATTTTGTGGGTGCCATCAATGAGGATTGGCTCTGCCAATCGAAGCCAGTCTTAGGTGCAAACACAGTTATTGATGAAATTGTTGTATTCTTTCCGAATATACCGCAGACAACATCTGCGCTTGCACTCTGGTTGGTCAAGTTGGACGCTTTTCTTAGTGACTATTTAAAACAAATCCTATGTAACCCAATACCTAGAGCCCATTCTCAGAGAAAAGGTATGTCTCCCATCTGATTTTATGTTTTAAACACTTTTTCTATGCTCGCTTTAGAAGGATTATCACTATGCTTGATTTGTTGGTCTTCTGATGACTTGGTTTTTTATGGTCATGAACTTTGATGCTATTATAATTGTGATCTGTGTTTTCATCTTCTTATATTGGTAATTAAAGTGAAAATATGATTTTTCCTGTTCCTGATTAAGAAAGTATCACTATATTTTCATATCTTACACCAGGTCTCTTTCGTGTGAATTTTTATTTCTTCCCAAAATCCCCCCCACCCCCCCCCAAAAAAAAATTTAACCCAGGGCCCTGTCTGGGACTTGTAGTCCAGACGGCGTCCGACCTTGTCTTTTTTTTGAGAAGTCTGTGTAACACTTGAAGTACCAGGCCAGTGTCTCTATGATAATGTTGGTCTGGCACTCCAAATATCGGACTTACCTCTAGCAAGTATTATGCCAGAAGTCAGTCCAGCTTTTGGATTGGACCGACTTGGAGAGAGAGATAGAGATAGAGATGAGAAGAGTCTTGGACCGATCTCTGGCAAAAAACTTGCCAGTGGTAGGTTAGGCACTCCACCGACATTATTATGCCATAAGTCAGTCCAGCTCTTGGATTGGACCGACTTGGAGTGAGAGAGAGTGAGATGAGAAGAGTCCTGGACCGATTTCTGATAAAAAACTTACCAGTTGTAGGTCAGGCACTCCACTGACATTATTATAGAGAAGTACGTCCAGTACTTCGAGCTTCCGAAATTTTTTTTTGGATGTGGTCTAGGGTTATTTTGGGTAAAAATAAACAAAAAGAGACCTTGGCCTTCAATATAAAAATATTGGGATTATTTTTTAATTCCAAAAATAGTATGTTTATATTAATTGCCCTTATTTTGAGAAAAAATTTCGTATAGAACCCTAATTCTTCATATTATTTCATGGTAGACCCTCCTTCTGTTTTCTTTCAAGCGGCACAAAGAAGCCCCTAAAGATTTCATCACACCCCTTTATCTCTTATCTCCCTCTTTAATTGACTTTTGACTGTAAAAATTAGCCCCAACAAATCTTTTTATACCGTTTCAACCCAAAAACTTTTTTAACCCTCTTTTTCCCTTTCCACCCATTAAAAATGTTTTTGGGTTGAAATGGTATAAAAATATTTATTGGGGTTAATTTTTATGATCAAAGTCAATAAGAGATGAGGGGTATGGTGAAATCTTTAAGGGTTTCCTTATGCTGCTTGAAAGAAAAACGGAAGGAGGGTCTACCATGAAACAATATGAGGAATTAGGGTTCTATATGAATTTTCCCTTATTTTAATTTATTTTTTTGAGCATGCAAAGTAACTTTGTCATGAATTGGTATGCCTCCTATTTTTCTTTTTATTTTTTTTAAAGTTTATGATCTGAGACATACAAAATGGAAGATCTAGTCATAAATGGTTCTCCCTTGGTGGTAATCCTTTCGTAGGATAGTTTGGACATGTAAGTATTCTTGATTTCAAATACATATGCCACTTATTTATTTTTTAGTCGGAGAAAGAACCTTGAGAAGCTTAGGATGCTATCTATGAAAGTATTGATTCATAGATTAAGTTTCAACAAGGAAGTTAATGTGGAATTGCTGCTTTTCGGTTTCGATAACACAATAAGACTCTTTGAGGACTAAAATAAGGATGAACATTTGACATATAATTGCCAATGTCACCAGGACGAGTGGAATATCAAATTGTTGAAGGCACCGGTTGGTTGACTGGTTGAACTGGACTGTTTCACTGGTCAGACCAGTCAAAATTTAAGAAGTTTAAAAAATTCAGGAAAATAATAATAAAATGGTAAAAGAGAAAAAGGTTAAAAAACCTGAAAAATAAAAAAATAAATATTGAGAAAGTAGGAAAAATATGTATAAATTATAAAAATGGAAAAAAGGAAAAAAGCTTGAAAAAGTAATATATAAAAAAAAATGTATAGAATCCACCAAGTAGGCAAGTACAATATTAAAGCAAAAGACCATTACAATGATTTGGGGGGGAAAAAAAGAAGAAATTTGTTATTTGAAAATCCTCTAAAAAAATAAAAAACTTTTCGAAACGCAAGCAGTTAAATCAAATATTAGTTTAAATAAATAAACTTACTAGTGGGTTGGAATAATGCAGATGACTAAATGGAGTCCCCTTGGAAGTAGAGTATAGCTCCCAAAATTATGTGTATGCGTGCATGTGTGTGTGTGCATGTGTTTGTCTTTGTGGGCATGTGAGAGAGAGAGAGAGAGAGAGAGAGAGAGGGCAAAACTTATGAAACTTGTTCTCCCTGTATAGATCTTCTTTTCAAACTCTAAACCCTCCCAAATGTTAGTAAGATCCCTAATACTATTTGAGAAGAGAGAAAAAACACCCAAAAAATGACTTCTCAAGTGAGGTAAAACAAAAAAATTGGCACCTGCAAAGTTTTACTGGGTCGGTACTGGTAGATTTAGTCTGAACCAAGTTGAAATGGCAGTGTAGGCACTGAACTGGATATACTGCGGTGCAATGTCAGTTCAATGTTCCCAACAGATTGGGGCCCCGGTCTGACCAGTGTGACCACCAGTTCCCAGTCGGACCTGCTGGTCCTGTCCTGTCTTTGTTTTAGTGATAGTTCCATGAACTTATACTTGTATGGGTGCTCTTGGCAAACTTAAGGTTATGGAGTTTCAAAAGATGTTTGGATTTGGTTCCTTGTGCTTATTTGATGTCCTGGCAATTGAACGCTTTTCTTATTTTCCTTACAAATTGGGTTGCAGTACACATTCACATGCGATGAGAAACGTTTTAAAGCTTAACTTGAAACCAATCAATCAAGTGGTATCGACTTCACTCGAACTTTCTTGGGCTCCTTATAAAGCTTTTGTAGTCATATGTCCATTGAATATAAGTTATTAATCTTTTGAAAAGCTTTTAATAGAGTGAATAAGGGATCTAGACCATATTAAATGCATTAAAAGTGATGATCAAAGGGTTTTTGTCAAGGATGATTGATTCTAGTTGTTCTTGTTTGACCCGAAACTGATTGATCTAGCCATGAGCCAGTTGAACAGGCCTTGGAAGAGGACTGAATATGGGGATGGCTTGTGGCTATTGGTGAAAGGCCAAAGAGGTAAACGAAAGGTTGATAATTTATTTTCAAAACTTATTAAATGACAAACACAATAGAAACATACCAGCAGAAGGAACCATTGGCATAAATTAGAGTGGAGGTCATAAATACATTTGTAGTATTTGGATATCAGAAGTAAAATAAGCTTTGAAGAAGATGAAGAAAGGGAAGGCTTTAGGATAAGATAGTATGCCAGTAGAGGTTTGGACGTGCATGGGGGAGATTGGCATTATGGCTGACCAAGCTGTTCAACAAGATGTTGAGAACAAAGAAATGCCAGATGAATGGAGAAAAAGTATTGTCTATTTAAGAGAAACATAAAAAATTGTACGAACTATCGAGGAATCAAACTTATGAGCCACATTGTGAAGCTGTGGGAGTGAGTGATTGAACAAAGACTAAGGCATGAAACGAGTGTATCAGAAAACCAATTCAATTTTATATCAGTGAAGTCAACAGCTGAGGCGAAGGGAAAAAACCTCCAAATGGTATTTATTGATCTAGAGAAAGCTTATGATAGAGTACCTCGAGATTTAATTTGGTGGGTGTTGGAAAGGAAAGAAGTCAACCACTACATTGACTTGGTGAGAGATATGTATGAGGAAGCACTATCTAGTGTATGAATAACTAGTAGAGAGGTGCGAGTTTTAGGTGACAATAGGTCAACAACAGGGGTCAGGATTGAGCTCATACGATAACTTAACTAGGCACATACAAGATGAGATACTGTGGTGCATGTTGTTCGCGGACAACATAGTTTTGATCGATGAGACTCGAAATGGCGTCAATATAGAGGGATGCTCTAAAATTTAAAGTTTTTAAAATTAGCCGGACTAATACAGAATACATAGAGTACAAGTTTAGTAATAGTAGGAGCAGAGGCGAGGAAGTAGTTAAGATTGACGGCGACGAATTACCAAAAAGAGCGCACTTTCGAAATCTTGGGTCAATAGTCCAGGAAATTGGTGAGATTGAGGAAAATGTCCCACAAAAAATTAGAGTTAGGTAGGCGAAGTGAAGATGTGCAACTAGAGTTTTATGCCATCGCCGCGTACCAATGAAACTGAAGGGAAAGTTTTATAGGATAGCTTTGAGACCAGCTTTGTTTTATGGGCCGAATGTAGGGCGGTTCAAGAAACATACCTATAGAATGAGTGTAGCTGAGATGAAAATGTTGTGATGGATGAGTAGCAAGACAAGTAGAGATAGAATTCAGAATAAATACATTCGAAAAAATTTAAGTGTGGCGCCAATAGCTGATAAGATGAGAGAGAGTACTTAGGTGGGTTGGCCATGTGTTGCGCTGACCTAGTATAGCACCTGTTAGGAGGTGCAAGTTAGTTCAAGTGGAAGGCTAAAAAAAACAAGGGGTAGGTCCAAAAAGACATGGTTGGAAGTAGTGAGAAAAGGTATGGGGACTTATAGCCTCTTTGAGGGTATGACCCTTAGTAGAGCATAATAGCGGACAAGAATTCATGCAACTGACCCCAATTAATATGAAAAGGCTCTGACGATGAGGTATGGCTTGCAATCAATACTGAGGCAACTTTCAATTCTCAAGGCCATGTCAACTTCTCGTACAAGAGTTGGTTTTCTTGTGTACTTCTATAGTGTAGGCCGGTAAAATCATGCACATCAAGGTCCATGGTCAATTTGGCATCATCATTTATTGTTTTCCAAAATATTGAGTTATGTGTAGTAACTTCATGTCTGATTATGTGGTTTGCTCTTGTGTTTTATGAAAACTTGAATACTCTATATATATATATATATATATATATGGAAAACTCTTCCTAACGCCTATAAGCGAAAATGAGCAGTTATTTCACCTACCCTCATCACCATCCAAACTTCATCGCATGGTCATAGTTGTCCGGTAGTGTTTCAATTTTTATTTTTTTCTACAAATCCAAATTACTTGAAATTTGGAGCGCATGTACATTTTAGTGAGGCGCACCTAATAAAAATATGAAAAAAATAATTGGTAAACATAAATTGACCAAAATACCCCCATAAATTTTTGTGGTTAATTTAGTCAATTTATATTTTGTAAATTATTTTTTTCATATTTTTATTAGGTGTGCCTCACTAAGATGTACACACACTCCAAATTTCAGATTATTCCGATTAATAAAAAAAAAGAAAGTTGAAACACTATCGGACAACTGTGACCGTGCGATGAAGTTTGGATGGTGTTGAGCGTAGGCGAAATCACTGTTCATTTTCGTCTATAGGCATTTTGTAGTATCTTCTATATATATATAATATACAAATAGACCATTTACATTTAGTACAAGGATGTTACAATCACGCTTGTTTGTTAGATGTTAAATCAGATGGTTGTATCATTGACTAAACTCAAAAGTTAAAAAAAAAAATTCTTGAACTTTGTGATACCTCAAACTATCTATTGACATCCAATGGCTTGGATAAATGGTTTTCATGCTATACAATCCCATATATATATATATATATATATATATATATATATATATATATATATATATATATATATATATATATATATATATGTAGGAAAAAGCTGGGATTAGTCCACTAGCTCATATAAACATATGAGCCCAACGGTCTAGATTGAATCTGGACCGATCTGACGATCACGGATGTCTGGTAGTGTTTGAATTTTATTTATTTTTCTACAAATCCAAATTACTTGAAATTTTATTTGTGCGGTCTTCTCATCAAGACGTACCTAATAAAAATATAAAAAAATTATTCGCAAAAAAATGACCAAAATACCCTCCGAAATTTTTCAAGGGTAATTTGGTCAATTATTTTATGTAAATTTTTTTTTTATATATTTTTCCAAGATTCACCTAATTATGATAAGCACAGGCCTAGATTTTCAAGTGATTTGGATTTGTAGAAAAATAAATAAAATTCAAACACTACCAGATATCCGTGATCGTCAGATCGGTCCAGATTCAATATGGACCGTTGGGCTCATTTGTTCATATGAGCTAGTGGGTTAATCCTAGCTTTTTCCATATATATATATATATATATATATATATATATATATATATGAAAAACACTACGTAACGCCTATAGGCGAAAATGAACAGTGATTTCATATATGCTTATCACCGTCCAAAGTTCATCGCATAGTCACAGCTGTCTGGTAGTGCTTCAATTTTCATTTTTTTTTTACAAATAGGAATGATCTGAAATTCGGAGCGGGTGTTCATAAAAAATAGGAGAATCTAATAAAAATATAGAAAAAAAATAATTTGTAAAATATAAATGACCAAAATACCCCTAAAAATTTACGGGGGTATTTTGGTCAAAATATATTTTGCGAAATATTTTTTTCATGTTTTTATTAGGTGCAGCTCACGAAGATGTTCATACGCTCCAAATTTCAGATCATTCCAATTTATAAAAAAAAAAATGAAAAATGAAACATGACCGAACAAATCATGACTGTATGATGAACTTTGGAAGGTGATGAGTATGGGCGAAATCACTGTTCATTTTCGCCTATAAGAGTTGGAAAGACTTTTCCTCTCTCTCTCTCTCTATATATATATATATATAACTCTATATATATATATATATATATATATATATATATATATATATATATATAGATAGATAGCGTGCGTGTAGAGGCTCAGCACCTGTTTTCAAGCTTTAAGTATGGAGTGCAAATTTACATGCGATCTGTATTGAGCTAACCGTGCCAGTAAATGTTGAAAATGGATGATGAATTGATGACTAAACCCCTCATTTGTTACAGGCCAGACAGCTTTAATGTGATGTTCTTAGGTGACAGTCCCACCTCTGAGAGATTCCATTTTGTACATGAACAACTGAGCAAGGGGTTTATGAGATCAGCATTGCAGATTGGTTTCTCTCTTATTACAGATGCACATGTACAGTTCAGAACGGATCAGCACGAAGAATGCTTTATAATGATTCTTTACTCTCTCTGGAGTAGGGGCAAATTCTGGTCTAGGGTAGAACTGCTGGTTCCCAACAAAGTTCAAAGCATCTAAAATGGAGAATAAGAAGGGGTCTCCTCAGATGATGAGTTGCTTTGTACATTACGGCCACGGCACCGATCCAATTTTGACCTTTAGGTTCAGGTTTGGTTTCCCCTTTTTATTGTAAGAGAGAGAGAGAGAGAGAGAGAGAGAGAGAGAGAGAGAGAACTTTCATGTGCTGGTTTTTCCTGAAATTAAGTAATATTTGGATTTTCATGCTTAGTGGTACATAACAGGCAGAGGGAACTTCAGCTTTAGAAGTTTTTGGTTGTTTATCTGCATCTTGGACCTGTTTAATTTTGATTGATTTGTAAGGTCGAAATGGTGGTGTAATTTGGAGGCTACATAACATTTGGCAATGGGAGATTTATTCATGTGGGCTTACAACTTTCTGTTTGTTTTGGTCTTAATGTTTTACAACTTTCTTTACCAGTATTTAAATTAATTGTTCTTGAATTGTTGCTTGTGTCACGACTCCAAAGTCTCGTCTTGTTTTTGTGTGGGAAGAGAGAGAGATGTAGGGTGAACTTCTTGTTTGCGAATTAGGAATCTTGAATATCAGGATCTCACCTAAGAGGTCACAATTATTCCCATTAATTAGATGTCAAATTAGATGGTTCGCAATTACTCATTTTAAAATTTAAGGTACAGGAATGATTGTGACCTTGTACAAAAGTTAAATGGTTTTTTTGTTGACAATTTCAAAGTAAACAATGCCCTCTCTAAACATCGGTAAGAGTTTCATTAATCTTCCTTTTTAAACCTGCTCTCCATTCGAGTACTGGCGATCAACCTTATCTTTCCCATGAAAGTGCACCTTGAGAGCAATTGAGAGGCTCTCTAGAAGTAAAAATTAAATGAACCCAAAATTTCACGGAAATATCGTCTTTTGGAGGCCATATTTTTTAATATTCATTCTTATGAAGCCCAAAAGGGGCGACTCTTAAAAAAGATGCGTATCATGTCTTCTTTGACACGTTTTATGGAGATTACTGTGGCTTCTTTTTGCTTCTAAAAAAACCCTTTTTTGTTACAATTATATTTGAAGAAAATATAAATGTGGTGATTTTGACTATTATCGAAGAGAGTTTTTATTCTTCTTGAACTGTTGTTTGAGAGAGAGGGAGATCTCAATGTCTCAGAGCAAGTTTATTCTAGACTTATTTTTTTTTACTTCTCTCTCTCATGCCGGTTTTCATCCCCCCATTTTAAGGCGCGCACATACTCTCTCTCATGCCACTTTGTTCTCCCCCATTTTAAGTCTCTCACTTCACTTTGATCTCCCCATTTTAAGCCTCTCTCTTCACTTTGATCTCCCCATTTTAAGCCTCTCTTCACTTTGATCTCCCCATTTTAAGCCTCTCTCCACTTTGATCTCCCCATTTTAAGCCTCTCATGCCACTTTGTCCTCCCCCATTTTAAGTCTCTCTCTTCACTTTGATCTCCCCATTTTAAGCCTCTCTTGAAAAAGCTTGCTTGGCGCTAACTTCTTTCTCTGGTTGTTCTTTTGGTTTCACCAACTCTGCACCATGAATGGAGGTTACTTTCTTATCCACAAAGTCTATGATAAAAATCAACTTCTCATCTCTTCTCTCTTGTATGTGATTTGATCTTCCATTGATTGACAATGAGATTTTTCAGTTTTTCTTTTTGGTTTTTTGTGTATAATGTGTGCCTGCTGGAGCATACTATGCGTTTACTCCGATAGACAACAATGTGCACTAAAAAAGAATTATCTTGACCTCAAATTTCTTAGATCTACGTTAAAACTACCAAATGAGTTTTTTGTATTTATTTATTTTTAAATATTAAGACGGGTAGATCTTGAGCTCTTAAAACACTAATTTTCACACTTCTAGAGTGTACCGATTTTTCCGTCTTTTGTTTTTTTATGTTGTTCATTAGGTTGAGGATCCAAATTTGGGGATTTTTTTTTTTTTTCTTATTGTTAGATTGGCAGTTTAAGGTGGTGCATTACAAACTTGGGATCCCAAATAAGGGTGCGTGTAATATATGTTTGCTAGAGTATATTATGCATGTACTGCATAAGGATGTGAGAGGATCTTTTGATCCGAGCCTTGATATGAACTTTTGTATTTATTTTAGTATTTAAAATAAGAAATAAAATTGGATTTGAATTCTTAGCTATTTAAATCTAGTCTCATTGAGAGTATGACTCATAATAAAGCAAAATGATGGATCATAATCGATATAACCGATCTTAATTAGTTAGAAAAAAGCTGTAACGATAATGACTTTTATGAATGAAAAAATACAATAGGCCAGGGGGCACAAGAGAAATTTCAACTTTTAAAAATGCAAAACGCCAAACTTCCTTTATCCGTCTCTCTCTCCTTTAACTCATTAGTCAATTCAATTCTCCTTTGTCTTTGCCTTTATCCTTGGACCATTGCCAAAGTAGGAGAGGTGGGGAATGGGGCCAAATAGAAAAAGGAGAAAAATATCATTTAAAATGTCAAGACCTCTTGAAAAAATTATTATAAGGATCTAAAGATCCTAATTAATAGTAAAGGATATTTTTTTAAAATTTTATTTAACTCAAGTACCTATTTTAAAATATATTAAATTATATTTAATTATCAGTCAAGTTGGAACATTTAAACAAATTGACCCGTACTAAGTAAGTAGAGGTACCCTATCATTTAATTTGGTTTCTTAGGTGGTCTAAATTATTAAAATGCTATTATTTGCTCAAAGTTTTCCACCCTGAATTAAAGTATATTTTTGTATATTTTTAATATATTTTTTAAAGAGTTACTGAAATTAAATAAAAATTTAATAAATTCACTCTCTAATGTTAATGGGGGAGATATAATCCATTGATGATTTTGTGGTGATAACTCCTTGGATAATATTTTCTCAATGAATATTGAGTTGTCAACTTTTATGCTATTATAACACAAAGGGTGTGGTTCGTATAAGGTTGCAATTTAAACAATCAAATTAAGGCTCACCTCCAAATTTTATCGTAAATATAATTTTGGTGTCAAAATTTTTTAGAATGGCTTGTCAATGTATTTTCATCTCTGTTTATAAAATGTTAAACTCTAAAAATAGTTCAAATCAAGTAGATCTATAAACACTTGAAAATCTTGAAAATAGGTGTTCCAGATAATGTGTTGCAAGATATACTATTTTTAAAGCTCGAAATCTTTTTTTCTTTTCATTTTCATGCATCTTAATGTCAAGATGATCAATTAGAGAGTTTTCCAACATCAAAACAACCTTCCGTGATGGATTTTTAAGGTGAACCTTAATTCTACATTTTAATGTTACAACATTTTATAAGCTTGTTTCTAATATAAAAGATAGGTGACAAAGTCATGGAAAATTTTATTTTCCAAAATCAAAGTTATGGACTCCTATGTTGTTATGATGGGTGACGAAAGCGTGGAAAATTTGATTTTCCAAAAAGCATTTTTATTGACTCATTTGTCTTGAAGTCACCTTCATCTATTCCTTTTTGTGGAACTTGGACCACTCTTATGTCCAAAAGGGGAAGGAAGAGAGAGAGTTCCTGCTTTTGGAGTAAGAGAGATATTCAAATTTCATGATGAAACCCGCCGGGATACAAATATATATTTGGAAAACATTTTATACTTCGAGGCCATATATATATCATATGTATGTCCCCAATCTTGAGCTGTCCGATATGAAAAGACGGTTGAGATGATCCCAATCACAATTTCACACATATATATTATTTTTTTTTATTTTTTTATAAAATATTTTAACACTAAATTGGTAGCATCCATTCATCTGTTAAACTCACACCTATAAAAAAAAATAAAAAAAATATTCTTAATAAATAAAATAATTAAAATACCCCAAAAATTTTAAAGGTACTTTGGTCATTTTATTTTTTTCTATTTTTTTTTAATATTTTCTTTAGGTGCAGTCTATGGAAATGATGATAGGTATAAAATTTTATATTTATATGATTTGTGAAAAATTAAAAATAAAATACTATGAGACGTCAGATCTAGATCATACTGTAAGTGGCACACTTGTAACATTTTGAGACAAATAACATCAACCGTCCATTTAAATTGGATAGCTGGATAGGAGAATCTTGATAGTTATAGAATCAGATATGGAGTTTCTTATCTTGTATATTATAAGATATTAAATTTTCTATATTGAATTTTTGATTTTGTGGGATTATTATTGTGGTGAGATTTGTTTCCTAAAAGACAATAATTGTAACTTCATAAATCTTTGTTTGGGGTTTTAGGGTTAACGGTTTAGAGTCATTCTTATAAATGAAATACCGCTTTACCCTCCATAGACATAGGCACTATTGCCGAACCATGTATATGTTATGTGGATTGTTTTCTCTCTCGTCTTCTCTATTTCTCTGGTTGCAAGCTCTACAAAGAAGAAGTATATAAAATATATACGGCAGGAAAGTATAGAAAGTCTTAATTTTCTATGCAATAAAGTATAAACTAATAAAAGAGGAAAAAAATTTATACGAGGTTGACACTTTTTTTTTTTGTGAAAAAGTGTGGTATTCATTAAGGTAATGAAGTTACAAGGAAAGAAAAGGAAAACGAAAAGCGAAGGAAAGAAGAAAAAAAACGAAAACGAAAAACAAAGGGAAAAAAGAACAGAACTAGCAACAAAAAGCTATGGGAAACCTAAGGGGCAGTCGCCAAAACAGCCAGAGAATCCGCCATCTCTGCAAATATGAATGAAAAGAAGTATCACAGTCCTTAAGTGCCCAAAGAACTTCATCCATGATTCCACTGAGCCTCCACGGAGGTTTGACACTTTAAAATGTGGAATTAAGGCACACATCTAAAATCTTTTGATGTGTGCCTTAATTATAATTGATCATCAATTGGAAAACAATCCAATTGATCATCAGAAATGGATAAAAAAAAGAGATTTCAAATCTTAAAAATAATTCATCTTGTGGCACATTATAATATGTCAACCTTAATGTCTACATTTTAAGGTTGGCACCTTAAAATGTAGAATTAAGGTGCACATCTAAAACCTTCCAAAAAAGACCGTTTAGATGTTGGAAAACAATCTAATTGATCCTCTCGACATCGAGATGAATAGATATAGAGTAAAAATGACTTTCATCTCGTGGGGACCGTCTATTTTCAAACTGGACCGACTATTTTCAAAACTTTCATGTACTTATAGATCTGCTTGATTTAAACCACTTTTAAAATTTAATTTTTATAATTAGAAATAAAAATAGATTCTCACACCGTCCTAAAATCTTCCCACACCAAAATTACATCTCACAACCAAATTTAGAGGTCCACCTTAAATTTGATTGTTTAAGGTTGCAACCTTATGCAAATCACACCCATTAAAAGTAAATCAAAAGAGATTCAAAGTTCAAAATATAATACACCCCTTACTACATCGACAAAAAAAATATAGTTAATTTTAATAGCAATGCAAAATAATTAGAGAGAGGGACATGATCTTTGTCAGAGAATGCAAAAGACATGCATGTGGCATGATCTTAGAGAGAGAGAGAGAGTGAGGGGGGAGCGAGAGAGAAAAAAGATGGGGATGCATATACCATGATATTGGATCTTTTTTTGCATAGTTTGAATTTAGCACAAATCCGATAGAGTGAAACTCTTTTATTATGGAGCTCAATAGTAGAGAGAGAGAAAGAGGAACACTCAAAACAATAAAAAAAAAAAGTGGGATGAGAGGGAGAGATAAGAGGAGGGATGCATATGACATGATATTTTTCACTGTATAATTTGCATTTGGCCCAATAGAGTGAAACCCTGTTTTTACGGAAGTCAAGACCATGGTGGAAGTTTGGTCATGGAGAGAGAGAGATGAGAGAGAGAGGTTGTGTGCTAGAGAGAGAGAGGTTGTGCTAGAGAGAGAGAGGTTTTGTGCTAGAGAGAGAGAGGTTTTGTGCTGATGCAGTTCACATGACCTTTTCAAACTCGTAATTATAAGACTCCATATAATAGAGAGATAAAGAAGAGAGAGAGAGATTATGCATTTTTCCCACCTCAAAAAGAGGACAAGAAACTTGTATCAAATTTTGGGATCTTCAAATGATTCACATCCAGAAAAAATATTGTACCCGGATTCCACAACAAACAACTTACCCAACAAAGGAAAAAGCATGTATGAGGATGCAGCCTTATAATGTAGAACTATGGGTACACCTCCAAAATCCATTAAGAAAAAAAAAAAAAAAAAAAAAATAGTTTTAATGTTGAAAAACCTTTTTTTATGACACGATGGATGGTCAGGAACAATAAAAGTTTTTAAGTCTAAAAATTAACTTATTTTACAACATATTATCTACCTCTTCTATTTTCAAGATGGTCGTATGTTTATAGATCTATTTGATTTTAATCATTTTTAAAATTAAAATTTTTATAATTAAATATAAAAATAGATTTTGAAATAATACTAATAACGTTTTACATCGAAATTATATACCATGATAAAATTGAAAGATGCACCTTATCTCTACAGCTACGGATGCATCCGTAGCACACCCCAAAAAAATCTCAATCCAAGTTTTTCTCTATTTTAACTCTTTCCTGTTTACATAAATTTTCTCTCTCCATTTTCCCTTGTTTCTCTATCTAAAAGTTGGCTTTCTACCTCTTGGAAACAACTCCCTCTCTTCATTTTTCTTCTCTCTCTAGAAGTTGGCCTTTTGCCTTTAGGAAGCAATCTTCTCTCTCTATTTTTTCTTTCAATCAGTATCTCATGGGGGAGGTGCAGCATTATTTGTATATGAAAAGGTCTCGAGCAAAAGGACGAAACTGTCGCTCTTCCTCTTGGAAATTCTTCATATAAACCAAAGACCAGACGCCTTTGTAGAGAGAGAAAGTAAGAGAAACTGGAGCTGTAGAGAGAGACAGTAAGAGTGAGAACTCTGGAATGGTGGAGTTCAAATGGAGAGCGAAGAGTGAGACGCGTGAGTCTCGAATGGAAAGCACCCAACAGAAGCATTTCTAGAGAGAGAAAGAGGAAGAGAGAAGTGAAGATTTTGAAGTGGGAAGCTCTTACAAACATGTATTCTGTTTCTCTGTCATCTCAAGCTTGTTGTCTCCAATGGGTTCTACTCAGGATCCCTGTTTTCTCCTTTTCGTTTCATTTTTTTTAGAGAGAGAAAGTAGGTACAAGTATATGTTCTTTGTTTCTCTCATCTCCAACTCATGCTGTTTACTGGATTCTCCCCAAAAACCCTCTTTTCCTAAATTTCGATGTTTGCATCGATTTTTATTATTTTTATTATTGGGTTAGAAAGAGAGAGCATTTACTCTGTTTCTCTTGTTTCCAGCTTACTGTCTTCAATGGGCAATTCGAGAAAACCCTTTTTTGTACCTTTTTTTTTTTCAATCCTCAATTTTTTTATCGGTTCTTATGCTTTGATTATTGAGTTAGAGAGAGAGAGAGAGAGAGAGAGTGCTCAGTATCATTTACTCTGTTTCTCACTCATCTCCAGCTTATTTTGTTCTATGGGTACTCTCCAAAAGGCTGCTAGTTTCTTTATTTTTGAGTTCCCTTTATTCTCATTCTTTGAAGTTTGAGTTTAGAGGCCATGGAAGGTGGGATTCATCCGGGAACCGATGCATCAGCTTTCAGAGATTGCTTCTCTCTAGCTTGGAGGAATCCCTATGTTCTTCGCCTTGCTTTTTCAGCAGGCATTGGTGGCTTGCTCTTTGGCTATGACACAGGTATGTCCTGATCGATTTCTAAGAAATTCAATTCAAGATAACGACTTAGAGAGAGAGAACGTTGAAGTTGGGGTTAAAGTTTATCTATGCTTCTTAGTTCTTATGAAGTTCTGGTTATGGGACTGATAAATCTTGACTCTCAAAAAGAATGTCAGAGAGAGAGAGCTTCATTTATATTTGCAGTGAAATCTGGTTATGGGTCTGGTACTTCTTCTCTAAATTTGAAAGATTTGGAGTTAAAATGAAAGGGGAAGAAAGAGAAATGGAAATCAGGATTAGAAATATTCCTTTTGATGAAACTCTGGTTTTGGGGATTGATAGAGGAGGTTGGGTCAGCTGTATCATTGATATGAATGCGTAATTGGTTGAAATTGGGCTGGTTTTTTAAAATTACAGGGTTGCTTGAAAAAATGGGGATCTTTTTTTAGAGAGAGAGAGAGAGTTTTCAGTCTTTTTTTAAGATGGAGATTGAGTGTTTTTCTTTTTGGTGTTTTGCAGGTGTTATTTCAGGTGCACTCTTGTATATTCGGGATGATTTTAAGTCTGTTGACAAGGAGACGGTTTTGCAGGTTACTACTCTCCTCCCTCCCTCTCTCTCTAACAAACAAACACATCAATGAGCAGCTTTAGGTCGTTGCTCTCTCTCTCTCTCTAAAACACACAGTCTCTCTCTCTCTCTCTTGAAGCTTCAGGTGTTTGGTCTAATGAAAACTGTGTCTAAAACACTCTCTCTCTCTCTCTCTTTCTTGAAGCTACAGGTGTTTGGTATACTGAAAACTCTCTAAAATACACAGTCTCTCTCTCTCTCTAACAAACAAGAACGAGAAGCTTTAGGTGGTTGCTCTCTCTCTAGTACACACATCAATGGTGAAAATTCATGTGTTTGATCCTATGAAGAAATCTCTCTTGAAGCTTCAAGTATTTGGCCAACTGACGTCTCTCTCTCATAGACAAGTTTGAGGTGTCGCGGTCTCATTTCTACATAGACTCATAGAAACTGTGTCCTTTCGAGAAAACGGCTCTCTCTCTCTTAATGGTAGGTAGAGAGTTGAGATTAAAAAGAAAATAAAACTCATAAAAGTTGCTCTCTCTCTCTCTCTAAAAAGAAAATAAAACTAAGAAAAATTGCTCTCTCTCTCAAAAGAAATATCTCTCTCTCGCCTATTATTTTTTCAAATAGTTTAAGAGTTAGTTATTTTTTACCGGAGTGATATAATTAGGAATGAAAAGCACTGACTAGGGTGTGGGAAGCTACCACCACAACGCTAGATAAAGGCCATACTAATGGAGGTCTCAACTGCTAATAATATCTAGTGTGAAATGTAATTGTTTGAATATGTTATGAATTTTTTTCTTAAGAAAAAGATTTTTCAATTTAGAGCTTAGTCAATGGAATAGATGCAACTGCCCAACTTCACATCTAATGGCCAAGATTAATTGTGACTTTTATGTTAAACTCATCATCATCATAGTCTTTTCCAATTAATTAGATTATGCTACAAATATTGGTCTATCATTATGCTCTATTAAAGGCTATACCCCTACAGACGCTAGAAGTCCGCATATTTTCTAAACTACTTTCAACCACGATCTTTTGGACTTACCTTTTGTCCTTTAACTTCCATTTGAACTAGCTCATACCTCTTAACATGTATTGTAATTGGTGAGCACCACATATGCCTAGCCCAATTAAGTTTACTCTCTCTCATTATCTTATCGCCTATTGGTGCTACATCTAAATTTTTTCAATTGAATTCATTTCGAATTTTATCCCTTCTTATTTTGTCATTCATCCAAATCAAAATCCTCATCTCCGCTACACTTACTCTAGAAATATATTGTTTTTTGTCTACCCAATATTCAGTCTCATAAATCAAAGCTACCCTCACAACTGTTATATAAAACTTGTCTTTCATCTTCATTATTATGCGACGATCACATAAAATTACTGCCCCATTGTGAACTCCACTTACCAAACATAAAAATGGTCTCATCATATTTTCCTTTCAATAATATTGGTTCCACCAAAAGAAAGGCTTGTATGTTCCCACGTGAGCATATCCATCTATTTATTCCCTCTGGTCGAATCCTATGTAGGAGTATATTATTAGGACTTGGAAATTTGGGGATGTAACCTCCTTTTATATAAGTACCGACTTATAAAAATAAAAAATACAAAAAAAAGGAATTATTAACACTATATGTGCCGGAGAAAATAGCATCTTAATTGAGTAGAGAGCAACCAACCATTAAGACGATTACAAGAACAGAAAACCTTTTTTTTTTAATACTCAATTGATGATACTTTAGTGAATACCAAAATTTGAGATTGATAAAATCCTGCTAAATAGTTCTTTGCTCGAGGGAGTAAGTGTGCAGTGTGATCCTACTAGAGTATGCTACACACATGTACTCATTAATTTTTTATGGTAGTGCCTTTATTTGGGCACCAAATGCGAGGGAAGGCTGACGCCTATCATTGGATCGGTAGCTAGCCTGATCTCCCATCCGATATGCAATGTGCACATTGGATGGTGGGGATCATCCGGTCACAGATCCAATCATCGGTGGGGGAGGTCACTCACCCACAGGGAAAGATTCATGTTGAAAGAAAAAGATACAGGTAGGTTGCAACCTAATGGTGCCATCAATTAGGTCAAGATCAGACGGCTCATAATTTATATCATATGTTGCTTTATAAACTATTTTTTACATGAAATTTCTGGTTTATCCAATTTGATAGGGTGTACTTAATAAAAAAAAAAAAAAACAAAATATTCTCAAAATTTACAAAGATATTTTTGATAATTTTATTTTATAAAAATTATTTTTTCATAATTTTATTAGGTATACCTTATCAAAAGTAGGTACAAATCTAAAGCCTTAATAACTTATAAAAATAAATAAAAATAAAATAGTGCCAGGAGATCAAAATTTGACAGTGGAGAGCATACCTAACTTACTATAGAACTTCACTGCTTTATACCCTACTGAACATTCCACATTTTTCTATTACAAAGGCTTAGTTTTTGAGTTTTTCTCTTCGTAGTTTATGTGCAAACTACATTACACTTTGAGAAAGTATACAATGACCTAGATGGCCACATCTATGGTCATAAATGTTATCCCCATCCAATTAAGGAGTGAATGGTGATGCAGATAGTGGGACCCAGGGTGTTAAATCCCCCTATTTTTCCATCACCATTCACCCACATATTGATTGGACATTGTGACACTTAGGATTACTAGGGTCATAAGATAGTAGCACCCTCTAGCATCTATTACTATTTCTGCTACTTGTGCTACAACTAATTATAACTGAGTGGTAATACAATTACAATCATGGTAAAGTATTCAATGCAAGCATCTTGGGTTTGCTATAATGTGCTAGGATCTCCTTAGCCCTCTGATGTCAATAATGACCGGTTGGAATGTGTTTTCCTTTGCTCAAAGCACAACGAAAATTTTTTACAGACTAGAGTAGAGAATGACTCACCTTAGCCGTCATTGGTTAACAATGGACGGCTGGGGAGGTGCAAGAGAACTGTAGGAAACCTAAGTACTAACATTTTATACAAATCCTAATATTATTTATCATGTTGTTGTTGTCATTGTTGCTATTTTCATCATATTTATTATTAGAGTAATGATCCTATGAGACCCTCCCACACCCATGTGTCTGATCTCAAAGGATTACTATTAAATTTGGTTCAGATATCTAAAAAAATTGAATTATTATTAATAATTACTATTACTAATTGTTGTTGTTATCGTTGTTGTTGCCTTTATTATTATTATTGTGATCATTAATATTATTCTCATTCTTGAATAACTAATTTACATATTTGTGAGCAACAACAATAGGGGGCTATAGTGAGCATGGCGGTGGCGGGGGCAATCATAGGGGCAGCGATAGGAGGGTGGATGAACGACCGCTTCGGCCGTAGGACTTCAATCTTGACCGCTGATTTCCTCTTCTTTGTGGGGGCTGTGATCATGGCCTCTGCACCAGGCCCTGCACTTCTTATCGTGGGCCGCATTTTTGTGGGCCTCGGTGTGGGCATGGCATCCATGACTGCGCCGCTTTATATATCCGAGGCTTCTCCGGCCAAAATTAGGGGGGCTCTTGTAAGCACCAATGGATTCCTCATAACTGGAGGCCAATTCTTATCATACCTCATCAATCTTGCCTTCACTAAGGTACGTCCATGTATGTATGTAGGTATGTATGCACGTATGTATCCATCCGTGTAAATATGCTTGTGTTCATGTATTGGTCCATGAATATATCCATATCTATACATCTATGCATATAAGTTTTTATATGTGCAGTCCATGCATGCCTCTCATGCATGCGTGTTTGCCTATGTATCTCATGCTAAGTACATGTGTGTGTACTCTTTATTTGCTTATGCATGTGCATGCTTCTATACATGGATCTATATGTATGTCTATGTGTCTATGCTCATAGGATACATGTGCATGCATGTTAGATGGGCATGTGTGAATTAAATGGGACGGTATGCCATAGTCCAATAGACTATGGGAAAAAACCATAGTTCCATTGGGTCATCACCTTCAACTGACATGATGGAGTTTGATTGCCAGAGAAGCCATGCTTTGTTATGATCGGTCCCGTACACTCTCAGTCATCCATCAATTCATTAGACAGTGATGACCCAACGAATGAAAGAATGCATGTATTCATGTGTATGTGGGAAGTTTGAATCACATATGTGGCCGTGTAATGAATGTATCTCCATTGCCATTCCTTTTTATATCAGAGAAGGTAGAATGATCTATATGTCTTCATTTAGATACATGTACGTGTCTATGTATTCATGTATCCATGTATACATGATGGTTTGAATTTGTTTTAGACACATGGAACGTGGAGATGGATGCTTGGAGTTGCAGGTATTCCGCCACTTGTTCAATTTGGGTTGATGTTGTTTCTCCCCGAATCTCCTCGATGGTTGTACAGAAAGGTGATGATCCCTTTTCGCCTTCGAATTTAGCTATTTTCATGTCACTTCTTGTATACATTTATCTATGTTTATAATATAAATGCATGTTCTATCTTACGAATATAAACAGATTAGTGGAGTTAATTTCTTTTATTTTTTCTCAATTGCATGTGACACTTTAAATGATGCAGATATGCATGATCTGTCACTATGACAAATGACAGCATGTACGTATATGTGCACATGCATGTGGTTAGGTTGATTGGTATTTTTCTCCAGCCATGTATGTGTTTGCATGTGCCTTGCACATCAATGAATTTGTCTGATCTGATGTTTTCTTTGCTTATACAATGTTTATGTGCATACATCTAAGCATGCATGTATGCGCATCTAAGCATGCATTTCTAACCAGTGTTTTGAAAAACAGTGACTCGGGCTCGGCCTCGGCTGGGTGGTGTATTCGGGAATTCGACTCAAGTCCTTGTTTTTATGTTATTTTTCTTTTGAGACTGGGCCTAGTTAGGCAGTCCTACTCGGCGGAGTTGGCCTCTGACTCGGGCTCAAGACCCTGGTGAATTTGAGCCTGAGCTATTAACACCATAAAGTCTAACCCGCCCAACATCTAAAGCTTGCCTCTCTTGCCACTAATAAAATGTTCTGAAACTTCCATTTTAATGAAGCATTCAGTGTTTTATCAGCTCCAAAGTTCGTTCTATGCAGTACTTTTAACACACACATGCTCTCTAGTACTTTAACACACATTCTCTCTCTCTCTCTCTCTCTCTCTCTCTCTCATGCACACACTGGTTTGCAGGGTCGGGAAGACGAGGCCATTAACATACTGAAAAAGATATATGCACCCCATGAGTTAGAGGCCGAGGTGGAAGCACTGAAGGAATCTGTCGAAACAGAGATAAAAGAAGAGGGGTCCTCTGAAAAGATCAACTTCTTAAAGCTCTTCAAAACCAAAACAGTGAGAAGAGGACTGGTTGCAGGTGTTGGGCTTCAAATTTTCCAGCAATTTGTGGGAATTAACACAGTGATGTACTATAGTCCAACCATAGTCCAATTCGCTGGATTTGCATCAAACCGGACTGCTCTCTTACTATCTCTCATCACATCTGGCCTCAATGCATTTGGGTCAATTGTCAGTATATACTTCATAGATAGAACAGGAAGGAAAAAGCTTCTGGTTATCAGTTTAGCAGGGGTGATTCTGTCTTTGGGACTTTTATCTGCTGTCTTTCATGAGACCACGACACATTCACCAAAGGTCAGCAGTCCCGAAACAATGAAGTTTGCGGGATATGTGTGCCCTGATTATCAGTCAGCGACAACAAGCTCGTGGGACTGTACGAAGTGCTTGAAGGCTTCATCACCAGCTTGTGGTTTTTGTGCTTCAGGCCAAAATAAGGTGATTTTCTTCGTCTCCTCTTTTTTGCTTAAATTTGAAAAATGGGCTGTTTTTCTTGCACTCCTTAAATTATATGACTAGATTTGTGTGTGTGCACACACGCCCCTATGTCACAATGACATGGATACGAGAATCGGTGTTGACTCTGTTTGAAGAATCCGGTGCACCTACCTACATTTTGCCAAGTCCAGCGTAGCACATCCAGACTCTGAAATATGTACGTATTTATATTCAAATATATAATTAATAATAGAATATAAAAATAAAACATGTAGGTCCAAATTAAAGACATGCATATCCAATTCATGGAATACATGCACCTATGTCATCATCATCATAACCTTTTCCCAATTAATACATGCGTCCATGTGTGTCTTACTAAAAAGACACACGTGCTTGCTTTGTCCAATTTGGGAACTCATGTGTCCACATAGCAAACATGTAATGATATGGATGTCCAATCTATGTGTCCATGTCTTGTAAGTCAACAAATGTGTCTGGTTCGTTGGTGTGCGTATTTATACATGTGTCTGTGTTTTCACATATAATCATGCTTCTGAGGATACATGCTATACATGTCGTATGAGTATGTACACACACGAATGCGCACAACAAGAGGCTCCAAACAGATCCAGTCTGTGTATATGAGTTTGTAGGTATCTATAATTGGTGTGTGTATATTCACAAAGTTTGCAAATACATATTTTAGTGTGTGCGTGCACGCATGAGCGTCCTTAAGCGATGTTCATTTTGGTTTACATGTGTTTACTTCCATCCATTTTTGTGTGTATAAGGACACGTACAGTTTGTGGCCTAGGCCGAAGGCCTTGATCAAAGTCACAGTTATGCCTCTACAATGAAGCCACAGTTCATTGTTTTCCTCTTTCTTTCAATTTCAAAACTGAAATTTCTCTTTTTGTTTATAAATGTATGTGGATTTCCCTCTGCAGACACAGACACTGATCTTTTGATATCTCCTTGCCTCTTCTAATAATCCTCTTTTCGCAGCTTTTCCCTGGTGCATGCTTATTATCAAACAACACTGTAGGGAATCTATGCCACTCCCAACACCGGCTATGGTACACAAGGGGTTGCCCCAGCCCATACGGGTGGCTCGCACTGATCGGTCTCGCTCTCTACATTATCTTCTTCTCCCCAGGCATGGGCACTGTTCCTTGGATCGTGAACTCTGAGATCTATCCTCTGAGATTTAGAGGGGTTTGTGGTGGAATAGCAGCCATGGCGAACTGGATCTCTAACTTAATCGTGGCACAATCTTTCTTATCTCTAACTGAGGCCATTGGAACTTCATTTACATTCCTGATTTTCGGTGTGATGTCAGTTATCGCACTTATTTTTGTGATAGTTTGTGTGCCTGAGACAAAGGGACTGCCAATTGAAGAGGTGGAGAAGATGCTTGAGAAGAGATCGTTAGCGTCCCAGTTGAAATTTCGAAAGAAGAGATCAGCTCAGATTGAGAAGAACTAAAGATGACCTTGAGAAGGGGAAGGGGGTGGTGGTGGTGGTGGTTTTTGGGTGGGGGTTGTATGCAGTGAACGCATTATGTTATGTTGAGGATTCACACGGTGCAAGGCAATGTGATTTCGTAGATCAATTGAAATGGGTGGTTCAGGCTCAAGAATTACCTTTGGTGTTTTTTGAAGTTCTCCTTGGTCAGAAGTGCTTTACAGTGTGTGTGCATTGGGTGACAATGTAACTTAAACCCTGCTAGTTTTGGCAGCCAAATAGTATCTTATAATATGATCAAGATGTAGTCCAGTACAGTTTGCTCAATCAGAAAGGGGGAAAACCAACAGGTTTGTGTTCTGACTCATGGGCACACATGCATGAGAGAGAGAGAGAGAGAGAGAGAGAGAGAGAGAGAGATTATTGACCTAAGATATTCAGTGCAAAAGAACTACTATAGTGAAAAGGGAAAATTTGAGATCATATTCCACCTGAGCTTCATTGCATAAGCTTTAATGGAGCAACAACATGCTCTTATATTACATACCAAATGAAAGAGAATATTCATGGTCAATCAGGAAGAAACCCAGCAAGATTGTTTTAGGTTTAAAAAAAAAAACAAACAAGATCATAGCCAAACAATTCTGTTCAGTTAGGATCATTCAATTAACAAAAACAGCCTTCCTAAGCTCAATGGGCACCTATAGGTTCGTTCCTAAACTTGATGGCATCTTTGGGTTTGAAATTCCATATGAGAGAGAGAGTTCAAGCAATATGTTCAGCTAAGGTCAATATCTTGACAAGCTTTTTCTTCCTGAGCTCATGAGGCACCGGACCAAAGACACGGGTGCCTATTGGCTCCCCTTGCTTGTTGACTAGAACTACAGCATTGTCGTCAAACTTTATTTCACTACCATCACAACGCCCACGTGGCATGGCAGCTCGAACAACGACACAGTACACAACCTCCCCTTTCTTCACTTTACCTCGAGGCTGAGCTTCTTTCACTGATGCAATTATGGTATCTCCAAGCCTTGCTCCTTTCTTCCCTTTCAAAGCTTGTATGCACATAACCCGCTTAGCACCAGAGTTATCCACAACTTTGAGATTTGTTCTCATTTGTATGAATGTTCGGGTTTGCTGCATTGGACACAGAGGACTTGTATAAACAATCTGACACAGGAATGGCTAATTGTTTTATCCACCAAACAAAAGAAAGGCTGAGTTTTCCATCATGTTTTAATAGAGAATGAGAAGCTAAAGAAACCAAGGCAACCTTTTCATTATGCTCTAACGGTGAAAGGGAAGCAGAAGTACTGGCACTTCCTTATGCAAACTCCCAAGCAAGTTGGCTTGGGAGCTGATCCACTTTGTTGGATTTGCCTGGCTGTTTGCTCAGCGGGTACAGATAATACATGAGAATGTGGGAACACGACTAAGCAACTCATGTTATATAGAAAATACTGAAATTAAAACATATTAATATATGCAATTTATTTTTCAGGAGGAAACAATTTTTTATAAAGTTCTCTATATTTTCCAGATGATAAGTCTGCTTTATCTTTCAGGAATCAAAGAAATTCCCGAAGATATTTCAGACACAACCTGCACCATATAACTGAAATACTTTTCATATTTGAACAAATGGAAAATAGGAATGCAGAAAGTGGTAGCAACATACATTATACTGGTAATTCTTTAAAAAGAATGGTGTTTCAGCAACTAGCATACCAACAAGTTTTAACCACAACTTGATGTCATGGAAAACCAATTACTTAATGTAATTGGTTTTCCATTACTGGCATACCACCAAGTTTTTAACCACAACTTTCTGTTTCCTTAGCCATATCTTTGATGTCATGGAAAACCAATTACTTAATGTAATCATTAAAAGCCTGAGACTAATCTCCTCAAGGATTATAATGCGATTGGAATTATTCATGTCCTTTATTAGCAATTTCTGGTAATTTCTCACATCATTAAAAAAGAAAGGACGAGAGAAGGAGGACCTGAGATAATAGATTACTCAAACTTGGCACTGCCAGCATATCATCGGAAGCTCTCAATAAACCACTAGAACGGGTGCCAAAGCTCCATGATATTGAGCGAGCAGCTATATGGATTGCAATGCAACGAAAATGATGTTAAGTTTCCCATAATAACATCTTACAAAACAATATTCACTGATTCCGATTATTAGAAAATCAATATTTGAATACAATGTACATTGACCTTCTAGATATACACAATTTGGAAAGCGTAACAACCGGATCCTTGGAGCCTCATCAACCAAGTGAATTCATCAAGACCTAAATAGCTCCTCCCTTCACATAATCTGGTTTGAAATATTACCGGTTTTCACTTCTCGAGGTATAAGTGAGATATAATACATAATGGTTACTGAGATATTACAAGTTTTCAGTGGAACAAGGCAGGCCTTTGGAGGGAGGATATGGCTAAGGGCCTAAGACATATTTGAGATACTACTAGTCTCAAAAAAAAAAGAAGCAAGTTGACCCTTGAGTGGTGTGGCACTAGTAGTTTTGCTTGTGATTCATTCCCTCGTTAAGACAATCATGCTTGTAAGTTCACGGTTGTTTCAAACATTGCATTCGAGCACTCCTTTTTGGAAATTTCTTTTGCATTCATAAATATTTTTTTAGAATGAACATTCATAAATATTCTTTTGGTGGGACTTGTTTTTCACAATTACATTAGCAAGCAGGCCATGCAAATACACACAGATAAGAGAGATCGTTTTTTGAGAAATGGTGACTAGATGAGAGACAGATGATTAAATTCTAATAACAAGTTTCCTAGAGAGAGATGGGATTTTGAATTTAGGGATCTTTACCTAACATGTTGGGGAAATTCTAATAATAAGTTTCCAAGCCATTTCCCTATCTGCATAAAAAATTCCATCTTATCTAGATATCAAAATTGTGGTCTAAAAGAGTTCGCCACAAGCTGTTCTTCACATTGCAATCTGCAACCTGAAATTTGAAGTATAATGAGTTTGATTATTTGGACCCCTTATCCATGTCCAGATTTCATGAAATTTAAACTGTAGGTCCCCAAGGTGTTCCCATGACTAAATAAAAAAATTCATCTTGATTGAATGTTGTGTTAGCTTGCAGAGAACTCTATCTCGACATCCCCAACATTTTGGGTCAAGATCCCTAAATCCTACATCCCTCAAGGTATAGGGTGATGCCTTCCTCTTCAGATCACTTGACCTACATCCTCTCAATGGATGGGGTCCCCTTTATTCTTGACCCAACATGTTGGGGAAATCGATACCAGTGTAATCAGAATCAGACCACCACTAAACCAGTGAGCGGGCTGTCCCGATAGAATTCGGTTGTACTAGCTAGACCGGATTTTAATAATACAAAAAAATATATGAATAATAGTTTAAAGGCATGAAATATATTAAAAAAAATTGCCCAAATTGTTTGCCCAGTCAAACCGGTCAAAACCAAAACTAGTCAAACACTGGTTTTGACCAAACTTGGCTTTTATTTTAGACCAGACCAGCCAAGGCACCGGTTCACCGTCCAACTACTAGTCAAGTCCAGTCTTGATAGCAGTATCGCATGATATATTCTAAGGGGGTCCGAGCTCCATTTGGTTAAGAATCGAGGTCCCATGCACACATAACTAGGATTTTCTAGGTCGGACACACAATCCATACAATATTATTATGATCAATCAACTAATAATTTTCTAACAATAAGAGTTCTATTAAAAACTTTAAAAAATACAATAGTTCTACAATATTTTAATAATTGTGTACTCATGTGATTGTTTAAAGATATAGAATTTATAAGAAATTTTAAACTCCAATCATTGTATACAAGCTAATTTTCCGCATTTCTTTGAGTGTAGTTATGAGTCTAGTGTAAAAGCAATCCTATCCCAATTTCATTGGAACAAAAATGTTATTAAATTTAAGCCAAGGGTTGGCCCTTCTTCATTGAACAAAAAATATTACAATTGATACAATATTATAATGATCAATCAACTCATAATTTTCTAATAACATCAGAGTCAGAGCCTTTTTCCAACTATTTGGAATTCGCTACACGAATCCTGCTCCCCCATTCTGCTCTATCAAGGGTCATATCCTCAGTGAGGCCATAGATCCCGTATCTTTTCAATAATATTCCAACAATAAGAGTTTTATTTTTTTTAAAAAAAAATCTAAAAAATACAAACATCCTATAATATTTTAATAATTTTTTAGTCATCTAATGGTAGTTTAAAGAATTGAAATTTATAAGAAATTTAAAAAATCCGATCATTCTATAATAATTTAATTTTTTGCAATTTTTTGAATGTAGTTATGAGTCTAGTGTAAAGGCAAGCATGTCTCGATTTTGTTGGGGAAAAAACAAGCCTGTCCGGATTTCGTCGGGAAAAAAATGTAATAAAATTGAAACCAAGGGTTAGCCCTTCTTCATTGAACAAAAAGTATTAAGATAAGAACTTCAAACATGTAGATAGTATAGTCAACCACAAAAGTCAACTTCATCAAAAAAAAAAAAACACCAAGGCAAATCACTTGTGTGAACAAAAGTGCAAATAATTTATTATGTAATATTTTAAAAGGGTTAATACTCTTATTATAACTAATGTATTTGCTTTTTGATTCGCAAATCCATATTAATGGAAACTTAATAGAACCTCGATCCAGTTTACCTATGAACCAAAGATATGATGGTACGATATAGGAATCCTAGACAGTTAAGGATCTTGATCCCAAAGAATTGGAATTGAGCTTCCAAAGTTCAAAACTCGCAATCCCCTGGAGATCCCTTCCATTGGGAGCTGGATCTAGATCCAGAGTGGATCACAACATGGGATGGGCGATCCTGGTAACTATTCTATGGACTTGGATTGCTAAGAATTAGGTTCTAGTAGCTGCAAATACTGCAGAAACATTGAAAAAATAACCATAGATCATATAATATCTCCAAATATTGCAGAAATGACGAGGGAATCCCCATAAAATCATATAGAAGATTCACATGTCACAGAATTCTCTATACACTTGGCAATCATGTCTACAAAGATCCATGTGGCATCATACTGTTGCATATCTCTGAGTTCCATCATCACTCCAAGCACTCTCACAAGATGGCAATGGTAGAAAGGAAATTATTGTGTGAGCACCAAAATGTTCAGGATAGTTTAAGACCCATGTCATTGATTGCATGTACTGTGTACCCTTCTATGGAGACTAGAATTGGCTTTCTGTGTACCATAAGTTCATGGTTCCCTCAGAATCAGAACTAAATTTAAAATGGTCATGGCTAGCAACCTTTTTCAACCATATCTTAATTCTAGATGCAAGCAACACAAAATTTTCTACAAACATCTCTAACATACAGGTCACAGCTCTTTCTAT
Source organism: Amborella trichopoda (assembly GCF_054954075.1). Classification (NCBI taxonomy): domain Eukaryota; kingdom Viridiplantae; phylum Streptophyta; class Magnoliopsida; order Amborellales; family Amborellaceae; genus Amborella; species Amborella trichopoda. Next base: position 1,580,822 of record NC_142337.1, on the reverse strand, counting down.
GTAATAAGTACACAGGCAGACACTCAAAGGATACAATAGCAAATAACTTACAGATGTTTTCCTAAACAATACAGATGCAGATACATAAAAAGAAAACGAAAACATACACAAAGAGTATATGGTCAACTATCAAGTAAATGAATGGAGACATCAAACTTCAATTACTTCAAGAAAAATTTCAGGATGCATTTACAGGAAGTCATCACTCATGCTCGTGTGCACTTGGCTTAATTCATTGTTATCAGTTAATGCAAAAAGAGAGACAAAACAAAAAGACAGCCGACAACTCAAGATGGAACCTACCAGCTGAGCAGGCAAAAAATATCCGAGCACTCATATCTGCTTTAATGCAATGAATTAAGATTGTATCCGAATTTTTTGCCTGATAGATAAATTAGTTAGTAAGAAGTTCTAAATGGCGTTCATTGTAGACAAATCAGACAAGTTAGATATCAAGAACTGGTAAAAATTTGAAAATAAATAATCTAGCAACTGAGATTATGGAGAAACTATACTGACAAAACTCGTAAGCCACCGAACTTGCAAAGAGAAACTTACATATAGAAACTATGAATAGCTAGAGTGTGACATATAACTAAACTATGAAGAATTCCTTCAAGTGATTCTCATTTAGGGAAACCAGCATGGAGAGAACATACACAAAGACAATACAATCCTGGTGAGATCGAGACTAAATTCCTAGGCAAAATTGAGAGTAATCTCTTAGATTAAAAATTAAACACGATCATTATTAATTACATCTGAATCTACATAAATTTTCATTTCACACTCAAGCTCTTTTTGTATGTGTATGGGAAGGATACACCCGTATAAGTGTAGACATGTGTCCAATGGTGCCTCACGATGCTAAACGTGCTTAAATGTGAAGAAAAGACTCAAAATAACATTAGCCTATTCAATTACTAGGCTGTAACAAAATTCTAGGCTTTACACTATAAAGAGTGCGTGCTTCAAGAAAATTTTCTATAAAAACTTTCCAATAGAATAAGCTGATTTTGTTATATTTACATCTAATTGAGACAAAATTCACCAAGATCCCTTCAAGAAGGAAAGTGAGCTATGCAACCGCTAACAATATGACACAGGGAAGATGGAGGGAATAAATAATTAAATAAAAATAATAATAAAAGGTGAGAGAATATACTCTCTATCAAGGTCTGAAAGAAAATCCACCTCAAAGATCTTTTCACAATATCAACTCTCTAATCAATCACTAATTCTCTTCCTTTACAAAGAGGGGATCTTAAATACAACTGAAATAATAAAAAACACATTTATCTCTTTCCAAAGATTTTCTCCCTATCTCTCTACCTACTTTCACTATTTTTTCTCTCCTATACATTTCCTCTCTATCTTCTTTTTCTTTTCCATCACATGACCCCTGTCTCTCTTTTTGTCTCTCTCTAACTTCCACGTCCTCCATAATTTTAAGAAGCCCTCACCCATCTCAACCCCTACAAAATGGAAACTATATACAAAATGGAAACTATATCCTCATAAAAATATATCCTAACCAACTCCCATAGCGGATTTACTATTTTACCTTTTAAATCTCTACAACTAAAGAAGACCATAATACCCCTAAAGAAAACTAAAATCTCAAAAAACACCTTTTCTAAAATTAAAAAAATATAAAATAAAAAATTAAACAACCCCGATTTTTTATTTGCATCACATTAGAAGAAAAATTTATTCATAATTTTATCAATTTCCGAGTACTCCATAAACTGAAAATCCAACAACAAAATGTTGAAGGCATGTAATATCCATGCCAATCTCTACTGCGGGATGAAATAGATAGATCATTTGCCAGCTACCGAAGGATGAAACAGATGCATCATTTGCCAGGTCGGTTTGTAAACAAAACTTAATTATCAAAAAGAAAGGTTCCAAGCTCAACTAGTCCATCCACCAAGTTAACTCAACTCAAGACTTGAGACTACAAATTGATTCGATCAATGAATATGTTTCGACTCATAATATAGTAGATGGACTTGTATGTTTTAATATCTAGAATAAGAATTCTTCTATCTAATCTAATGGGCCCTAATGTTAGAATCTTATATTAGAAGAAGCACTTGTTTCTTTTGTTCGAAACATAAAATTGAAAGAAAAAAAAAAAAAAAAAAGAGGTTGAAACAAGATACAAGGGTTTCATTTTAAATATTCCATTTGAATGTTTTTTTGAATTTGAATAATAAAATAGAAATATAATATAGTTATAGTACTATAGAGAGTAAGTACATTTTTGTATGATTAATGAGATGGGGATTCTTATTTCCCCCATCGATTCACTTTTATCAAAGTATAAATACGATATGGTAGAATTGAAAGTATGCAAATTTTTGCACCATTACAACTACTAAAACTCAATTTCAATTAAGTCCATGTTCTATTCCCAGCCCCTGGTGGTGTTGTGTTAGCTACTTTTTTTGGGATTCCCACCTATCCCAAGTTCAAATTGGTGGAAATGGAAAAAAAAAAAAAGAACTTCGACCAGATACTCTTATTTCACGTGTAACAATCACAAAAACATCCAACACATAATTCCTTTTAGTTCCAATCCCCTACCCAAGTGAGATGGGCACCCCTCGTCACATCATCCCAATATTGCACACTCATATCCCATAATTGACTACCCAAAATAAAACAGAAGAATCAATTACCTCTGTCAATATCATCAGCATAATTTTTCAATGATGGTCAATCAATGTCGAGAACATATTGGTAGAAGGGATTGTTGGTACAAGTGTCAGCAAAGGTCATAGATACATTCATAGGATTAGGATGTCGGAAATGAAAGAAGCTTTGAAAAAGATGAAGAAGATAGGAAAGGCTTTAAGACCAGATGGTATCCCGATAGAGGCTTGAAAGTGCATGGGGGAAATTGACACTGACTAGCGGACAAAGTTGTTCAACAAGGTGTTGAGAACAATGAAAACGCAAGACGAATGGAGAAAAAGTATTGTGATACCTATTTACAACAACAAGTGAGACATACAGAATTGTGCAAACTATCGAGGGATCAAGTTTATGAGCCATACTATGAAGCTCTGGGAAAGAGTCATTGAGCAACGACTAAGGCATGAAACGAGTGTATCTGAAAACCAATTTGGTTTTATGCCAGGAAGGTCAACAACTAAGAATATTTTCCTACTTTGGCAACTGACTGAGAAGTTTAGGGCAAAGGGAAAAGACCTCCACATGGTCTTTATTGATCTAGAGAAAACTTATGATACAGTACCTCGAGATTTGATTTGGCGGGTGTTGAAAAGAAAGGCGTATCTAAACACTTCATCGATTTGGTGAGAGATATATATGATGGAGCGGTTACTAGTGTACGAACAACTAGTGGAGAGACGGTGAGTTTTTAATGACAATATGTCTACATCAAGCGTCAGCATTGAGCATGTACCTCTTTGTCTTAGTTATGGACGACTTAACTAGGCACCTACAGGCTGACGTACCATGGTGCATGTTGTTCGCAAATGAAATAGTTTTGATTGATGAGACCCGAAACGACGTCAACACAAAGTTAGAACGTTGGAGGGATGCTCTAGAATACAAAGGTTTAAAATTAGTCGGACTAAGACAAAGTATATGGAGTGCAAATTTAGTAATAATAGGAGTAGAGATGAGCAAGTAGTTAAGATTGACGGCCAGGAAGTACAAAAAAAACCGCACTTTTGATATCTTGGGTCAATAGTCCCGAAAAATGGAGAGATCGAGGAAGATGTCGCACACAGAATTAGAGTTGGGTGGGCAAAGTGGAGATGTACAATTGGAATTTTATGTGATCGTCGCATACCAATGAGGTTGAAGGGCAAGTTCTATAGGACAGCGGTGAGACCAGCTTTGTTCTATGAGGTGGAATGTTGGGTACACAAAAAACAACATACCCATAGAATGAGTGTCGCAGAGATGAGGATGTTGATATGAATGAGCGGCAAGACAAGAAGGGATATAATTCACAATGAATCTATTCGAAAGAATTTAAACATGGCACCAATAGGCGATAAAATGAGAGAGAGTAGACTTAGGTGGGCTGGCCATGTGTGGCGCCGACCAAATACAACACCTGTTAGGAGGTGCGAATTAGTTCAAGTGCAATGACTGAAAAGGGTAGGGGGTAGGCCCAAAAGGACATGGTTGAAAGTAGTCCGAAAAGATATGATGACTTATGGCCTCACTCAGGATATGTCCTTTAATAGAGGAGAATGGAAACCATGATTCATGCAGTCAACCCCAATTAATTGGGAAAAGGCTAAAATGATGATGATGATGGTTAATCACAACAAGAAAAAAAAAAAGGTTTTTAAATAGATGATCAGCATGATAATATTTGAGTATAAACAAAAAAGAAAATGAGAATAAGTAAATGAATTCATCAGCCATCATCAAAAACATAAACCTTTGTATGCCTACTTAAACCATAAAATTAACGCTCTTAGGATTCATGCCATTTCTAGCAATAAACATGATACCTCATTTCAAGAACTTTCCATGAAGGTGTACGATTCACGGTTTCTCCATAACCAATAAAAAATTGAATTATTGAAATAATCGTGAATAATGATTATCCATTGTGAGATAAATACAACAAATAATACTATGGAGATGGAAGAAAAAATTGATCCTTGACAACTCGCCTTTTTCTTTTTCCCTTTTTGGCTAAACCTATTAGTTTGCCACAGCTAACATGCTAAAAAGAAATACTGAAGGTTTTAAAATAACAACCTAAAAAACCTTTATTCGCAAGATCACAATATTTCAAAAAAAAAAAAAAAAAGGACCTAAATAGTAACACACGAAACCCTAGGTCTCCACTCCATGATCATAAGATTAAACTAATCTGAAACTCGAATAACAACAGAGAAAATCCAAATTCACCTAGCATACTCTCTCTCTCTCTCTCTCTTAAAAGAAAAGACCCAACCTAAACCAGCCATTTTAACTCTGATTCTCAACTTCATAACAATTTTCCATCCACTAGAAAGGACCCAGCTCTCAGGACAAACTAGCCTCGCCTCTCTTTTGATAAAGAAATCCATACATGGAGAGAAAGCGGGAGAGAAGTAGAAACAGATTGTACCTGGAAGTAACTAGACTTTATTCTTCTTCTTCTTCTTCTCGCTCTTAGAGAGAGAGAGAGAGAGAGAGAGAGAGATCGTAGCTCAGGGTTTTTCTCCTCCTTGTTACAGAGCCATGATTAGGGCTCCCGTTAGGTTTAGGGCGAAAGAGAGTGTGTATGGGTTCTATTCGGCTTAGCAACAAGGAAAAGTAATTGCTGGGTCAGGGAATGCACTTATATGGTTGCGTCCCCTTACGCACTCAACATTTGTCTTGTAAATAAATGTAAATACACAGTGGCCCAGCCCAAGCCTATTCGTGGCACCTTCCCATGGTGAGTTTCACTCTAAACGATGGCCCCCGCTTCCGCTCATGTGTATTGCGTATGATGCACCCGTGTGCACCGACCCTGCAAGGTCTCCTACCACCACGTTGCATGGGAACCCTACCATGTGTCTCATCTAGCCTTTGTTGTAGTGGGCCTCGACGCACACCACCATGCACGGTAAGGGGTATGTGTGCCTTGCTCCTGTGCGTCATTGAGGCACATGGGCACACATCGCACCACGGTGCATGGATGCCCCACCATGTGTCTCATCCAGTCTTGTCGCAGTGAGCGTTGATGCAAACCGCCATGCACGGTAAGGGGCGTATGTGCCTTCCTCTCGTGTCTCATTGAGGCGTGTGTGCATTGATTCAATTATGAATATATTTTTCTTCTACTTGTATGGTGTTCTCCTGAGGAGGAGAATTGTATCCAATGCGACTTTTATATCCATTTACAGTCCAATCTCCAAAACATAGGTCCATGTCACCATATTTGCGCACAAGGGTTTACCTAATCTTGGGTACCCATTTGTGGCGCTACAAATTTATCAATAAGAATGTGTCATGGACCTAAACATTTATAAATATAAATACAATTGACTCGCCTAGAAGATTAGTGTTGTAGACTAACTGCATGCCATTCGGTCCAAACAACCTCCTCTGTTGTGACCAAATTTTCGGCATCATTCCAACAAAAGCTAGATTTGCTTTGGAGGAGGGATCTGACACGTTGAAAGTTAGTCTTTAGCGTCCTCAATCTATTCCTTAGTCATTTCTTATAAAATCCATCCATGTACTTATCTTGCATTGCTTTTGCCATATTTTATAAGCATGTGGGGTCAAATTTTCTTGACTTTTTTTTTTGCCTTGACCTCGTTTACCATGAGATTAAAAAAGAAATATTGACTAGGGTTCCAATAGAAGGTTTTGGCTTTCCTATGGGCCTCGGTGATTTTAGTAGGAGGCTAAGAATAGGGAAACAGGTAAAGCTAGGCGCATTACTTTTAGGATCTACAAGAGTTTTTAAATAGATTCAATATTAGTGTTTTTCTATATAGATATTAAACATAAAGGTGATGGTATAAAATATCCATATATATTTTGGATGGTTATGCAAAAAGAATGAAGATTTAAATTGGGCAATTCTCCTCTTGAAATTTTTTTTGAGTTTTTTAAATAAATTCACTTTTCATTTCATTGAAAAAATTCATTTTAACTCTCATAAGGAATCATATATAATGCTAGCAGCTAGCAAGGCATGTAGTCAAGATTCTCTTGCATGGGTGTTGTTGATAATGCTAATAGCTAGCAAGGCATCTAGTCAAGACTAAACACATGTACATAAAAATCAGCATAAAATTAAATAAAGAAGTAAACTCTCCTTTTCATAACATTAAAATCAGCATAAAATTAAATAAAGAAGTAAACTCTCCTTTTCATAACATAAAAATCAGCATTAACATTTTTACTGTCGTACAACTTCAAACGTCTAGTACAACATTTGGTGTAAAAAAAAATTTATTTCAAGAATTTAGATAGATTTCTACAAAACCGACATTGAATAACTAAGTTTATGCCCTTCAAATAAGCATTGACAAATAAAGAAATGAATACAGGGTATCAATATCCAACAAAGATACATAACTGTGTAACTATCAAACTGCTTATTATGAGATCATAATAAAAAAGTATATCAGCAGAAAAGAGTATGGCATTCTGTAATTTTTAACGAGCCCCACAATATTTAAACTTCCAACTAGAGTATAGCATTCTGTAATTTGATTTCAATATTTGGGTTGTGCATACCAAAAAATACTCAGGAAGCATCTGAGTAGAATCTTTCTAGTTTTAGGATAAAATTGAAAAAAAAATTCAATAATTGTGCAATTTCATGACGATGAACAAGCCCCACTGCAAAAATCACAAATGGCTTTTATACAACAACAAAAAACCAGCAAGAAATAAAAATAATAATGCAACAAAAAATAAACCCATACCCACATTTTTCTACAGAACAAACTGTGCTTCTATACTCAATAAAATAAGTCAAAAATAAAAAAGCAACAAATTTCCATGGGGAAATCATAGAAAAAAAATTTGCTTTCATTGGTAATTAAAAAACACAGCACCATATAGAAGGACAAACAGGAAAATCACAATAATAAAATTCATACCCTTGTTGAAGAAGATGAAGTATATTGTACGGGGGTTCGTATGAGGGAAAACCTACCTTGATTGGTGAAGATGATCTTTACATTATGATGAATAAAAAATAGCAAAAATAAATAAAAGAACACCAGCCAAAAATAAAAGACAACCTTACCTTGTGGAAGAAGATGAAAGCTTACAAATGGATCCTCGCTTGAAGAAGATGAGGTATATTTTATATAAGACTTGCGAAATGGATCCCCGCTTGTGGGTCTGTGAGAAGGCAAGGACGTGAGAGAGGGGCAAGGGCGTGTGAGAACGAAGGACGCAGAGGTTTGTGAGAGGGGCGAGGGTTTTGTGAGGAGGCCAAGAGCTGGGCGAGGGTAGGTTTTTTGACGAGGTTCCTATAAGGCCCCGGCTTTATCAAAACAAAATAAAGCCTCACCTCAAATCGGATAGTACTTTCGGCGATGGAAATCTCTACGATGGCTTTAAAAAAAAAAAAGACACGCATAATAAAATTTGAAACTCATAAAATGATATAAATGTTGTGGATCTACAAATATTTATTTTTAAGGTAAAATAGTTAAATTTGTTATAATATATATTATTTTTAAAATTCGATTTTTTTTTTTTTTTTTTCATAACCATAATGTTCAAACCTAAATGATTGATGTAGAGGTTTTTTAATGCTTGACTTGCCATTTTTAACGAGTTTAAAGTGATGACTTAGGGCTCTACTATTTTGTATGTATTTTTTATTTGTGTTTATTTATGTTTTTGGGTAAACTCAAATGAAATATTATTTTGGTCCCCTTGAGTAATGGATCCCCATTAACGTACTCCCCACCTTCCGGGGTAGGGATTTCTTTTCATACAATGAACATGGTAAAACTTTTTCTTATGGGAGAAGTTCTCATAAAAAGTGCGTAATTGTATGTTTCATATGAAAATTGTTTCATGATGGAAGTTTTCATACAAACCAAAAGGCAAATTGAGCGGGTCACATCCGCATAATCTAAACACTCTTAATCAAAAGTTTGCCCGAGAGAACAAATCTATATTTTGCACCCACAAGAACACATAAACCGTACAATTCTTCCATTCCATATTGAATGCACATTTCATGTTTGGTGGGTTGTCACTCGCGTCTCTCTGGGTGCGTACAATACAAAGGAGTAGCAGAAGCATTAGAGCAAAAACCTAACCCTTAATGGATTCAGGTATTAAATTTATTTTTTTATTTATTTTTTAATATTGAATTGCGACATTTTGTAGGTTCTAATTCTATAGGGTAAGCTTTCTATGTTTCTCCTACAGTATAAAACTTATATACTTCCTCTTATTCAACCGTCCATTTTGAATGGAGATCTAAGATTGCCCCAATCACAATGTCACGTCTTCACATTATTTTATTTATTTATTTATTTTCTATAAGTTATTTTGAATCCAAATTTTGGACATCCAATCCTCTATTAAACTCGCACTAGCAAAAAATAAAAAAAAAATATTTCCAATAAAATAAAATGACCAATGAGAAGATGGCACGTACTAAATTGAATTATATTTTATCAAAAATTTATTTTTAATATTTTTTTATAGGTGCACCCCCAATGAGAAGATGACACGTACCAAATTTCATAATCATAAAATTTGTATACAAAAAAACTAAAAATAAAATACTTTGAGACATCCGATCTAAGATCAAACGGTGAGTAGCTCTTTTGATCAAAATTGGACGGCTAGATGGTAAGGGAAGCATAGATCTATGCTATAGGGGAAGTATAAAAACCTTTCCCACTTCTATAAAGCCACACCTCAAATCTCACCGAAAATGAATTTTAATGTTGGGAAGCTTGCAAATAGACCATCTCCGCATAGATGATTTTATCGAACTTAAAAAATGGATTTTAAGCTGTAAATGATTTATATTGTAACACTTCGGATCTCCATTTCAAGTATTCACTAACACGCCAGTTGTACATTATTTCTGACCTTAAAATTATGCTATCAAGGGTAATAAATAAAATTTCATTGTAAGTTTCTCTTTTTCTACATTAGAACTACATTTTCCGGCAAACGCATTAATCCGACATCAATTTTACATATTTTTCTTCATCCACTTAGGTTTTGGACCCAGAGCCAACCCGTCAGGTCCAAATATTGGACACATACCTGGACCCATGTCGGGTATACCCGGCGGATCCCGGGTCTTGTCCGGTTCCATTGCCAGCCCTATTTTTCTGCCACTACTCATTCCAGTTCGACGAGACTCATATACTGTTGGTGCTTCCCCCTCAGGCTCCCATGTCTCAAATTTTTCTTGATCACAAATCACAATATCTAAGGATCAATTCCTCATGTTTTTATGAATTTCATGCACGGCAGTTCTTAGGGAATCTGTCCTATAAATATCTCTTAGTTTTTGTTTATTTTTTGGGATTTGAAATATATCTTATGTTTTATCATATTTTATGCTCATGCTCCAATTTTTTATTTATATTCCTCAAAGTAACTCGATTTATGGAGTTTGAAGTTCTCCACTGGGGTCTTTCTTTTCTCAGTGATATACTGGTTTTGAATTTGAAGTTCTGAATCTTTTTTTCAACTAAAACAATTTAGAGCTTGAAGATCCAAAACAGTTATTTACACACTATAAAACAGAGCTACCCATCAAGTTTTGAATCGATTCGGTTATGAAAAGTCCATACAAAGATTGTATATAATGAGACCATTTACCTTTGATACAAGGAGGGCACAATTGCTTACATCGATCCTATGTGAAATCTAAATGCTTGGGTATGTCACAAAGTTTGAAAATTTTTCATTTGGAGTTTGAGCTTGGTCAATGAAATAAATGCGACCATCTAATTTCACATCTAACGGTCAGGATTAATTCTTACCATCTTGTACCAAAGATATATGATCCCATTGTATACTTTTTCTAAAAAAAATGCTTCTTTTTGGAACTTTAAGGTTTGAGCCAAGGGTACAGTAAATAAACTAAACACAAGAAAAAATAGGACAAAACGTATCCAAACATAAAACAAAAGAGGATTTATTACAAGATTACTTGCAGGGTAGTCTAGAACTGGGGAAATTTTGTAGATATCTCCTTCTTAGCGAATGGTGTTATTATATAAATAAAGATTAATATATAATATTGCAATAATATTTAATTAAATATAACTATATATTTAGTTATATTATTTAAATAAATAAAAAGTTTATATAAGTGCGAGGCTCTAAACAATCAAATTAAGGTGCCCCTGAAAAATTTCACTAGAAGAGGTTGTTTTGATGCTCAAAGATCCTCAAATTGACCATTTCGATCTCAAGATGCATGGACATTAGAAAAAAATGGATTTCAAGTTCTGCATGTAGTTCATCTTGTAGTGCATTTTTGGGCCGTCAATTTTTAAGTTTTTGTAGATCTACTCGATCTATACTATTTTTGAAGCTTAAAATTCTTATAATTAGATATAAAAATATATTTTAAGGCTATCACAAAGATTTTCAATATTGAAACCATATTTTTCAACACTATTTGAAGGTGCACTTTACTTTGATTGTTTAGAGCTTCAGTTCAATACAAACCGTACCCTTGAAATAATATATATATATATATATATATATATATATATATATATATATATATATATATATATATATATATATATATATATATATATATATATATATATATATATATATATATATATATATATATATATATATATATATATATATATATATATATGAAGATATTACGCAACACCTATAGGCGAAAATGAATAGTGATTTTGCCTACCCTCATCACCGTCCAAAGTTCATCACGTAGTCACGATTGTCCGATAGTGTTTCATTCTTCATTTTTTTTTTCACAAATCGGAATGACTTGAAATTTGGAGCGTTTGTTCATCAAAAACGGGGGAATCTACGAAAAATATTATAAAAAATATTTTACATGAAAAAATGGACCAAAATACCATTGAAAAGTTTAAAGGGTATTTTGGTCATTTGTTATGAATAATTTTTTTATATATTTTTATTAGATGCGCTTTATAAGATGAATAAACATTCCAAATTTCGAATTGTTTCGATTTGTAAAAAAAAATATGAAAAATAAAATACTATTGGACAATCGTGACTACGCGATGAACTTTGGACTATGATGGGAGTAGGTAAAGTCACTATTCATTTTCACCTATAGGCATTGGGAAGACTTATATATATATATATATATATATATATATATATATATATATATATATATATATATATATATATATATATATATATATATATATATATATATATATATATATATATATGAGTAATGATCCTATGAGACCCTCCGACACCCATATGTATATGACCCTAAATGATCACCATTAAATTTGGCACAGATCTTAAAAAAATTTATCACATGGGTGTGGGACTTGATTTTTCTAAAGATATGTGTCAAATTTAATGGTGATCCTTTAGGGTTCTACACACATGAGTGTGGGAGGGTCTCATAGGATCATTATATATTATATATAATATATATGAGTAATGATTTTATGAGACCTTCCGACACCCTTATGTATAGGACCCTAAATGATCACCATTAAATTTGGCACAGATCTCAAAAAAAGTTATCACATGGGTGTGGGATTTGATTTTTCTAAAGATATGTGTCAAATTTAATGGTGATCCTTTGGGGTTCTACACACATGAGTGTGGGAGGGTCTCATAGGATCATTATATTATATATATATATATATATATATATATATATATATATATATATATATATATATATATATATATATATATATATTGAGAAAAGTTTATATAAGGTTGCAACCTTAAAATGTAGAATAACATATGCACCTAAAAAATCTATCGAAAATATTGTTTTAATTTTGAGAAACCTTCTAATTGATCATCTCGATATTGAGATATATGAATATGAAAAAAAAAGGTTTTGAATCCCAAAAATAGTGCATCTTGCAACACATTCTCTAGACCGTCCATTTTCAAGATTTTCATATATTTATAGATCTACTTGATTTTAAGCATTTTTGGAATTTAATTTTTCCTAATTAGATATGAAAATAGATTTTGAGATAATCCTAAGAATTTTTTACAACCAAATTACATGTTATGATAAAATTTGGAGGTGCGCCTTAATTGGATTGTTTAAGGTTGCAACCTTATAGAAACCGCACCCATATATATTTAACATAACATTTAAATATTTTTATTTTTTATTTTTGGGTCAGGTCCAATTAGGTATCGGTCCGATAAATTCGGGTTTGGTTGGGTCCAAGCCCAGGTCCCATGAATTTTCGGGTCCAGGGTTTGGGTCCAACCAGACCCACATCCGACCCAACCCGACCCCAGTGCTACCCTAGCATGGAATGATATTTTTCACAAATGACAACTTTCGGACCCGGACCTAAACCGTTGCCACCCCCAGCATGGAATGATATTTTCCACAAATAACAACTTCAACACAGTTCGGAACTAAGAGCATGGAACTGATAGGCATTTTGGAAAACAAAAATAGAGAGGAAAAAGGAAAATCTACATAAAATATAGAATAGTGAGGATATTTTTTAAAGAAAAAGTTTATATAAGGTTGCAACCTTCAAATGTAGAATTACGTATGCACCTCAAAAATCTATCGGAAAATATTGTTTTAATGTAGAAAAACTCTCCAATTGATCATCTCGACATTGAGATGTATAAATATGAAAAAAAAAAAAGATTTTCAGTCCTAGAAATAGTATGCATTTTGCAACACATTATCTAGATCGTCTATTTTCAAGATTTTCATATGTTTATTGATCTACTTGATTTTAATTATTTTTTGAGTTTAAAACTTTATAATCAGATATGAAAATAGATTTTCAGATAATCCTAATAATTTTTTACATCAAAATTACATGTTATGATAAAATTTGGAGGTAGGCCTTGTTTGGATTGTTTAAAATTGTAACCTTATAGAAACCGCACCCTTTAAAAAAGGGTAAAAAAGGGTGTGGTTTCTATGAGGTTGCAGCCTTAAATAATCCAATTAAGGTGCACCTCGAAAGTTTATCATAACATATAATTTTGTTGTAAAAAATTGTTAGGATTATCTTAAAATCTATTTTAATCTCTAGTTAGAAAATTTTAAATTTTAAAAATGATTAAAATAAAGTAGATCTATTAATATATGAAAATCTTGAAAATGGACAATCTAAATAATGTGTTGCAATATGCACTATTTCTGAGACTCAAAAACTTTTTTTTTTTTATATTCATATATCTCGATATTGAGATGGTTAATTAGAGGGTTTTTCATCATTAAAACAACATTTCTGATAGGTTTATGAGGTGTATCTAGGATTCTACATTTTAAGTCTGCAACCTTATATAAACTTTTCCCGTTTTTTAAATATCTGTGAACAAGAGGTAGTATACGTTAATTTCCTATAATAACCAAACGGGCGCGATTTGTATAGAGCCTAGGCTCTAAACAATCAAATTAAAGCCTACCTTCAAATAGTGTCCATAATTGTAGTTTCAATACTAGAAATTTTAGTGATAGCCTTAAAATATATTTTAATATTTATTTATAAGGTTAAAGCTTAAAAAATAGTGTAGATCGACATATCTATGGAAACTTTAAAATCTTGAAAATTGACAGTCCAAAAACACCTTACAAGATGCACTATTTCTAAAACTTGAAATCTAGTTTTTTCTCATGTCCATGCATCTTGATGTCGAGATGATCAATTTGAAGATATTCGGGCATCTAAATAACCTCTTCCAATGAAATTTTTGATGTACAAATTTGATTGTTTAGAACCTGGCTCTATATAAACTTTTCTCTAATGGAAACTAGGACACAATTTGTTGTATGCACAACAATTGGGGCACGTATCGATCTGACACGTGGTTGATTTGACACGTGGCGATTCATCTAGTCTGATAGTCTCATTTTGTCCAATGATGGGATGCACACAAGGACGACAGTGGACTTGAAAAAGGAATCCATATTATAAATTTTTTTGCATTTTACATACACCCGGGCGTCACATGAATCTAACTAACATGCAGATGTTTATGCAACAAGGGGAACACACCGGAGAAAGTCTAAGCTAGGGCCTAATTATAAAAAAATTAGGGTAAGCAAACCATCATTAGAGCAACACATGGTCTTTGGCAAAGGTGATCCGCATGCTCGATCGGCCAACGTGTCGTCGACACATGCGCGTGCGACTTTTAAAGATGGACAAGTGGAACAGTCGCACCCGGTACAAAAAAAAAAAAAAAATCCCCAAATCTGGGCAAGTGTCACGACCCATTTGGTGATCTAGATCTTCCCCTACCTCATAGCCCCATGCCACCCTATGATCAACACCTGTTGTTGTTCCCCGTAAGGCGACCTAGCCGTCGGTCCGCACGCAGGGGCCTCGAGCCCCTGCTCTCGAGGCGACCCTGCATTTTGACCAGCCATTCCACAGACATGACCATAATTGGGATAAGAATTAGGGCACAAAGGTGGTAGGCCCATTAGAAAGTTAGCCAGGGGCCATGGCACTCACAGGACCAAGAAAAGGGACAATGTGACACTGGTATCAATACAATTAAATTCTTATTGAATCATAGGATCAATAGAAATATACACAACAAACTCCTAGGCTCAAATTTAATAAACACCCCCTCCACTGAGCTGGTCTCCTTAGTAAAAAATTATTAAACCTTCTTGTCACATAGAGCTAATAAAATAAACCCTGAAACCCTAACATCCATTAAAAAAAAAAACCTAAAACCCAAACACTTAAAAAAAAAACCAACCCTCAACTCAGAATAAAATAAGCCCTATGACCCTAACATTCAAGAAAAATAAACGCTAAAACCCCAAAGTTTTGAAAACATAAACCCTAAAACTCAGAATAAAATAAGCCCTAAGACCATAACATTCAAGAAAAATAAACCTTTAAACCCTAAGTTTTTATGTAAAAAAGGCATTTCTCTAAAGTGAAATAAGGCTATTCGTCGTAAAATACAAAGACTCTATTTCAAAATTATAAGGCCTTGGGCCGTGAAAATATTTATTTTTTAAAGATGAAAATGCGAAACCCAAGGTTTGTGATAGTTTGGTGTTGGCAATAAAATAAAAAGGAAGAGAGAGAGAGTAGAAAGTAAGGGAAAAGTGAGAGATTAGAGAGAGATATTAATTAGAGAGAGAATAAAGAGCACTTTCGTGATGGTTTGGTGTCACCACCCAGGGATGCGGTTTGTATAGAGACGAGGCTCTAAACACTCACATTAGAGCCTACCTTCGAATAGTATCGAAAAATGTGATTTTAATAGTAAAAATCTTTGTGATATAGCTTTAAAATATATTTTAATATCTAATTATAAAATTTAAAGCTTAAATATAATGTAGGTCGAGCACATCTATAAAATTTTGAAAATCTTAAAACTTAACGATCCAAAAATGAGTTACAAGATGCACTATTTCCAAAACTTGAAATGTATATTTTTCTCACATCCATGCATCTTGATATTGAGATGATCAACTTGAAGAAATTTGGGCACCAAAACAACTTCTTCTAGGGTGAGTTTGTTTTTTATGAAAATATTTTTTTAGAAACTATTCATTCATATTTTGAAAAAGTTCCGTGTTTGTTTTACACTTTTCATAAAAAGTTCAGAAACTAATCTTTCAACAAAAATTCCCATTCTTTTGTTAAAAAGTGAAAGATTAAGTTTCTAGGGGGAGTAGGAACTTAATACTTCATAACTTTTTTATTGATTACTATTCACTATGCACAATATAAATACATAATATTATTAATATGTTATAATATAATAGAATATTATTCTAACATATTATTATATTATATATTTATATGTATTTTATTAATAAAATTTATATTATAGGTTATATATTGACTTTATATTATATGTAATATATAATATTACTATATATTTATATTATAATATATTATATTATATATATATATATTAATATTTAATACAGTATTTTATATTATACTAAATATTATATTATATATATAAACATCTTATATAAAATTATATAAAATATTTATATAATGTTTTATATAAATATTTTATATAATATTATATATTGTATATAAAGGTGCAATTAGCATATGGATGCAACTGTAGTTGTAGAGGTAAGGTGCACCTTTAAATTTTATCACGGTATATAATTTTGATGTAAAATGTTCTTAGGATTATCTCAAAATCTATTTTTATATCTAATATTATAAGAAATTAAATTTCAAAATAGTTAAAATCAAGTCGATCTATAAACATATGAAAATCTTGAAAATGGATGGTGTAGATAATATGTTGTAAAATGCATTATTTCTGAGACTTAAAATCTTTTTTATTTTTTATGGTCATACATCTTGATGTTGAGATGATCAATCAAAGAGTTTTTCAATATTAAAACTACATTTTTTGATGGATTTTTGAGGTGCATCCGTAGTTCTACATATAAGGTTGCAACCTTATATAAACTTTTTCCTATATATAATATAAATTATAAATATATTATATTATTATATATATATATATATATATAATTATTATATTATATGCATAATATACAAATATCTTATATTATACTATATATTATATATAATATATAAATATCTTATCATGTGTCATATTATAATAAATATTATATTATATATTATATATGATACAAACATTCATTAATAAAAGAGTAATAGTCCTATGAGACTCTCCCACACCCATGTATGTAGGATCCCAAATGATCACCCTTAAATTTGACACAGATATCTAGAAAAGTTATCAAATAAAATATGAGTAATGATCCTATGAGACCCTCTAGCACCCATGTGCGTAGGACTCCAAATAATTACCATCAAATTTGATACAGATCTCTAGAAAAGTTATCATGTGGGTGTGGGACTTGATTTTTCTAAAGATCTTTGTTAAATTTAACGGTGTTCCTTTGCAATTCTACACACATGGGTGTGGAAGGGTCTCATAGGATCATTACTCATCAAATATATCATATTAAATATTAAATTGTATTATATATATTATATTTTTATATTTATATGGTTAATATATATATGTTATCAAATACAATACCCATAACTTTCTTATCATTCCAACAGGTAATCAAGCACAATATCCATAACTTATCTAAACCTTCAAGAACAAAATACTCAACTTTCTATAAAATACTTTTTCGAAAAACAAACAGGTTATTAAACACAATACCCAGAACTTATCTAAACCTTCTAAAACAAAGCATTCAACTTTCTAGAAGATATCTTTCAAAAAAACAAACGCACCCTAATGAAGTAGACTCCAATTTGATTGTTTAGAGCTTCGGTTCTATATAAACTTTTCCCCACCACAAAATAAAAAATAAGGGGAGAGAAAGGTTCGAGAGAAAAGAAGTTAGAGAGAGAGTGAGTGTTAGAGAGAGAATAGAGAGATTTGTGATTGGTGCCCGTTATAAAATAAGGGAGAGAGAGGGGAGTGATTAGTTAACCGTTAACACTTACGAGAGTAGAAAATAATAAGGGAAGAGAGAAGGTTAGAGAGAGAAAGTGTGAGAGTAGAAAATAAGGGGAGAGTTTAGAGAGAGAGAAAAACAATAAGGGAAGAGAGAAGGTGAGAGAGAGAAAGTGTGAGAGCAATTAGAGAGAGTAAAAAATAAGTAAGGGGAGAGTTTAGAGAGAGAGGAAGAGTGAGTTGTTAGAGTGAGAAGAGCATTTTGAGTGAGGTACAATTATTTAATGGAGAGAACGGCGGACGGACTGCCTTCCCGATAAGTCCGGTGGTTGCTGGAAAACTTAGAGCGAGAGAGAGACTTAGAGAGAGAAAGAGTGAGAGGGCTAAGGGAAGGGGAGCTAGGGCATCATGGGAAATCCCGCTTACACTGGGTTTTCGATAAACGAGGCAATAAATTTGCCGGAAAATCCATGAAAAATAGCCTTTTTGCTCACGATTCTAGGAGCTTTTTCTGCAAATCCATGGCGTTTTAGCTGGAAATCTATCAATATCCGGTTTTAAAGGGAGTCATTTATACGCGAAAGCCAGTTGATACTCGGTGAAAATAATATCGAGAGGAGTTTGGAGCGAAGTCACTTTAAATGGGTGGGGTTTTAGGGCTGAAATCTAAGGAATCAGACACCTGAAACTCTATGAAAACCAGGTGTATTCCTGCTTTTTCGGAAGAAATCAGTGAGGATTTGTGCAAATTTGCACCGTTAATGGAAATCCTTTGTTAAACTGTGAAAGCTGGTGATTGCACAGTTGGAAGAATTTTCAGAAAAAAAATCGAGCCATTATTCGGCAATTTCATGGAGTTTTTAGTTGGAAACCATGAAATCCATGGCTTTTGACAGTAGAGAAGCCATTTCCCAAACTGAGACGCGTGGCGCAAGGTAAGAAAACCGTTATTTTTTTTTCAGATGAAAACTGTTGTCTGAATTTTAGTTAGAAGAAGATTTCGACGTTTTGAACACGCAAACAGGCGAGAGAGCATAAAGCAATCACGTTTCCTCATAGAATTTGGCTCCAGCTTCTTCTTCTTTCTTTTTCTCATTTTCCTTCAATTATTTTTACCGTCTTCTCTATTTATAGTTCCAGATCTGATCTATGTTTTCACTGAAAGCATGTTTAATGGTTTTTTTTCTCAGTAAACAAGCGGTTTCGGAGTTGAAGTTGAAGATCCATCTGAGACAGTGAGGAGCTAGGGTTGAAGTTTATTTTAATTCCGCCATTTTTGAAAGCTTCAAAGAGAGTGTTAAAGCTCTCGTTGCAGACTGTATCATTTTTCCCTTCATTTTCAGGAAGTTGTTGAAGTCATTGAGCAAGCTAAGCAAGAAGCCACTTGAAAATTTACAGTGTAAAGAGCTTCTGATCCATTATCTTCCGCTTCTTTCTCATCATTCAGGGAAGATACTCCCATTAAAGCGTATTTTTTTGATGATTTTAGAGTTTTTGATCCATTATCTTCTGCTTAATTCTCATCATTCAAGAGAGAGACTCCATTGAAGTGCATTTTTTAGTGATTTAAAAGCTTTCACTTTTCGGATTAATTCCAGTTCATTTCACCAGTGCAGTTGTACAAAAAGAGAAGAAAAAGCCTGAGTTGGCTGAGTTCTTTGAGGGAGAAACTGCGATATCGTACAAGCCTAAAAGTCTCTTTTATACAAAGTTCGCAGTACTATACGGTCGCCATGAATGCTTAGCTGTGTTCTCAGAAGAAAACAAAAACCCTAAATTCCCATCCATTAAGTGGCCGTTAACCCATGATTTCCCACCATCATTAGCTCTCAGAAACACAAAGAGGAATCCATTGCCGTTAACCCGTGATTTCCCACCATCGTTAGCTCTCAGAAACACAAAGAGGAATCTGTACAAAAGTTCATTATCAAGGAGAAGGAGAGAAAAGTCTGAAAGTTTTCCCGGTTTTTCATAAGAGGAATGAAAGTATTCACATGGAGCCTGACGACGCACTCATCGCCCAAGTTTCAAAGCGACCCAAGACCTCAAATGGCCTCTTCTCCAAACCAGTAGCTTCGAAATCAAAGACCAAAAAACCAGGCCATGACCATGGAGCCACACAGGAAGAAGAAGACGCCGAAGAAGAAGAAGAAGAGGAAGAAACCAAGGCGAGCAAGCAAGCTTTCAGCCATGGCGGCTGGCCCCATCACCTCCACACATCAAGGATCATTAGGGTTTCTAGGCAATCGGGGGGTAAAGACCGCCATAGCAAGGTGATGACTGCAAAAGGTTTAAGGGACCGCAGGGTTAGGCTCTCAGTCTCCACAGCTATTCAATTCTATGACCTGCAAGATAGGCTCAACTATGATCAACCGAGCAAAGCAGTTGAATGGTTGCTTAAAGCTGCATCAGACGCCATATCAGAGCTTCCATCTCTGCAAGGCTCGTTCCCCGATAAACCCAGCAAGCCTGAATCATCCGAGCCTGTGTCCGACCCTAGGTCCGAGCCTGAGGCCGAGCCTCAAGGCCTGAACCCACTGACTGGTTCAGGCTGTTGCAGCAGCACCTCCGAGACCAGCAGGGGCTCGGTTTTATCCCTTTCTCGCTCAGACCTGAGGGTGAAAGCTAGACAGAGAGCGAAGGAGAGAACCGCGAAAGAGAAAAGTAGAGCTTCGGTGCAAAACCTAAGCCTAAATGCAGAGGCCCATGATAACAGTGGAACCAGCAAAAGCAATAACAATAGCAGCAACAACAACAACGGCTCATTTACTGATCTTTTGCTTGATGGGAACCCAAGCTCCATCTCTGCAACCCACCAGCAAAACCCTAGCTTTATGCAGAAGCTCCACCATGAATACCTGAACTCATACATGAGCGGCCCCACCATGCTCAACTCAAGCCTGATCCACCCCCACAGACCTCAAAACCCCAATTCTTCATCTTGCCTGATCACAACAACCCAAACCCAGTCGACCCATCTCACCAATCCCTCTCTCTCTCCTCCAAACTCCATGACCATGGCTCAATTCCACCAAAACCCCACCAACTCAAGCGGTTTCTTGGGGGTGGATAACCAGGAGTTGCAGAGTTTCTCATTTGTGCAAGACCATATGGCACCTGTGACCTCGAACGATTACAACTTCTCGATGCCCAGTTTATCATCATCTGGGTATCATAGGGGGACCCTTCAGTCCAATTCTTCTCCATTTACCCACCTCCACTTTCAAAGGTTCTCTCCTTCTGAGAACTCGAACACGAATGTGCCTTTCTTTATCGGGACTTCGGCAGCTGCTGCTGCCGTGGCAGCTGTGGCAGCGAGCGTAGATAATCAGTATCAGGCGGGCTTGGATGCTCGGCTTCAGCTTTGTTATGGTGATGGATACAGGCATTCATCTGATCTCAAAGGGAAGGGAAAGAGATGATGTTTTCAAATCAATGGAGTGAAAAGTTATGGATCTATCAGTCTTCTTCTTCACTGGTAAGTAACCATCTCAAGCATTCTCTTTACTCGATTCTAGCCTTCCATTCTCATTTTACTTGTGAGATATTTAGTGCTCCTTTTGGTCTTTCTCCCTTTATTGCTTGTGGGTTTATTTGTGTTTCTTCTAAACCTTCTTCCTTTTATTTCTTATGGGCTTTAGAGTTTCTTCTAATCTTTCTTGTGGGTTATTTAGTATTTGGTCCTGTCTCTCTTCCTATTTTCTCTGGTTACTGTGCTTATTCTCGTTTCTTTTCTTCTTCTTGCTTGTAGGTTATATAGCTATTCTTCTCACCATTTCCTGAGTTTTCCTGGTAGCTTAGAGCTTTCGTTCTACTCTTCATGACAAAGACTAGGGAGATAATATGAGTGGTATGAATTAGTTGGAAAAACAAAGGTGTATTATTTTGCAAAACAAAAAAGATCATGGGGGTTCAAAACTTCAAATGTTTCACCGATTTAGTAAAATAATAATAGTGACAAAATTAAAATTTTTTGCATTTTATTGATTGTTACCTGGTTCTTTTCCTCCATTTATCCGAGCCAGTAAGCTTTTTTTTCCCACTGTTTATGAGTAGTTGAAGCATGCTCTTGATTGAGCACTGTTTCTGAGATTCTGTTAGTTGCGCTGCTCTATAGGTGTTTATTATATGTATATTGTTTTGCGTGATCCCAGGAAAAAGAGAACTTGTTTATAGCCTATCATAGCCTGGATTATGCTATGGGATCTTTGTGAGTTATATATCTTTGGTTGTTCCGGCTTTGATGCTTGTGTGAAGCCTCTGATTGATTTGAAATTTGAACAGATTGCTTTGGCTCCTCGTACAGAGACATAGCGCCACGTGATATCATGTAGTAAATGATTTTTACAACACTGTAGAAAACATTTTACAATATTATATAAATACTGTTCAAAGAAAACATACCATCATATAATTGTACAGATTTGCGACAAGTGGATCCGATTTGAATGGTTGGTAAGCATTTGTATTTGGACACGGTTTGTCTTGTCCATGTAAAAGTGAGTCACGACTTAAAAATTTATTTTTAAAATGGATTTTTTAACTTAATTTTTAAAGACATGTAATCTCTAAAATAGAGATTATGAATATAAAAAAATAAATAAATTCAAAAATAATAATTCTGTTAAAAAAATATTTAGACAGTTAGTTTTAATTGTTTTTAAATGGACAACCTATTTGCATTCATCTTTAATATAGATGCTTTGTATAGGAATGCGACCCAACCCGGATGACAAAATTTTCCTTTGTATTTTGTGTTTTATTTATTTGTTTTTAACATTGAAAAGCAAAATAAATAATGGAAAATAAAAAAATGTTCATAAAGGGAAAAGTACAAAATAAAAGAAGAGAAACTTGTGGGAAGCTAATGATGGTGAAAAAAATTACTATCTTAAATTTAGATATATAATTTGAAAATGACTTTTGAGCCCTCATTTTTTTAGGAGTTAGAATTTGTACTTAATACAATAAATTTGAACAAATGTGTTAGCATCACTAAATGAGTGATGATCATGTTTGCAAATAAATTTTGAGCACTGTTTTTTTTAGGAGTTAGAATTTGTATTTGATTATAATAAGCCACATGATTAAAAAAAGTCAAGTTCATGGTAGAGATAAAATCCCTTGCTCCATTAGTCTAAAGTTGCATCCCTTATTGTCAAAAAGTGGCTATGACTTATTGAATCCTGCTATTGTCAATCATAATGGGTCACTTGACTACTAAAGTACACAACGGGTATGTGATAATGTCCATTTCCATGACTTTAATCTACGAGTCGAAATTATTGGTTCTTCTTTATCACGAGGCAAAAACAAATTATACATTGAAAACATACAAAGATACACACCTAAATCTTAAGTGAAAATTTTAAAATTATAATATGCGGCAAAACAAACTGAAATGGTTCATAAGAACCGAGCCCCGTTGCTCCTATTATACAAGGTCTTAAAAAGCACCTAGGCAACACATTAGCCTTCCTAGGGAAGCGTGTTAAGTTTATATAAAGTTGCAACTTTAAATGTAGAAAGGTTGACTTAAAAAATCTATCATAAAAATTTATTTTTATTTTAGTAAAGCCTCTAATTGATCAACTCGATATCGAGATGTATGAATATGAAAAGAAATATGAAAAGAAAAAAATATTTCGAGTCTTAAAAATAGAGTATCTTGCAACACATCATTTGGACCGTCTATTTTTATGATTTTCAAGTATTTATAAATCTACTTGTTTTGAACCACTTTTAGAGTTTAAAATTTTATAATTAGAGATGAAAATAGATTCTCAACCCATCCTAAGAATGTTTTACACCAAATTATATTTATGATGAAATTTAGAGGTGCTCCTTAATTTGATTGTTTAAAATTACAACCTTATATAAATCACACCCATACATAAGTGCATATGTGCATTTCTAATAAACTAGGATAAGCATTTTATGAGTCGGCCAACTAATTATTTATATGATTTATTCTTCCAAAATAGGTTTTGGATAGAAATTTTTTAGGGGTTGATAATTTATACGATGGCGAATATGAATATTTAAAAATAACAGTTTCAAAATAAAATAAAAATTTTGATGTACTTTTCAGGCTGTTAATTTGTGGGTTTTGGTGGGAGCATCATCTTTATAAATCCATATTTAGAGATGGATGTTAAGTGCTTTAAGGTACAATATCGTAGAATTGTGTCCCCCGACGCATGCTACACTTTCAACAAAACTAATGTATGTAAAGATTATTACATATAGGGTGCGGTTTGTATGGAGCCTAGGATCTAAACAATCAAATTAGAACCTACCTTTAAATAGTGTCGAGAAATATGGTTTCAATATTGAAAATCTTTTTGATAGCCTTAAAATATATTTTCATCTTTATTTATAAAGTTTTAAAGCTTTAAGAATAGTGTAAATCGAGATATCTATGAAAACTTGAAAATCTTGAAAATTGACGGTCCAAAGGTGTGTTACAAAATATACTATTTCCAAAACTTGAAATCTATTTTTTTCTTATGTCCATGCATCTTGATGTCAAGATGAGGAATTTGAGGATATTTGGGCATCAAAACAATCTCTTCTAATAAAATTTTTGAGGTGGGCTCGAATTTGATTGTTTAGAGCCTCGGATCTATATAAACTTTTCCCTTACATATAATGCATACAATTTTATTCTTGAAGCAATTTGGGACTGAATCGATTTAGCAATCAGAAGCACATAATTGCTGCTGGCTGGAAGATTCTTATTTTTTGAATCGATGTCCATGCAAGAGGGATTGTTGGGGATGAGATTCCTATTTTTAGAAATTGATATTTAACCAAAATAGAATCAAGATCCCTATAAGATGGAATTGATATTCATAGATCTTTGGAATCGAGTTTTCGACCTACTTGGAATCGATTAATATGGAATCAAGATTTCTTCATCTATGAATTAGAGATTTCAACATCCTTAGAATTGAGAGGGGAATTGAGCGGGATACAATACATGTCCCAATAATCATTTGTGTTACATTTTTATAATATCTTGGAGTTACAATCTCTCCATAGTACCTGTTTAATATATTTTTCCTGTGACAACCATAACTTCTTTGTTTTGCTATCTCATTCTATTTTTATGCCCAAAATCTGATGCGTTGGCCCCAAATCCTTCATGTCAAAGGACTTGCTTAATTCTTTCTTTAACCTGTCAATCCTGTGAAAAACTTGACCAATATCTAGTATGTCATCAACATAAAGCAGAAGAATCAAGTCATTATCAGAGAATTTTCTAAAATAAACACAATGATCTATAACAGTCCTCTTATACCTATCACTCAACATATATGAGTCAAACTTCTTATACCATTGCCTAAGGGCTTATTTCTATGCATACAAGCTTTTCTTCAATTTGCAAACCTATTGTTTTTTTACATTTTACTTCAAAACCTTATGGTTGTACCATATAAATCTCTTCCTTCAAGTCACCATGAAGAAAGGAAATTTTGACGTCTAATTGTTCCATTGCTAAATCCGAACCTGTAGTTAGACCTAGAATCATATGAATGGATGACATCTTCATAACGGATGAAAATATTTCATCAAAGTCAAGACCCCTTTATCTGCCCAAAGCCTTTTACAACAAGAAGAACTTTATGCTTTCACTTGTTTCTCACCATCATTCTTCAACTTGAAGACCCACTTATTTTTCAATGCCTTTCGGTCTTTTGGTAATTCAGCCAAATTAAAAGTGTTATACCTTTTTAAGGAGTTG